>NC_042623.1:176089734-176393901 GCF_901001135.1 Rhinatrema bivittatum
CCTACTTATGAAAAGACAGCAGTTTACCACCAATGCATGTCCTCTTGAGAAAACACAATAAATAAGACTGATACAAACGTTTACATGCTAGTAAAATATCTCATCTCGGTAACAGACACAGAACCGACCTAACATACTCCCAGGATCTATAGTAATGCACATAAACTAATCCGTACACAGTTACAACTATATTATGGAATACACTCAAACAGGAGCAACCCTATCTATGAAAAGGCAACACTACAAATATTAAAGCAGGCCCTAAAAACCAATACACCTCTTATTAGGAAAACAGATCAAGTCAAGTTGCTATAGATCCCCACACAGTAATAATTGTAAAACTATACTAATAAGCAGAATAAATGTTTCAAAACAGCTATGAACAGAATAACATCCAACAATTAAAAACTCATAAAAACTATTAAAAATTCTCCAAATACTAATAAAACATTTTAAAAAAAAGCAGACACATCACATAATATTAAATAATTAAAATGGCAGTCAATCAAGAAAAATAAACTTAAAAAGCCACCTTTACTTACCCCCTCCAGCAGCTTTCCTACTCCTCTTCCATGCATGCCGTAGCACACCAGAAGCAGCAGTAGTGGCTAAGCTCTATACTCATGGTCCTCTTCCTTAGGGCCCATGTCTCTCACACACACACTATACCAGTCATGCCCCCATGACCAGTTTCTGTCTCTCACACACCAGTCATTTCCCAAACAGTCTTTGACGCACACACCAGTCATCTTCCTGAACAGTTTCTCTCATGCCATAAACACACACAGGCTTCCCACTCCCGTGTTCTACTTACCTATATGAGCTTCTCACGCTCATAATCACTTTCTTTGTCTCACTTAACACCACACCAGTCTCTCACTCCCATGCTTGTTCTCTCCACATGCACAGGCTTCTCATTCCCATAATCACTTTCTTTCTCTCACACACCCACACACAAACACACATACAGGCTTCCCACTCCCATGTTCTCTTTCAGATATGCAGGCTTCTCACTCCCATGCTGTGTCTCACACATACCCAGGTTTCTCACCCCCATGCTCACTCTCTTCATATGCACAGGCTTCTCATTCCCATAATCATGTTCTTTCTCACACACACACACACACACATACACACACATACACACAAACACACACCAGTTACCTGATCTCTCTCATGCATACACACACACACACACACACAGAGGCTTCCCACTCTCATGTTCTCTTTCAGATATGCAGGCTTCTCACTGAGAGAGCGATGGTAACTCACTGATGTAGTTGGCAGTGATGACTTCCAGGCAGAAGAGAATATGGAGCAAGTCTAACTCAATCTGTTAGCAAATTCTAAGACCTTATATATCCGTCACGGGGGACGTCATCTCAGGGGGACGCCATCGCCGGTACTACAGTCAGGGCCGCGCCCCTAGGCCTCCAGGAAACATGGTGGGTTGCGGCGTCTAGCCAGTCCGGGGATGCCGGAGGACTTTGGCAGAAGGACGCCGCGGCAGCCAATCTTCCCGCAGACGAAGAGGGAGATGCCAAAGAGGTAAGGAGGGCGGAGAGAGGGCGTCGGGAACCGACAGACACAACAGAACCTCAACCTGGACCTAGATTTCCTAGCAGGAACCTCCTTCAGACTTCTCCATGGCCTGTCTCTCCAACTATTAACACTGAAGTCAGCGTTCGTGCTGGGAGTCTGTTCCACCAGTCGTATATCTGAGCTACAAGCACTGCCCTGCCGAGAGCCGATCCACAGACTCACCCCCCGAGGTGTGAGTACCCCTGGTAAGTCTGAGGAGGCAGAGTAGCTTAGGTAGAGTAACCCGAACCCTAACCCTTGCTAACTCAATCTGTTAGCAAATTCTAAGACCTTATATATCCATCGCGGGTGACCTCCTTCAGACTTCTCCACAGCCTGTCTCTCCGACTATTAACACTGAAGACAGCGTTCCTGCTGGTAGTCTGTTCCGCCAGTTGTACATCTGAGCTACAAGCACTGTCTTGCCGAGAACCGTTCCACAGACTCATCCCGGGAACCATCCAGTTACGCACAGTTCTGTCGTTCCTCCCCAAAGTGGTGTCTCACTTCCATTTCAACCAAACTATTTCGCTACCATTGCCAGATGAGCATAAGAATTCGGAAGAGGCTTGAAGTCTACGCCATCTCAACGTCGGCAGGCTCCTAGTCTGATACCTGGAAAGGTCGGAATCCGTACGAAAGACGGACCATTTATTCGTCCTTCACAGCGGGAAGAAGCAAGGGGAAGCAGCCTCGCGAGCAACCATAGCCCGCTGGATCAAAGAATCATCAAGGTGGCCTACGTAGAAGCAGGCAAGCCACCACCTTTACAAGTCAAGGCCCATTCTACTAGAACCCAAGCAGTGTCCTGGGCGGAAACCAAGATGCTGTCACTCGTCAAGATCTGCAGGGCGGTGACATGGTCCTCCATCCACACCTTCTCCAGGTTTTACCACCTGGATGTTCAGGCTCGGGAGGACACCGCATTTGCAAGGGCAGTACTAAGTGGGTCACGGGCAGCCTCCCACCCGGTTTGGGAGTAGCTTTTATACATCCCATTGGTCCTGAGTCCATCTGCTACACTCTAGGAAATGGAAAAATTACTTTCCTGATAATTTCATTTTCCTTAGTGTAGACAGATGGACTCAGCATCCCATCCGCGACTGCCGTTACTCATGGAATTCTCGGGGGACATCCCCGGGAGCGAGTGATTCACGGGTAAGCCAGGCTTTCCTTCATCTAGGACACCCATCCTACCGGGTGTCGATGTTTCTTGGTTGAGGGCAATGGCGGTCTCCAGCTATAGCCAATTCAACCGGTTCAAATTAATTAAGTTAACCAAGTTATAAAGTTAATCAAATTATCCAAGTTATAAAGTTAATCAAGTTATTCAAATTATTCAGTCATGCATATATCCACAATGCTTTTCGAGGAGAATACTGAAGAGCTGCACGTCCTGCAGGGGTATATGTACTAGGGCTGACGTCAGATTGAAATCTGACCAGTCTCTAACTGCTATCAGGAGTACACTATATCCATTGGTCCTGAGTCCATCTGTCTACACTAAGGAAAACGAAATTATCAGGTAAGTAATTTCTCCAATAGGAAAAGTTTAATTATACTTTTCAAATAGGACTATGGGCATGCCATAAAACTAACTGACAGCAGATTTAAAACAAAGTTAAGGAAGTGTGTGTTAATTTTGTTTTGAATAAAGTTGTAGAATTTGTTGCTGGAGGATGTGGTCAAAGTTAATAATATACCTGGGTTTAAAAAAGGATTAGATGCATTTCTGGAGTACAGGTCCATTAATTAACTAGGTAGAGGGTGGGGATTGCCAAATCTTTTCTGAGAGTGAAGTGAAAAGTTTTCCTGTTAAGATAGTCCAGGTAATTCCAACTGATCTCGATTGGCTACTGTCGAGACAGGGTATTAGGTTGGTTGGACCTAGCATGGCACTTAAGTTCTTAACTTGTTCCTAGTAAAGTCAAAGTGCTATAGAATGCATGAAAACTTGAAAAGTTGAATGTTAGGCTAGCCTGTTGACATCTTGCAATTTGGAGATCTGAATTCAGCTCCAGATAAAGATTTTGCTGAATGAACTAAGAGTCCTGCTGGTTACTATTGTATTTTACAATTTAATGCAAACACATAATTTTGATGACTTTCAGCCTGAGGCACACAGGTCTTTCCTGACATGTCTTTAAAAAGTAAAACCTCAGATCTAGGTGCACTGGCCTCAAAGTAATAATTTATGGGAAGTTGGGAATCATAGCTATCAAAATTAACTACATATAATATGCTTGAGAAAAATGGATCAGTGTTTGCTATCATTGTGAACACAGCATCTGGCCTTGTGGAACCTATGGTCTTTTTTTTTCCAAAATAATAATATACTGATATGACCGACTGGGCTTTACCAGTCGCTAATATTTCCCCATTGATTTTCTAACTGGGTGGAGGATGAGTTCCTATTTCGCTGGGGCAGGGGGAGAAGCTGGGCCAGCAGGGGACCAGGAAGTGTGGCGACACACTGGTTGAGAACCACTGCCCTAGAGCATGCTCAGTGCTTTAGTGGGAAGGTGACAGAGGAAGAGATAGGAGTCACTGCTAGAGATTCCTCCAGGATCTCAAAGCAAGTTGGAAGGAAAAGCTGACGAGTTAGTGTGGAGAGCAACTAGAGATTCCACAAGGAACTCAGGCTAGGGTTTGCAGGAGTAGGAGATCCCCCCCTCAGGATTGTAATCATTATTGAAAAGTTTGAGATTCTTCCCAGGGTCTCAAGAGAAGATTGACTAATAACTTGTTGGGGTGGGCCTGTGCTCATCACTTTTCATATTTGGATGTTGATGGACTTCTAAATAAGACTTTTGGACTTTGAACTCGACCAGTCTGAAGGGAAAGGTATACTCCCAGTATCTCAAAGGATTGGGGCAAAGATCTTGTTTTCTGAGTGATCTGAATAAGGAAGGGAAGAAGAAATTGAGATATTTTTGAGATAAGGACTCAAGGGCTAAACCTTATTGAGAGTTTTTCCAGTTGATAAAGAAGTTTAAAAATTTGA
Source organism: Rhinatrema bivittatum (assembly GCF_901001135.1). Lineage (NCBI taxonomy): Eukaryota > Metazoa > Chordata > Amphibia > Gymnophiona > Rhinatrematidae > Rhinatrema > Rhinatrema bivittatum. Next base: position 176,094,320 of record NC_042623.1, read on the forward strand.
CCAAAGTAGAGTTTTGAATGTTTTTGTACTCTTCAGTTTTTGTGTCTGGGGATATATTTCTACCTTTTGATTGCTTTTATACTGGAACCCCATTTCAGTTCCTCAGCATTATAGGGTGAGAACCTTTTCTCCATGGATAATAGTGCAAGGGAAGAGAAGAGAACCAATTCCTAAGGTGGACAAATTGACCATAATATTCATTGCCATCATATTTCTGATGTTTTTGGTATTGTTGCCTGGATTATCTTTTGAAAGTTACAGTAAAAACTATTTCATTTGAAAACCTATTACAGTGTTTTTCTTCCCAGTTTAATCTTTTTTTTGCCTTTCTAGGGGATGGAGGGACCCATTTGCTCCTCAGGGTTTCTTCCAATTGTTATTATTTTGCCTTCCCTGCTATTGTTCATTATTTGGCACTTCTGGAGAGTTAGGAGGTTAACCGTGAAATTGTCACTGAGGTGTTGATAGACAATGCCAGGGACCCGGGAAGAGAAATCTTTCTGCCTGCTGGACCTGAACCTGGACCCATAGCACCGCTAGTCAAGGATAAAGCCCCAAAACGGGGGAATGGCTATACTGGTAAAGAATTTGGCACGCTGGTCATGGCAACCAGATGCGAAGAATGGCATAGGAGAGGTCTGCAGCAGCTGAGTGTTATAATCCCAGCAGCACAAAGTCACTGCCATTTGTGCCCTGCTGGTTTTAATATCCTCCTCATGCCTAGCCCCATCCTTCCCACAATCTTATTTGGTCTTGGGGGCCTTGGGCAGGAATTTTCTTGCTGATGCAGTCAGAGCAAAGGGAAGGGTAGGGGAGAAAGTCTGATACTTCACTTTCAATGCAAGTTAGCTTTCTGCTTCAATGGCAAGGGAGGAAGACTGATACTTCACGCATATCCAGCATAGCTCTCTGCTTCAATGGCAGGGGGAATGAAGAAAAGTGGATCTATATACAGACAACAACCAACAAGGACTGAATTACATAGACTGGGTAAACAAGCATGGGTGTAGCTTGCTTATTGCGGCGGTTACTATCCCTAACTAATTAAGCTAGATATTCACTTAGATGCAGTTCCAGCACTGCTCTCTGCATTATGGCGGGGGTGGAAGGGATACAGAACCAAAAGGTTACTAAGGGCCAAGAGTAACAGATAAGTATGAGAGAGGAGAGGAAAAAAAATAATTAAAAAAAAAAAGTGCAAAGGCTTACTGGGCAGACTGGATGGACCGTTTGGTCTTCTTCTGCCGTCGTTTCTGTGTTTCTATATAAGGGTGGCTGTTGGAACACCTTAGTCATGTTATAGTTGGGTCCGTGCCTGTGTAATTCTAGAAAATACATATGTGAAGCAAATCTAATTTAAGTAAATTATCTTTTTTTCCCCTGAAACACAAATCTAGGTTTTTCATTGTTGATTGTTTAAAGACAATAACATGTTCTCTGTTCAGAAATGTTCTTTGACTCTAATTCACAGTAACATTTTCAGTTACTATGTAAATATGTTCATATGCTATTAGAAGGTGTGGACTTTGATATCTATATTCAGTATTTATATAAATCCATGAGTTTCTTTAGTATACTCTTGATAAGAGGGGACCCTTGGTTTCCAAGTGAATGTGTTAAAATGTCAGATGAAGTGCTATAGATGGAATTTTATATAGGCTTTTCATTATGAGAACTACATTAAAATGTGGTCTTTAAAGCCTTTGGGGTCTTTGTGCTAAACAACAAAATCGTAGCTTGATGTATAAAGTTGATATTATTCTAGAAGTCCTAGGGGTGAGCTAATGTCAAGTCTTCTGTTTTTTGTAGCATAAAACCCTAGAGCTCATGGTTTATTCATATTACAAAACAAGACTTTATATGCATGCAAGGCTACTTTTGCTCAATCTAGTGCAAAGGTTTTTAGAGACTTAATACTCCTATGAATTTACATTTGGCAATTATCTGTTTATGAAGATGGCAAATATTAAGGCAATTTTAGAACAGAAGAAACTTTTAAGGAAACTGGTATGTAGTGCCAAAGAATACTGTGGAATCAGTGTAATTCTTTTGTTGTTCGCATTTTCTGTTGCACTCTGACAGTTAAACATAACCTCTTTAATAGTTGTATATTTTTATTCTCAAAATTGCCCATTCATCAAAGATGACAGGAATTGCTATGAGATACAAATACTGTTGAAGTATAGATTCATTTCTGTCAGTTTTTATGACGACAGCTTTGTTGGCTCCTATTGTGAACTCTCAAGATGAATGGATTAATGTACATATATGTTTTACTACTAATTCACAAGATGTTAAAATCGACTCTTTGCCATGGATTAACTAGCAGTTTCATATATATAATCCCACTTGTGCTTTGTGGTCTGCACAGAGAGGACTTTTAGATGTACCCTCTTTGAAACAAGTGCGGCTGGCTGAGTTGAGGGAAAGACTTTTTGTTGCTGGTCCCATACTGTGGAACTCCTTTCCTATGACTCTGAGAATGATTGTCTGCAAATTTAACAAAAAACAAAAAAAACCCCAAACTTTTGAAGACTCATTTATTTTGTTAGGTCTTTGATTTCTAACATCATCAATGACAGAAACCCTAGCTTATTGGGAGTAACTCTCTAACCATACACGCCGCAACAAACTCTAAGATCGCAAACCAAAGGACTATTAACAATGCCTACAACGCGGAATACACATCTAACACAAACAAGAGACCAAAGATTTTTCATAGCAGGCCCCATGTTGTGGAACTCTCTACCAGAGTCGCTACATCTGATAACAGAAAGAGAGAGCTTCATACGTGAACTCAAAACATGACTCTTCAAAAACACGTATGACCTAACGTAAAACAAGATGCAGAAAATCCCAATATTAATAACATAGATACTGTCAGATAAACGAGCGACAATTACTGAGAGATGTACGCTATATTAAGACAGCCATCTGATTAATATGTAAAGAATTGAAAAGGAACTTATGTATCACAAATTACTATATCAACAATCTAATTAACATGCTCTGATCCTGGTTGACCCATAATGTGAATGTTGTTTTTGTAAACTGTTGTGACCTTCTTTTGGAACAACTGTATATAAAATGCCTAAATAAATACATTTCTGAAGCCTACTAGAATTACTCTTTTTCTTGCAAATGGAGATGCACTCCTGATGTCTTTGTATTATGGCTTTATTATGTATGTTGTTGGCCGCCTAGGGCTGTGAGTAGGCAGCATATACATTTCTAAATAAATATCCTATATGTATGTGTGTGTAATACATAACATTTTGGCCTGCTGCAGGATGTCCCATGATCGGTCACATGCTGCCATGTCTCCATGTTCCCTGGCGCTCCCTAGGCGTGTGTGCGCGTGTGCACGCTGCACCTAAAGTTAAATATCCCATGGCAGGAAACTGAGCTGTCAGAGCCTGCTGATAATGTCGCACAGCTAGGTATTCAAACCTCAGCTGCGCTTTTACCCTTTGCATCAGTAATGGGTCCTCCTGCCTAGTAGTGCGCATTGCTTCCTGTGTCTCTGCCATGTCTTGCCTCTGTGTTGCCTTGCCTGGCCTACCTTGTCATCATCCTGCCTTCCCTTGCCCTGCTTGTGCTTTGGTCCCGTGTGCCTTCTCCCTGTCTAGTTCATTTGGCTCTGCACAACTTCCTGGTTCTGCTCTTGTTATGGACTTGACTACTTTTGCTTGCTGCTTGCCCTGGATCCGGATACTGTTTGCTTATTGCCAGCCCTCACCTTTACTTGCTACTCAACCTTGTCTTATCTCTTACTGGGCTCTCGCTTAAGCCCTGCCGGCCCCTGGAACCCAAAGGCTCAACCTGTGGAGAATGGGGCTGGTATAGGTGAAGCCCTAGAACAGCCCCAGTAAGGACTTGTCCACCTGCTGTCGGCGTGGGCCTAGTAGGTCAACCACGCTACAGCCCAAGGGCACATATCTGTGACATAATGTATATATGTATATGTCTGGGTAGCAGAAGAACAGTTTAACACTTTAGGGGTAGAGGTTGTAAAATAGCTGAATCCTAGATGTGGTGCTTTTCTCAGCAATTACTTTTCCTTTGCTGTGTTCCTGAAAGTGGACCACATGAAGCTCTACATACCAAGCATTTTTCCCCATAGACACAAAATGGGTAAAGCCCTATTAGTAAAAGGTAAATCATTTTTAAAAATCTTCCTTCAAGCTTTCATTCAAAATCGTTGCTTACTGAAGTATGGCTATCCAGTTCCAGTACAGAAGGTATTTGCCTGAATGTGTTCAGCTAAAGCTAATCTAGTTGTCTGAGCTTGATGATAGGTAGCAAACCTGAACTTGAAATACTGGCAGTGTTACTGAATGGAAAGGATTTCTTCAAATCTTTGATTTCTTTAATATTTTTAAATTAAATAATATCCTGTGAAACTTGAACTTCTAGTCTGAGAAACTTGAAAGTAATGCATTAAAAATGATATACTGTAGTATAAGATCTCCTACTGCTCTAAGTTGACAATTAAAAGAAACCAGTATTCTTTAATGATTTTTTTGTAGACATTATTTTGTATGGTTATTCAGAAATGTGGATATGTAACTGGACAGAAACTGAATGTGAGAATGGTTTACAAATTTGTGCTTAAAGATTAGCATGGAAAGTCAGAAAAATGGTGCAAAGATGTAGACATCATGTGGAGGTCCAAGATGGCAGTCACTTAACTCCCACGTTCTGCCTGAGGTTTGTCAGAAGCCCGCACTTTATTACCCTGTGGGGAAGCATAAGGGGACACCAGAATTTTTCCCATGGATCCTGGGTTGCCAGCTCTCCCTGGCCCAAGGGAATCTGGTGCAGGATGCTTCTAATTCCTTGGAGAAAGGAGAATCAATGGAATCCCCAGAACTGGATTGAGCCCAGAGTGTCAGATGTCATCTACTGCACTGACCATGGGACATCTAGCCAGTGGCTTTGTGGTTTCAGCAATTTCAGATGGTGTTGGTTGACTGGATGCCACAGAGGTGAAGGTCTCTGGAGTGCCTGAAGCAAACTGCGCTGTGCTAGCTGCAAAGAATCAGCTGATGGGGAAATATAAGGCATTTGTGGCTATAAGGTTGGAATGGGTGGAGCTTTCAAAGACCATTAGAGCAGATAACACTACCTCAGGAAACAATACTTGACCCAAAGCTTCTTCGCATGGATCAGGTAAGATATAAAGTGATTCATATGAAGGGGATTTGGGATGCTATTGCAGGCTTGAAGAAATCCCTGTTTGGATGTATTTCACAACTTTCTAGTTAATTGGAAGAATCTATTAGTGAAACAAAGGAACTGGTGACTGAGTTAGTGGTCTAAAAGAAACAATTGGATGTCAGAGAAACTAATGTTAGATTCAGGGTATTGAATTTTCTTTTCTTAATGACCATGCACATTTGCATCAAATGGAGAGATTAGAGAAAATTGTAAGACAATGACATTACACTTCATTAATTTTCCTAAGTTGTTTGGTTTCTGTTCCTGATATGCTTGAATTCTAAAATATTAATATTTCATAAAATCTCAAGTCCTCAGATTGCCGGAACTCATCTTCCTCCTCTTTAACTAGAAAGAGGCTGATGAGTTATGTCAGGTTCCTGAATTGTCTAATTTTTTTTAAACCTGGAGTGCTCTTCATTTATTTTTATTTATAGTCTGGTTTTATAGATTCATGATCCAAACAAAGCAGTATACATAATATTTTTACAATACGTAAAATGAAAACAAATCCATGCCCATCAATCAACAAATACATAATTAAAAATTGTTGTGGTTGTGGATCCTTGGACCGAGGTGGAGTTGGCGCAATCTGTTTGGAGGAGTCCTGCATGTCCCCACCGTTGGCTGGCAGAGCTACTGGAAGCAGAGGCCCAACTGGAGCTTCACCAATACCAGTCCTCGTTCCCCTTAGGATGAGCCCTCTGGTGCCGGGGCCAGCTGAGCTTAGGCACGGGCCTCCATGGGGGTAAAGATCCAACAAGTGGAAGAAGTTGTAGGCCAGGGTGTAGCGCGGGAGGTGTACAGGCAGAGATGGTGTCAGAGAAGTTATCGGAGGTAGGGGGAATTCAGCGGGGTCAGTATCCAGGCAGTGACCAGTGACAGCCAGAAGGCAATGAGGATCATAAAACAGGCCAAGGTAAAACCAGGGAGATCCATCATAGGGTAGGCAAAAACACTAAAGACTGGAACACAGGAAGACAGGAACTGAAGACTAAACAGGAGCTGGAGACTGACCATGGAAGACAAGACAGGAATTGAAGACAAGGACCAGGAATTCAGAAACACGGGCTGGAGCACAAGAACAATGGACAGAAACACAGTAACAAGGAGCTGGAAACAGGAACGCAGGAATGCTGAGCCAATACAGGCTTTGGAGAAGTTGACTTATTGCTGAGGCACAGTTTGCAGGGAGCAAGGGCCTCTTAAGGCCAAGACTTGTGACCTCAGGGAGGGCTGCTGGGCATTTCCTGCCATGGTTCCTTTAAATTTCAGCAGGGGCGTGCGTGCATGTCTAAGGAGAATGCACTACATCAGGGATTGTTGGCAGCGTCTCTGCCATGAACACTGGTAGCCTGTTGCCAAGTCGGGTGGCGGCATTCTAACCGCAGGTGCCAGATAACAGCGCTGGACTGGGGTAGAGGTGAGAGCAGTGGTCCGCAAGATTAGCCTGTGGACCGCTGAGCATAACAAAAATGGAGGATGCTTGTATGGCCACACACAAATACAAAAGATCGACCTCAGACCCACAGTTTTGGGATTATAATTTAGAGCCACCAATTTTGAGTCATCTCACCATCAGCCCTACAGTGGTCTATTACCTTTAATCATCCTTACTTCATCGCAACTAAACCCTCAGCTTTCCCCTCCCATGCACTTTTACACCACCCCTTCCTCCATGCTACCAAGGTCTTGCAACCCTTTCAACCATCCTGTCCCATCTCTACCTATCTTGTCGTCATTCAGTCTCATCCTATCTAACCTAAATCTTTCCCTCACACTACTACCCTCTAATATTTACTTAACTAATCCTAAACTTAATGTAGAACAATTGGAAATATTGGAGGAAGAGAACTATTTCCTCAGCCTTGATTGGGAAGAGCTTGACCTCTATAGAGATTGGGCACTGGGATTGTTATGAATAAGGACTTAATGCTTCCAGTTGTAAAGCTTCTGGGTGTTGCCAAGTTTACTCAGAAGAGAAAATTTCTCCTTATGAGGCCTAGACTATTGCAATTGGGAGCTTTATTTTGGCTGAATTATCCAAGTTTTAGAGTGAGATTTTTTTTTTTTTTTAATAAGCCCTCACAGCTAACCTCCCTTTTGAACTCTAGGTCAGTTCAGGTGCCAACTCTTGCCTTTTCTCCTATCCCATCTGTAATCGCCCATTGAAGCTGGAATGATCTAAACCAGAGTTAATGTGACAATCTTGCATGACTGCTGATTTATAATTTTTAAAAAAGAAAGAAAAAAATGTGTTTGGATTTGGATCTCCCCCGAAAACTGTGGACTAGTTTTTGTTGATATTGTTTTCATTTATAATTTTCATCTTTTAGTTTTTTTCTTTGTCATTTTAGGATTTATCAGTTTTGTTGATGCTAAGTTTGCTAAACAAGAAATACTATTTGGATTGTTCTAAAGATTTGGTAAAAAAAAAAAATATATATATACCGGTATATAGACAGCATACATTGCTTAGCTAAAGAGCTAAATATTCCTTTGTTTTTAAATACAATTTTTCATCTGAGTTGTTACAGTTGGTTTATGAAAATATTAACCAAATTCATTTTAGCATTTAAAAAATATTTTCACATGGCAAGTCTAAATCTTGCATGCATTTTCTTTACTCAAAATGGTCATTTATTGCAGGATCAGATGTTTTTAAGTTTGTTTAACCTTTGCATGCAATGTTAAGTGTGATCACTAGGTGGCAGTCGGATAGTTTTAGTTGTACACATGCTTCTCGCTGGTATCTGAAGCTGGAGGAACCTTGTTCTGTTGGTGTAAGAAACTTGTGCAGACCCTGAATTTTGTATCTTTTTCTTCTAACATACTCTGAGTGACACAACAATTCTGCCATGGGAAAAAAGGCTGGTTTGAAAAATATTTGTAATGAATTCAATGGGGCAGATTTTTAAAAAATACGCGAGCGCGTACTTTTGTTCGCGCACCAGGCGCGAACAAAAGTACGCTGGATTTGATAAGATACGCACGTATCTTATAAAATCCGGGGTCAGCGCGCACAAGGGGGTGCACATTTGTGTAACCTGCGCGCGCCGAGCCCAGCGCGAGCTGCATGTTCCCTCCGAGGCCGCACCGATTTCGGAGCGGCCTCGGAGGGAACTTTTCTTCGCCCTCCCCCCACCTTCCCCTCCCTTCCCCTACCTAACCCACCCCCCCGGCCCTATCTAAACCCCCCCTTAACTTTGCGTGCGTCGCCGGCAGCCCCGCTCCGTCCTCCGGTCCCGAGGGCTGGTTTGGAGGCCTCGACCACGCCCCCGAGCCCGCCCCTGAAACGCCGCGTCATTTCGGGAACGCCCCCAGACATGCTCCCTCCCTCCCCTTTTCGAAAGCCCCGGGACTTACGCGCGTCCCGGGGCTTTACGCGCGCCGGCGGCCTATGCAAAATAGGCCGCCGGCCCTGCGCGCATACATCTGGAAGGATTTATGCGCGCGGGCCTTTTAAAATCCGCCCCATTGTGAATAACAAAGTTCTCTAGTTCTACAAATATCTAGGGTAGGAAGCAAAGTAAACCTCAATTTTCAGCAAAATGAGGAGCTAACTAAACTCAAAATAGATAGATTGATGAAGCAATATAAGGTACATCCAAGGGTTTTAAGGGAACTTAGACAGCTCCACTGGCAGTCCTTTTCAGTGCATCTTTAGAGTCAGAGTAGTTCTGGAGGACTGGAGACAGGAGGATATGGTTCCTATTCACAAAAGTGGAAGGAGGAGGCTGGGAACTACAAGCCTATTAGTCTGATCTCTGATGAGCAAATTAATGGAATCGCTGCTAAAACAGAGTTTAGTGAAGTTTCTGGAATCCAACAGATTGCAGGATCCATGGCAGCATGGCTTGTACCAGAGGTAGCTTTTATCAGATAAATAAAATTAATTTCTTTGATAGCATGACCAAAAGGTTGTATCAGGGAGAGCGCTAGATGTAGTGTACTTGGATTTCAGTATGGCTTTTGACACAGTTTTGCCTATGTGACTTATAAATAAATTGAGCGCCCTTGGTATGGGACCTAGAGTAAATCTGGTTGAATGGGTGTTGACAAAGGGTGGTGATGAATGGAGTTTTCCTAGCGTGTAGCAGATGGACTCAGGACCAATGGGTATAGTGTACTCCTTTTAGCAGTTGGTACCTATTCAAACCAAATCACACTACCTTAACACCTTTCCAAGGTGAGTAACTGAACTGAACTTTTCAACCTTTTTACTTAGGTATACCCTGTTCCTAGCTTATTTCTAGCTTCTGGCTACTTTTTGGGGTTAATTTTTTTTGTGTGCTTTTTTTTTTTTTTTTTAAAGTACAAACACTCAGTTCTGCTTACTAGCTGCCTTACAGACTTTTTAAAATAAACACACTACCTAGTGCTTACTAGCTGCCTTACAGATTTTTAAAAATAAACACAGTACCTACTGCTTACTAGCTGCCTTATTGACTGACTATTTAAAAATACAGTCTAACTTGTTTAGTCACTGCCTTACTGATTATTAAGCACAAACACACTAAATAATATTCCCAAATAGTTAACTTTGCCCCAATACTTTTAAAAAAGACAATGTCCCAAGCAAAAACTTACTGATTCCTTGCAGCCACCAGCAAGGTGATCCTCTCCTCTCAGTGCCCAGTTTAAAGATATTATTAAATTTTGTTGTAGGGTTACCATAATATAGCGGTGGTGGACATGAACAGACATTAACAGTGTTGGAATAAGTAAGTTCATAAATAGCAAGGTTGGGGTTTAATCACTTTTGGTTTTTTTAATATGTTTGAACAGAAGTAATTTTGTATATTGAGGTGTTTCTGGGAGTTTGGAGAAGTCAGTGCAGAGATGATCACGGAGTGCAAATTATCCCCTGAGGAAGCTTATGCGAAACAAGGAGCCTTGTAGGGAACATTGACAAAGGGTTCTAGTCAGTTGAAGAGGATTTATATTATCTGAAGCAAGTGTGGATACAAGATTTCAGATATTGAGAAGAGAGAAGAGGATTTGAGTCATCGGATCTTAGTCATTTGAACAAATGGAGATAAGAGTGGGACATTGTATCATTTGAAACCACACAGGGATAGACGATAGAACTGAATCTCCTGGAATAATAAAATGGTGGCACTTTAGATGCTTTTAATTGGGGGGTGAGTGTATGTTTTGGATGAATGGGGGAAGAATGTATGTGGGTTATGTTTTAAAAAAAATATTTTTGAGTAATACTGGTATGATATGATGTGGTGTGATAGATGTATGTAAAGACAAAATTTATTCATTTGATAATGTATTTTGATAAAGTTGTGAAATACATGGATGTGTATATTAGAATTAATATGAAGTATTATAATATGTATTGGGGATACCATTATAACTGATTATATAGGTTAATAAACAGTTTTTTGATGTTCCCTATATATGTATTTAAAAAATATTAGAAAGTGGGGAATATCTCTCTGTGTTGTATCCCCACAGAATGTAGTCAGCTGATTGATATTTATAGCAGCAGTGGTGGTCAGCTGTTCCCAATGCAATGCACTGCATCTCCAGTAATTGCTGACATACTATGTGCTTTAGGAATCAGAGAGACATCTGTTCCTGAGCTGGGTGATGCTTCGCGATCAGTGGCAAATGCTGGAACTTGATTCTTTGAAGCTGAGGTAAAAAATCCCTGAATCAATAGTTGAAAAGCACTTGCAGCAGGAGCAAGCTCTGGAGGATAGACCCTTACTCTCCCTTTGTGCGTCACCATTATGCATAAATAAAAAATCTGAAGAAAGATAAACAACTTGGAAACTCCTCCCTGTTAATATGCTTGACCTGATGGCATATTGTAGATTTGTTTAAAATTTAGCTTTGTTTTAAAGTATGTTATAATATTTTATTTTATTGTGTTTTGTAAGTTTGTGATTTTGTTTTATTTTGTATATATTTTATTTTTGTACACCACTTTGTTTAATATATTAAATCAATAAAACAAAACCCAGATTCTCTCCATTGTGGGGCATCTATAGCTGGATTGTTTGCTTTCATATTTTACACACAAAAAGTGCCCAAAAACATCGTAAAGCACACCACCCCTAGTACATGAATGATATGAAAATAAAAATGAAAGAAAAGACTTCAGATGTCAGATTTTGAGCAAGAGACTCTTGAAATGGTGTTAATTTACATAACCATAGTAACATAGTAATGACAGCAGAAAAAGACCAAATGGTCTATCCAGTCTGCCCAGCAAGTTTCTTATGGTAGTAATTGCTGCTCCATTCAGGTTACCCCCATGTTTCTGTTAAGGGTAGTAACTGCCATTTCATGCAGGTTACCCCCCTGTTTCTGTTAAGGGTGGTAACTGCTGCTGTATGCAGCTTACCTCCATGTTTTTGTTAAGGGTAGTAACTGCACTTCATGCAGGTTACCCCCCTGTTTCTGTTAAGGGTAGTAACTGCCACTCCGTGAGGTTACCCCATGTTTCTGTTAAGAGTAGTAACTGCACTTCATGCAGGTTACCCCCCTGTTCTGTTAAGGGTAGTAACTGCCACTCCGTGAGGTTACCCCATGTTTCTGTTAAGGGTAGTAACTGCCACTCCGTGCAGGTTACCTCCATGTTTCTGTTAAGGGTAGTAACTGCCACTCTGTGCTGGTTACCCCCATGTTTCTGTTAAGGGTAGTAACTGCCACTCTGTGTTGGTTACCCCCATGTTTCTGTTAAGGGTAGTAACTGCCACTCTGTGCTGGTTACCCCCATGTTTCTGCTAAGGGTAGTAACTGCCACTTCATGCAGGTTACCCCCATGTTTCTGTTAAGGGTAGTAACTGCCACTTCATGCAGGTTACCCCCATGTTTCTGTTAAGGGTTGTAACTGCCACTTCATGCAGGTTATCCCCATGTTTCTGCTAAGGGTAGTACCTGCCACTTCATGCAGGTTACCCCCATGTTTCTGTTAAGGGTAGTAACTGCCACTCCGTGCAGGTTTTCCCATTAGTCTGAAAAACCTCTGGAATCAAATTTGTATGCCTTTACAAAAATGGTCTCTAGTGCTATCAGTGTTTCAAAAAAAACAAAACAAATTAAAACATATTTTCAATGTGCTTATCATAAATAAAACTCACCAGAATCAAGAGAGTGCTTATCTTAAAATCACAATGCTCAATAATGACATGAACGCCTGCATATATTCTCAAAGTATGTCTGACAGCTACAAGTCGCACCCTTAAATAGAAATGTCTTCAATAAACTATGAACACATTTTGAAGTATGAATGGTTGAAAATGTTTAATCCAATCAAAATATTTGTTTACAAGAAATGTCCCCACTTAATGCATGCATTTAAGCTAAATGATTCTGTTCTTCCCAGGTTAAAAATCCATCTTTGCTCACACTGTATGAGGATTTTATTGTGGAGGTTTTTCAGACTAATGATGCAAATTGAATCATTTCAAGAGCCTCTTGCTCATGATCTAGCATCTGAAGTCTCTTTCTCCCTTTTTTATTTTCATATCATTTTTGTATTAGGGTGGAGTTCCTTAAGACACTTACTGGGCACCTTTTGTATGTATTCTGTTAGTACCCAGAGGTGTCTTAATTTGTTTTTGCTTTCATATTTTGCAATCAAACTGGCCTGACAAACATCTTGAGTACCTGTTTACCTGATTGGCTACTGTCAGAGACAGGATGCAGGGCTCAGTGGACCTAGGTCTGAGCAAGCATGGTGTTCACGTCCATCAGACACTGCTTTGATCCCTCCATTGCTCTCTTGATGGCAGATCATATAGAACCTAGTGCTTATGCTTTGGCATGACACAGTAAATAACAAGTAGTAGCATAGAGAACAATAAGAAAAGAAGCAAGGACTGAAAATCTGACAATTAGAAAAGAAGACCAAAAATAAACACCAAAATGAGCAGCAGAGGTCTGATAACATTGATTTATTGGCCCCCATCTTAACTTTGTTGTCATTGTCCTCCCCGCCCTCCCCATTATTTCTTAAATTCATCTTCTATTGTATATGTACATTTTCAAACTGAAGGACAATACTTGAAGGTTTCATTTGCTTCTAGGGGTGTCTGCTTCCTCAAAAGAGATTAAAGTTCAAGAGTACAAAACTGTCTCAAAAATATACAGTGTATGCTCCTTTTGGTTACCTCTCTTATCTTTGAGAATTTTCTGAAACGAATGGTTGCTGGAGGAGTGATTCGTAGTGACATATATTTGGCAGTGTATCATTTATGCAAGATACTTACATGATAAATCTATCCAAACTTTCTAATCAGACTTGTTCATTTAATATTATGCATAGGATAAAGGATGCTGTGCAGCTAAACGTTTCAGATTTAAATTCAGCATGCTACTTTAATTTGGCCTTATTACGGCAGTTTGGCCTATGCATTTATAACTAACACATTCATTATGCACTTAGATTTCCAAATTATAAAGTGAAGTATATTAGACACAGTTTAATATCTGCATCTACATATAACCCCCATTCTCCTCTCTTCTTAGTGAATAGGGTCATGCATGGGTGCTGCTGAGGCCAGGGAAAATGGAACAAATCTCTGATGGTTCTTCTTGATAGGGGGGAAGCAATTGCTTGAGGATCAGTAGGTCAATAAAACAAATAAAGCTCTTCGTACACCAAAGTGTTGTATCAATAAAATAAACATTTAGTAATGCAAATTGTAAAACTAAGTTAACAACAAATATCTCTTCCAGAATTAATCATTTCAGAATTACAGTCTAGCAAAACATACAAAAGCACTCAACAGTGAAGGTTCCTGGGGTCCCTTTGGTCTTTCTTGCCTCCAGTATTCTCCTAGAAACAAATATGGGATTCTCTGTTGCTCTTCCAGACTCTCCCTTTGTACTTGAAATCTCTGCAATTCCTCGGGATGGTTCTACTCTTCTCTCATTGCAATGTATACCTTTCCCAACTTTGCTATTGCGGATTATTTGAGAATTGTAGATAAATCTTGGATACCTGGAGTAGAAAATCCTTATCTCCTCCTCCTTAGGGAGCAGGAAGGCTCTGGACTACTCTCAGGATTTTCCTACAGTCTTGACTGTAGACTCGTAAGGTGAACACTTATATAAACATAATCCTTCCATTAGGGATGGATTATGCAAATACCAATAAACTCTTACTTTGAAGGTCCTTACATACAACTAAGACCATCCTCTCAATAGAGGTAAAAAGTAATGGTGGTTCTGACAGTGGTTGCCAAGGGGAGAGGCTACTGCTTCTTGCCATGGATAGAAGAAATGAAGCAGCTGGGGCAAGCAAGGTTAGGTGAAGAGGTGAGTGGGAAGGGAGGCAAGGAAGATGCTGGATTGAGGGGGGAGAAGGAAGGAAAAAGCTAGAAGAAGAAGAGCAAAGAAAAGGGGGGGGGGGGGGGAAGAAAGCAAATACAAAGTAAATTATAAGGGAAAAATGTATTTTCTCCTGGCTCCCAAAAATTTTGACTGGCACTCAACTTCCTTAAATACCCTCCATTCCCTCCTCAGCTACACTCTATGCACTTACAGGTCCTGACCTGGAGCAATGCACAAACTCTGTGGTACTGCAAAGGACAGAGAGAGTGTTGTCTCACTTGGGTAGGGATGGGGAACTTCCTGTACCTTGTACAAGTAAACCTTGAGCAATCACTCCTGTGGCTTAGGTGTAAATCTTGAGGGTTGCCCTATAGCACAAGTACACACCGAGTAGTAAGTAGAATCGTCTTTACATGCATAGGGTGACATCAGGTAGAAGTATTTTCTTGTGGGCACACTGATTATGTTGGCTATTTGTGCAGTACGCAAAGCATGTACAACGAAGTAACAAAAGGAAGCAAAATTTCTACATAGAGTCAAATAGGAGATACACTAAAGATTACTAAAGAGACACTGCTTATGACCTGTTGCATAAAGAATTTTTAAGTAATATGCAGCATTAGATCCTTCTACATAATACTAAAGCAATTTATACTTTGAAAAGACAAAGTAGGCAATAATGCACATCCATAGGAGCTTGAGACATGCATACTCGGAAATAAACTATGAATTAACTATGCATCAGTGAGGAAGAGAGATCAGGAAGGGGGCAAATGAGACTTTGAAGCCTGTGTACTTGATGTTTTCTCCAATTTACTAAGATTTTCAATAGACACAGAATAGAAAAAAGTCATAGTAAATCAGGCCCTTGAGGTCTAAAAGAAAAATGCTTAGTACATTAGACCCTTGGTGTTTCACAATTTAAAATGAACTTAGTTTGACAAATAAGTTAAAGTTAGTAGTCCTCTGCAGTATCAACTGCTCCCATTCAATCTCTGATACAAGATGGATTTTCCTGAATATAAGTTGGTAACCATAATCACCCATTCTTTATTAATAATCTGTGCAGCAGTATTTTTGAGTGATTTTCTATCTTGCTCTTCTTCATGCAGAGAAAAAACATATGGGGTCATTCATCAAAATGCATTATGGCGTTAACTTAAACGATAACGTGTTAATGCATGCGATAATCATATTATTGCATGGCACGAATGCACATTTTTAGAAGGGGTGGGATTGGGGAGGGGTTTGGGTGGAATTAATTAAAAAGAGGGGGAATATCGCATGGGTTTAACGCTGGAAATAACTACACCATTTTTCCTGGCATTACTGTGCGATATGCCTGAAACAGCCATAACGCAATTTGCGATAAATACTGCAAATTGCATTTCGGCCATTTCTGGGGGAGGGAGGTGGAGAGAGAGAGCCTCTGGGGAGGCCTTCACAGTATTCAACAATTTAAATGGCTACAGGAGGGCCAGCTAATAGATCAAGATGAGGTGTTGGTGGTGGTTTAGGGGCCAGTTTTACATGCAGAGTGAGACGTATGAACTGCACAGTACACCTCGGTGAAGATTTGATGTCATTTGGAGTGAGGAAAGTTTCACAAAGATGAGGTTTCTTCTGTTATCTCACCCTAGCTTGATGGAACCCTGTTATAGAGTCTCTCTCTCTCTCTCTCTCTTTCTGTCTGTCCACAGTGGAGTCAAGTGGCAATTTTTAACATTGGTTCTCAATATTGTGCGAAAGGCCAAGACAGGACTATTCTCAGCCCATGATGCAGACGTTAAATTTCATCTTAGCCAACAGAGTCCTTTGTTTATATGACATGTATAACATGGTTTCCAAATCTGGTATTGGGAACCTTCAGCAGGTTTGGGTTTCTGGAGGTCTTCTATAAATATTGTATGATGTATTTAGTGATCTAAATATATGTCTTAAGCTCCTAGATACATTCAGTTTTTGCTTTATTTTTCAGGGGAATTTCAAAGTTATAACAAGAAAAAAAAAAAAGAAATCAGAGTAAAATGACTTTATTATAACAAACAGGAGAAAAATCAGTGAAAAAGTAATTTTTGCTCTGATTTTTCTTGTTATAACAATAGAATCCCCTTGAAAAATAAGCTAAAAACTGAAAACGAAGGCCCCTAGATATAAGATCATGCATTTGCTCTCATAACCAAGATAAAGGAAATTTATCTGGTTATCTTGAAAACCAGACCTGCTAAGGGTTCTTGACCAGAATTAGGAACTATTGATACAGATAAATTTGTACTGCATACATAAGTGTTAATTTGGTATAACTTTTTTGATAATCTTTTTTTTAATTTTAGTGTTGAGCGTTAATATTTTTGTTTTTGACAAGTTATTTAAATAAATAAATGGTCAAATAACAAAACTGGCTTTTGCAAATAAAAAAGTAAATACAACCCCATTTAATAGCTTTCTTTGTAAATTAATAAAAAGGCAACTCAATTATTTTGGTTTGATCTCAAATATTTATCTCAGATTTACAGTGCTCTTATATTCTTTTGTTTGAAAGATGCTTGAAAAGCAGAATAAGCTAAAGTCTATTTTGTATTCAACATGAATTCAAACATTTATTTTAGTGACTTAAATACTAAGCCTAAAATAGTTAATTGGAAAGAATACTTAAATTCTTAGTAACAAGGTATACGATGTGTTATGGAATGCTTAAGCTTGATGCTTTTTTTAAGGTTATCATTCAGATAACATTCAGCTTATTTTTTAAAATTATTCTTTGTGCTCATGGTGATGTTTGTTCTCTAACTCATTTCTATTTCAGTCTTGCCGCCTAACCTCATATTCAAAGGTTTTATACAGAGCTTAGATGAAGTCTAAAAACAGTGTTCAATAAAATGACTCAGTTGGCTGAGTTTTTTGTTTTTGTTGTCTTTGCAGTTGAAAGATGTATGAGTGTGATGCAGTCTGGGACTCAGATGATCAAACTGAAGAGTGGAACCAAAGGGCTAGTGCGTCTCTTTTACTTGGATGAACATCGAACCTGCATCCGATGGCGCCCCTCCAGAAAAAGCGAGAAGGCCAAAAGTAACTCTTAACATTTCTTTAATAAGAACAGTTTTATAGTACTTTGTTTTTGTGAACTTAAGCTCACATAATCATAAGTTGCATTTTGCAGTGCTACATTTTATGCTAAACCTCACATTTATTTTCTCAGTGGCTATTTACACATATGAAATATTCTTTGATTTCTTTGACTCAAAGAAATCCCCTCATCCTCCTGCTTTCTACCCTTAGATTTGGAAGTTAAAGGCCATATCTTTATTTTCAGTAAAAGTCTTGCTTATTGAATACCCAAGCCTATATTTATATCTACCTTCCGAATGCCCACCATTTCACCTGGGCAGATTACACTAGTGTTTAAGTGGTTCCTAGAGGACCCCAGCCAGTCTGGTTTACAGGATAGCCACAATGAATATGCATGAGATAGATTTGCATGTACTGCCTTCATTGTATGCAAATCTATTTTGTGTGTACTCATTGTGGATATTCTGAAACTAGATTGGCTAGGACAAGGGTGGCCAACTCTGGCCCTTGAGAGCCATAAACAGGCCAGGTTTTCAGGATTTCCAGAATGAATATGCATGAGATAGATTTACATGCACTACCTCCATTGTATGCAAATGTTTCTGAGCCATAATCATTGTGGATATCCTGAAAATATGGCATGTTTGTAGCTTTCGAGGACCGGAGTTGGCCACCCCTCAGCTAGGAGGTGCTCCAGAAATGGCATGAGAAATGCTGACCAATGTACTTGTGTCAGTAGCAAGGCCAGCTTGTGTAGCCAACAGACTCTTACCATTTCTCCAAACTAGGATATCCTCTACCAGCATGATTGAACTCAGTGCATGCCCCTCAGGCTTCTACTGATCTCTGAAGCTGGGTTGTCCTCTAGCAGTTGTGGCTATACCTAGTGTGTGTAGATGGGACTCCCATCAAGGCTCAAGTATCTTCTATCAGCATGTCAGCTTCCAGTGCAAGTGCCCGCCCCCCCCCCCCCCCCCCACACCCCCAACCACCACCACCACCACCCAGCAACCTTCAGATTGCCATGGTGTCACCTTCTATCATCATCATCATCATCATCATCTGGAGTACCAGATAGCGCCAGGTATATGCAGTACTCTGTAGAGACAGCTAATGGACACTATCTGCTCTTTGGATCTTACAATCCAGCCAAGATACACTGACAAGATATAAAACCAAGAAACAAATAAGCTTTAAGTTGTGATAGTGAAACCATGATTGGGAAGAACTTAACTGGGTATGCATCATGTTGCCTTCTGAGAGTCAGCCCACTGAGAAAAGGTTCTCTTCCCAATCAGGATAGGGTCCACAACCTCAGTGATAGGCATAGCAAGACAGTGGGGGTCAATGTAATAAAACCCATGCTAAAATCAGAGTTAAATTTTGGCGTGGCTTTTACTTAATGTGCGCATTAAAAACAGGGGTCCCCCACGGGATGTAGTAAGTTAAAGGGATGCAAATCAAACAGGAGTTAAAAATGCATGCTAAAATGTGAGTTAAACTGAAAAATATGCACTAATGCAGAAAAGTGCTTTAAAATAGAAGTAAGGAGGTAAGCACTTGAAGTTGGAAGGAATGAGACCAAAATGACCTTGCATTCAAGACTGGCACTGTGCATCCTGACTTGGGGCCCAATCTCACATGCAAGACCATTTGAGCAAGGCATGCCAAGTGAAATCAAATGGTAAGCTCTCTAGGGAAGGCACCTACAACTGAACAGTATGCACTTTGGTGCTGTGCATATCAAATGCTTGTTCATACTTGTTTCAGAGAGCTTACATTTTGATTTTATTTGGCAAAATGATCTTGCATGGGAGATTGGCACTGGGCATCCCAACTTGGACACAGTGTTGCATGCAAATCCATTTTGGTCAAACTCTTTTCAACTTCAAGTGCTTACGTCTGTATTCCTGGTTTAATGTATTTAAGTGGATTTTCAGGTTAACTCCTTAGCCTGAGGTGGAGTAAAAGAAAGCGCACATTTCTGGTGGCCATGCTATTGTGTTGCTGTACCCATGTGGTAGTCCAGTCAGGGTGTATCAATAGAATAATTTTGGCCACCAGAAATGTGAGTTTACTCCACCTGAGACCAAAGAAGGCATAAGCTTTCTGGGGCTTGCACCTACAGCTGAACAAAGCATTATTTCTCTTGGCAAGGCACCTTTAGCTGAATGGTGAACACTTGGTGTTATGCGTCCCAAATTTGAAGTCCCGTTTAGCTGTAAGTTACCCGCCTCAGGTAGCTTGCATTAGAATAGTTCTCTGTAAAACAAAGTTCCTATTATTGATTGTTCTCTGTAAAGCTTGTTAGCTGCATTCTGTTTACTGTGAACCGATGAGATGTTCCCAAGGTTCGTCGGTATATAAAAGATTATAAATAAAATTAATAAAATAAATAAAATAAATGTAAATCCTCCTGGGTCTGAAGTGGAGTTACCACCCTGGGCACAACAATAACATTTGCCACCAGAAATGTGAGTTTACTCCACTTCAGATTCAGGAGCAAAATTTTCAATGTAAACTCATTGAGGCAGGCACCAGTCACAGGTTTTTTGTTTTGTTTTCCTGAACAGCTAGACAGTACAGGCACATGTAGTGCTAAAGTGTCTATCGTTCAGATGTTGGTGCCCATCCAACCAGCCTATGCATTGTTCATCTATCCCCAGAGAGCTTATTCTTTTATTTTACTTGCCATAAATGAGAAAATATGCCCACAAGTTGGGGTGCACAGCACCATGCTCACATGCAATGCCACTTTGGCAAGGCATACCAAGAAAAATCAAAGCATAAGCTCTCTGGGGCGGGCACCTTTGGCTGAACAGTATGCACTTTGGCGCTGTGCATCCGATGTTGGTGTCCTGTTCAGCTTTAGGTGCCCCCCTCTCCCCACCCGAGAGTTTATGCTGTGATATGCTAGCTGTAGTCACCCAGCTTAGAGAGCCTATGCTTTGATTATACTTGCTATTCTCTACCAAAAGGGCCTTGGATGCAAGAATTTACTCTGTGGTGGGCACTTACAGCTAGCTGAACAAAGTGTAAACTTTCTGAGGTGGGCACCTACAGTTCAACAGTATGTCAGGGATGTACAATTCTGGTGTAATGTTCAGCTGTAGGTTTTCTCCCCAAGAGCACCAGAAATTAAACTCCTGGGTCCAAGGTGGAGTAAACTCATATTTCTGGTGGCCAACATTATTCAATTGCTGTAATTTTTTTCTAATCCATTGTAAAACTTGTTTTATTTAGTCTCGACAAAGGCATTTGTTTCATCTGTCATTGGGCTTCATCAGGAGCTTATGGTTTCTGCAATAAATGCTTTAGTAATGTATAGATGCTTAAATGAATATTTATAAATAAAGAATTGCATTGAGGGTTTCCCAAAAATTCATGTATAATTAACTCAAAGTACCATCATGTAGCTGTGAAAGAATTCCGAAAGAATTTATTGCTATCTTTCTTCACTACTTTCATATTCAAGATTATAAAAAATGCAAACAAAAGATATTCCAAACCTTAAATAATAGTGTTAAATGGTGGTATCTATTTCTTACTGAGATGCCCAGTGCTGTGTATTTCCAGAGACGAATAAATCAATCTTTAAACTGCATATTGCCACTATAAAAAAAAAAAACCCAGCCAAAAATGTTCACTCATAAAGTAACTGAAAACAAGCTTTTCCATACTTCTGTCATTAATATGTATACATTTGAGCTACAATACCCCATGCATGCTTTTGACAATAAGCACCCTGCTTATAAGAATGGCAGGAAGATATTGCTCAGACTGAATATGAAAAAGCATCTGGTCACCTAACTGGAAACTCCCTCTAAATGTAAGACCATTAAATATAAGGAGCTTTAATGTCCATATTCATAAGAACAAAGAACAGCATGTAATGTCACCTTATAAAACACTTCCTATTCAATAGCCTTATTTAATCCATTGGGATAGACAATTTTCCTTTTAAAAATATATTATTATTCTCTGCGCTGCAATAGGCGGGATATATTACCCCCTCTACTCAAAACCATTTGTTGAATTACAAAAAAAATCTCAATTTTAATGATCATATGATTGTATTGAAACCAATGTTGTTCTAATGGAGCTTCAAGTTTTTTTGTCCGAATACAGCTAGAATGATGTATAAGATGGGACTTTATAGATGTCTTGGTGTGACCAATATAAATTTTAGAACATGGACAAATCATTGCATATATTACTTGTGTGGTATTGTAATTGAAATGACCCCTGCATTGATGCACAATAAGCAGACAAAAAAATAACCAAGGGTAAAAAAGCTTATAAAGAGACCATCATATAATGGGGTATGTCAGTTCACTAAAGGACAGATCTGCATAACAGGGCTGGAACATCCAGTGTAATTACTCTCCCTTGTTTTTCATAATCATAGGTCTCATAAGTGCCCACAACACCCCCCCCAAAAATGTTTGTATGTATAAATCAAAGTGTCTCTTATTTTCTTTTGTTATTATGTATCGATCAAGTCCATAAAGAAACGATCCCTTATCTTTGCAACGCCGGTTTGCCACCATTACTATCTGAGATTTTGTTGGTGTCTATGGATGTAATTTCCCTATTCACAAATGAATCAGCGATGAGGGTTGTTACCAATATTTTGACCACATTGGCAAATGCCCTCCCCATCTCCTCCATCTATGGCGAGCCTTTGTCTGGCTGCCAGACTATGGTCATTGTCCCCCTCAGTATGCAGGCAGGGCTCTGTAATGAATGAATTGACTCTTATGTGTTACTCAAAGCAGTCAACCCTGTCATTCTCAGGCTGCCCTGACTCAGACTTCATCAACTGACCATAGACTACACATTGCAAACTGCCTTTTGGGGGCCTTCCTGTTCAAATAGGTACCTTTTATTAGGGTCCTACCTCCTGTCACCATCGATCGGGCAACCGTCTTCAAGCTACCAGGCTTGCTGCTCCAGTATATCTCTTTCTCGGATGTCTTCCACATATAGCAGGCCAAGACACTACTGCATCATTGATTCTATGATTGCCTGATAGATCTCTTACCCAGGATGACTCCGCTAGAGGTCAAGTCTATCCATTATCAGCACCAGAGATGGAGGCTATGTTCAAATATATCCAAAAGAACTTGGAGAGAGGATTCATGAGACCCTTGTCTTCCCCTGCAGGAGCAGACTTTTTCTTTGTGGGGGGAAAAAGGACGGATCCTTCAGACCCTGAATAGACTATAGGCGTCTCAATACAATCACTCAGAAGAATAGTTATCCTCTTGCCACTCATCACTGAGCTGTTCGATTGCCTTCAAGGAGCACAAGTCTTCATGAAACTCTATCTCCATGGGACCTATAATCTGATATGGATAAGAGAGAGCAATGAATGGAAGATGACCTTTAACACCAGGGACAGCCATTATGAATATTTGGTTATGCCAATGTAATGTTCCTGCTGTCTTTCAAAACATGGTCAATGAGATCTTCTGGGATCTCCTGTTTTCACATGTGATGGTATATTTAGATGATATTTTCATCTTCTCCTGGTCCCTGGCATTGCACCACGAACACACAAAGCAAATCCTGCAGAGACTTCATAACACCATTTGTATGCCAGATTTAAAAAGTGCATGTTTGAACAGGATGAATTGCCTTTCCTGGATTATATTCTCAGCATGGGTTCTCCATGGACCCAGAAAAACAGAGGGCCATCTTGGATTGGCCCCAGCCTATTGGACTCAAGACCTTACAATGCTTCCCGGGCTTTGTGAATTACTACAGGCAATTTATACCTGGGTGCTCCTAATTAGCAGCACTCCTCATCACCCTCATGAAGAAGGGTGCTGACACCAGACATTGGCCAGAAGAGGCCATCCAGGCTTTTAACTGCCTCAAACAAGAGTTCCTTCAAGAAACCTGTCTTTGCCACCTAGATCCATCAAACCCTTCATCTTGGAGGTAGATTCCTTTGCCATTGGGGTAGGGGCTGTTCTCACTCAACATGATGACCAAGGAACTCTCTTGCTGTGTTCTCCAAAAAATTCACTCCAGCTGAGGAAAACTAAACTATCTGGCATCGTGAACTCCTGGCGATTAAATCAGTATTGAAAGAGTGGCACCACTTGTTAGATGGGGCTAGGCACCTGATTACCATTTTTACAGACCACAAGACTCTGGAATATCTGGTGCAGCTCCAGCGGTTAAACACCAGACAGGCTCGATGGTCGCTGTTCAGCTGCTTTGACATTGAGCTACACTGTCGTCCCATGGAGAAGAACCAATGGGCTGATACCCTTTCATGATCTTTTGAGTCTGAAGGTGCCCTGGAACTTCCTCGCCACATAATAGATAATGTGAGGATTGTGGCTGCTGCAATTCCAGAACCACCTGGGAAAACCATAGTTCCCAAACGACTTGGGGAAAAAGTACTTAAATAAGCACATGACTCCTGCTTGACAGGACATCCCTGGAATTAATTCTCGACCACTTCTGGTGGCCTCAGTTGCAGCAAGAAGTGAAACATTTCATAGAATCCTGTCCCACTTGTGTAAGGCATAAGAGCTCTTCTGCTCACTTTTGGGAGCTGTTACAGCCATTGCCAGCCCCCGAGTAACCCTGGACCCACCCCTCTTGAATGACCATTCCACTGTCCATATAGTGGTAGATCACTTTTATAAGATGGCTCATGTCACACCGCTTTCTGGTCTTCTATCTGCACCTAGGCTGGCCCACCTCTTCATACAATATATCCTTTGTCTACACAGTCTCCCATCCCATATCTTCTCAGACCGAGGAGTTCAGTTCACAGCCTGTTTTGGAAGAGCCTTTGTAAGAAATTTGGAATCACTCTGAACTTTACATCTGTAAGCCATCTGCAAAGCAGCAGGCAGACAGGGTCAACCAGATCCTCAAAAACTTCCTAAGAGCATATGTTAATGAGCCAAGATGACTGAGCCTCCCTTCTTCCGTTGTCAGAATCTGCCACAACAACCATGTGGGCAACTCTTCTGGATCTTTACCCTTCTAGATAGTCTTCGGCCGACACCCAAAGGTCTTGCTCCCAGTTCCACAATCTGTTTCCTGTCCCAGGGCCAATACCATGAGTAGCAATCTCAAAGACCTTTGGCAGAGAACAAACTTACAGGCCGATTCAGTAAAAATGCGGGAGAACGGGCGAATGCCCGCTCTCCCGGCACGCGCGATACAGTATACAAATGAGGTGGTGCGGTAGAAACAGACAAAAGGAGGCGCTAGGGACACTAGCGCATCCATAGTGCCTCCTTTTAGCCCAGAGCGGCGGCTGTCAGCGGGTTTGTCAGCCGACGTTTTGCCGGCGTCGGTTCTCGAGCCCACTGACAGCCATGGGCTCGGAAACCGGATGCTGGCAAAATTGAGCGTCCGGTTTTCAGCCCGACAGCCGCCGGCCCAATTTACATCTTTTTTCTTTTTTTTACTTTTTACACCCTTCGGGACCTCCGACTTAATATCGCT
This sequence comes from Rhinatrema bivittatum, assembly GCF_901001135.1. NCBI lineage: Eukaryota > Metazoa > Chordata > Amphibia > Gymnophiona > Rhinatrematidae > Rhinatrema > Rhinatrema bivittatum. Next base: position 176,119,388 of record NC_042623.1, read on the forward strand.
ATGATATTAAGTCGGAGCATGCACAGAAAAGCAGTTTTTACTGCTTTTCTGTGCACTTTCCCGGTGCCGGCAGAAACTAGCGCCTACCTTTGGGTAGGCGCTAATTTCTTAGAGTAAAATGTGCGGCATGCCACATTAGAGCTGCACAGCATGAGGAGGCCACAGCCTGTGTATATAGTGCGAAGAGGCCCTAGGGGATCCAACTCATGGCCCTCCCCAACCGGTATGGGGTTCCAGCCTTTCGAGCAGTATGCTGGACCTAGCATTGCACAGTGAGACCCCCCATCAAATGGGGCTCCCCAGGGACACGGCGCCCCTTAGTCTAGACCCAGCATCTATCTCCTGGGTGGAATTCTTCAAAGGTCTGCATACCTTAGTCCACATGTAACCGGGGCCTCCTATAATACGGCCACAGACTCCACCAGAGGACCTCAACATCCCGGGACCCTTTATGCCCAGGGAAGTGACCCCACCGCCCAGAAGCCCCACCTTCGGGGACACGGACAACTCGGATGAGGATTCAGAACCCCTGGAGGAAAGGGAACTCCCGGGGACAGAGCCCCATCGAACCATGAGACGCTTCTTCACCAAGGACGAGCTTCCAGACCTGGTCACATACAGCTTAAAAGAGCTTGCTATCCCGGCACCCGCACAAGGGCCTCTGGGGAACCTAAGACAAACCCCCTACTAGAGGGACTCCATCAGACCTCCCGCCATTTCCCACTATTACAAGCCATCCAGCAACTAATTGACCTGGAATGGGATGCTCTGGAAACTACCTTCAAAGGGGGGCGGGCTCTGGCAGCCATGTGCCCTCTGGACCCAGCTGCCAAAGATCTCCTGGCATGTCCGAAAGTGGATGCCATGGTCTGTGCGGTCTCGAAGCGCACTACTATCCCGGTGGAGGGAAGAGCAGCACTCAAGGATGCTCAAGACAGATTTCTGGAATCTATACTCAAAACAATCCTTTGACGTCTCCGCAATGTCTTTACAGATCGCGGCCTGCTGTGCCGTGGTGACATGCACCTGCTTATCACAGACCAGGAACAACACTCCTAGGGAGGCCCTGGAGCCAGAAGTATCATTCCTCGTGGACGCCGCTTCTGATCTGGTGCGCACTGCAGCTAGAGGAGTGTTATCCACCGTGGCAGCCAGAAGACAACTCTGGCTCCGAAACTGGTCGGCCGACGCATCCTCCAAAACTAGACTCACAAGGATGCCTTTCAAGGGAACACTCCTGTTCTGAAGCGAACTAGAGAAACTAGCCAACAAATGGGGGCGAGTCCCCACTGCCGTGGCTACCGGAGGACAGGAATAAGAGAAACCAGTGATCCTTCCCGCGAACCTCCAGGGGCAGAGGATCACAGCACTTCAACAAATATAGAAGCACATATCAAGCGGCCTGCCCCACAGGCCGAAGCCAATCCTTTCGGAACAAGCACAACAAAAGGGGAGCAAGCTCGGGTCCAGGCCCCAGCTGCACCCAACAATGAAAAATCAGCCGACCCGTTCAAAGGAAGAAGCCATAGGGGGCAGACTTGCCCTATTCTACCAAAGATGGGTCAAGATAACTTTGGACAAGTGGGTCCTAGCCATCATTCGAGAGGGATATTACCTGGATTTCCACCACCTCCCTCCGGACAAGTTGTGGATTCCCCCTGCCACGACCCTTCCAAGTGGATGGCAGTGGAAGCAACACTGACCAGATTGCTAGCCTTAGAGGTTATAACACTGGTGCCTCCACAACAAATAAATACTGGACATTATTCCATCTATTTTATCGTCCCCAAGAAAGAAAGAACGTTCATACCCATCCTGGACCTCAAGGCAGTCAACCGTCACCTGAAGATTCCTTGCTTCCGCATGGCAACCCTATGCTCCGTAATAAGGGCGATACAACTGGGAGAGTTCCTTACATCCCTGGATCTGTCGGAAGCCTACCTATACATTCCAATCCATCAAGAGGATCAGCATTTTCTACACTTCATGATCATAGTGGTAGTGGCAGCAACACTGAGAAAGGAAGGAATCCTTGTGCACCCTTACCTAGATGATTGGCTGATCAGGGTGAAATCCCCAGAGGAAAGCCAACAGGCAACCAGCAGAGTCAAAACTCTACAGGAGAGCCTCGGGTGGGTGGTCAACACAAACAAGAGCTGCCTGAAGCCCTCCCAATCTCTAGAATACTTGGGAGTCTGGTTTGACACCAAACAAGACAAGGTCATTCTGACACCGACAAGGAGATCAAAACTGATGACCCAGTTATGAACCCTGTTGTGCGAACTTTGCCCCACAGCATGGGATTACCTACAAGTCCTCGGCCTCATGGCATCCACATTGGAAGTAGTGCCATGGGCACGAGCTCACAATGCTCACTACTATCACGATGGAATCCACTGTCCCAGAACTACACCGTACGTCTTCAGCTCCCGGATAGAGTTCAGGCCCAACTACGATGATGGCTACAAGAAGGCCATCTGAGCCAGGGAACGAGACTATCCTCACCAGCCTGGATCCTGCTCACCACTGATGCCAGCCTACGAGGATGGGGAGCACACTGCCAGGAGCTAACCGCCCAAGGGCAATGAAACAAAGAAGAGTCTGGATGGAACATCAATCGCCTAGAAGCCCGGGCAGTCAGACTAGCCTGCCTGCGGTTCCGTCACAGTCTCCGAGACATAGTGGTCAGAGTAATGTCGGACAACGCCACAACAGTGGCCTACATCAACCATCAGGGAGGAACCAGAAGCCAACAGGTATCTCTGGAGATAGACCTCCTAATGTCATGGGCGGAAGCAAATCTTCAAGAGATCTCGGCAGTCCACATCGCCGGGAAAGACAACATCGCGGATTACCTCAGCAGAGAAAGTCTAGACCCAGGAGAATGGAGGCTGTTGACCACAGCATTCTAATTGATAGTAAGCCATTGGGGAACACCAACCATGGACCTCCTGGCAAACCGGTCCAATGCTCAAGTGCCCAGTTTCTTCAGCCACAGGCGGGAACCCCAGTCCCAGGGAATTGATGCCCTGGTACAGACCTGGCCACAGGAGACTCTGTTATACGCCTTCCCGCCGTGGCCCCTATTGGGCGCAATCATCCACAAGATAGAACACCACAGGGGACCAATACTTCTAGTGGCCCCTGACTGGCCAAGACTGTGGTATGCAGACATGCGAAGACTGCTGACAGGGAGCCCCCTTCCGCTCCCTGTCAGCAGTCTTGCTGACAGGGAGACCTGCTCCAACAGGGACCGATCCTCCACGAGGATCCAGCTCGATTCTCTCTTATGGTCTGGCCATTGAGAGGACTTGCCTGAGGAAGAACGGATACTCGGGGGCAGTAATTGACACCCCACTCCGAGCACGCAAGTTCTCCACATCACTAACATACATAAGAATTTGGAGAATATTCGAAGCCTGGTGCGAGGATCACGACATCATACCACGCTCAGTCAAAATTCCTGCGATTTTGGAATTTCTGCAGAATGACCTACAGAAGGGGTTGTCTCTCAACTCCATCAAGGTACAGGTGGCTGCATTGTCATGCTACGGAACCAAGAGCGAGAGCGCCAGCATAGCCTCTCACCGGATGTCTCCCGCTTTCTGAAAGGAGTCAAGCAGATCCGACCACCTCTAAAGTGGCCAGTGCCTCTTTGGAACCTCAACCTGGTCCTAGATTTCCTGGCAGGAACCTCCTTCAGACCTCTCCGCGGCCTGTCTCTCCGACTATTAACATTGAAGACAGCCTTCCTGCTGGCTGTCTGTTTGGCCCGTTGTATATCCGAGCTACAAGCCCTGTCCTGCCGAGACCCATTCCTCAGACTCACCCTGGGAACCATCCAGTTACGCACAGTTCCGTCGTTCCTCCCCAAAGTGGTGTCTCACTTCCATCTCAACCAAACCATCTTGCTAACCAGCGCCAAATGAGCATAAGAATTTGGAAGAGGCTCAAAGTCTACACCATTTCAACGTCGGCAGACTCATAGTCCGATACCTGGAAAGGTCGGAATCCGTACGAAAGGCGGACCATCTATTCGTCCTTCATAGCGGGAAGACGCAAGGGGAAGTGGCCTCGCAAGCAACCATAGCCCTCTGGATCAAAGAAGTCATCAAGGTGGCCTAAGTAGAAGCAGGCAAGCCACCACCATTACAAGTCAAGGCCCATTCTATTAGAGCCCAGGCAGTGTCCTGGGTGGAAACCAAGATGCTGTCACCTGCCGAGATCTGCAGAGCGGCGACATGGTCCTTCATCCACACCTTCTCCAGGTTTAACCACCTGGATGTTTAGGCTCGGGAGGACACAGCATTTGAAAGGGCAGTACTAAGTGGGTCCCGGGCAGCCTCCCACCCGGTTCGGGAGTAGCTTTTATACATCCCATTGGTCCTGAGTCCATCTGCTACACACTAGGAAATGGAGTAATTACTTACCTGATAATTTCGTTTTCCTTAGTGTAGACAGATGGACTCAGCATCCCACCGATGGCTGCCGTTACTCATGGAATTCTCGGGTGACATCCCTGAGAGTCAGTGATTCACGGGTAAGCCATGCTTTCCTTCAGCTAGGACACCCATCCTACCGGGTATTGACGTTTCTCGGTTGAGAACACTGGCCGCCTCCAGCTATAACCAATTCAACCGGTTCAAATTAATTGTTAACCACGTTATTAGGTTAATCAAGTTATCCAAGTTATAAAGTTAATGAAGTTATTCAAATTATTCAGTCATACATATATCCACAATGCTTTTCGAGGAGAATACTGAAGAGCTACACTTCCTGCAGGGGTATATGTACTAGGGCTGACGTCAGATTGAAATCTGATCCGTCTCCAACTGCTATCAGGAGTACATCTGTCTACACTAAGGAAAACGAAATTATCAGGTAAGTAATTTCTCCAATGCTATCAAATTACTTCATCTCAATCACATATACAAAACATAGATCCTTACCAAATTCAGAATGAGGAATTACAAATCAGAAGTAAATATGCAGACAAAAACTTAATTTTTGTTTGTTCTACTATCCCCTCCAACATCACCCCTCCCTTGCTGTTCCCATGCAAATAGAAGGGGGGAGGGGGGTTGGATTAAGAAGCAAAGGGTGGTTCTCTGTTTTAGATTATGCTCTGCTCCCAGCTCATTTCCCCCTCCCATCCTGTTTTTGCTTGATGCTTGGGAGGGGAGAGGCTGGAACAGGAAGCAGAGAGCTTTTTTTTTGTTTGAGATTAGGGCACTGGCCTTTAGAATCATTGGTGCAGAGCCCTGCTAAGTTCTTAGATAAAAGCAGCTCTGATGACCATGCCCCCTTGGGCTTAATACTCCTGGCAGCCCTTACCCTCCCCCAGTCCTGGTGCTGTAATGCAATCAAATTTGACAACCTCACTGGAGGGAGGACATTAAGTAAAACTGCTGCAGTAGCATCTAACTTGAATAAGGAAAACTATGATAAAATGAGGAAATTAGAAAAAAAAAATATAAAAGGAACTGTTGCAGAGGTTAAGTTTTCATGAGGCATGGACATTGTTTAAAAATACCATCTTGGAAGCCCAGATAAAATATATTCCATGTATTAAAAATGTTGATTAAAAACTACATGACTGCCAGCATTGTTTAATGGTGAGGTGATAGAGGCAGTTAAAACCAAAGGGGCATCTTTCAAAAAATGGAAAGTAGACCCAAATGAAAACGCTGGTCTATTCTGAATACCCATGAATTCCTCTCATTGCCAGAGCTCACCAGAAGATTTTTCAAGGGAAGGTAAGGGTAATTCTCAAAGCACTGACCTGGTTACGACAAGTGTGGTATCATAGAAACACAAAAACATAGAAGTAATACAAGAAAAGGACCAATGGTCCATCCAGTCTGCCCAGCAAGCTTATAGTAGTTTCTGCCATCGGTTTCCCAGACCATCAAGGTCAGGGCCTTTGCTGGTTTCTGTTTGAGTTACCTCCTGCTGTTGAAGCAGAGATAAATGTTGGAATTGCATCAAGAGTTTAATGCTTATTGGTTAAAGGCAGTAACAGCTGTATCAGCAAGTTACCCCTATGCTTATTTGCTTTCCCTGGCCGCAAAATTCAATGTCCTCGTTTGCTGTCTGAATCTACTTCCTCTTTTCCTGTTTTCCTCCTGCTGTTGAAGCAGAGAGCACTGATGGAGTAGCATCATCAGTCTGAAGGCTTATTGGTTAAGGGTAATAACCGGCACACCAGCAAGTTACCCCCATGCATTCATTTCTTCATTTCCATCCTCTAGCCTTTAGAGATGCACAGTATTTATCCCATACCCTTTTGAATTCTTTCACTGTTTTTGTCCACCACCTCCTCCAGAAGGGCATTCAGGCATCCACCACTTTCTCCATGAAAAAATATTTCCTGATGATGTTTCTGAGTCATCCTCCCTGGAGTTTCATTTCATGATCCCTAGTTCTACTGATTTCTTTCCAGTGGAAAAGGTTTGTTGTTGATTGTGCATCATTAAAACTTTTCAGGTATCGGAAGGTCTGTATCATATCTGCCCTGCAACTCCTCTCCTCCAGGGTATACATATTTAGGTCCTCTTCTGGTCGGGCTCAGTCAGGCCTCATGCCATTTCCCATTGCTGCAAGCAGTACAACAACTGATCGACCTGGAATGGAATGCTCCGGAGGCCAGTTTCAAGGGAGGACAGGCCCTAGAAGCCCTATACCCACTGGAATCCTCAGCCAAAGAACTCCTGGTGTTTCCCAAAGTGGACGCCATGATCTGCGCTGTCACAAAGCGCACCATCATTCCAGTCAGAGGAGCGGCACTCAAGGATGCCCAAGACAGATGTCCGGAATCCATCCTTAAACAGTAATTTGATGCAGCAGCTATGTCACTGCAGATCACTGCCTGCTGTGCAGTGGTGACATGCGCATGCTTGTCACTGGCCAGGAACACCACCACGCCCGTCGAAACATTAGAACCAGCAATGTCCTTCCTCACGGATGCGACTTCTGACCTGGTGCGCACCTCAGCCAGGGACATCTCATCCATTGTGGCAGCCAGAAGGCAACTCTGGCTCCGAAGCTGATCAGCCGACGTGACCTCCAAGACGAAATTCACGAGAATGCCTTTTAAAGGAACCCTCCTGTTCGGAAGCGAACTGGAGAAGTTAGCCGACAAATGGGGTGAATCTCCAGTACCTCGGTTACCAGAGGACAAGAACAAAAGAAGCCAATGCCCCTCTCCACGAACATCCAAGGGCAGAGGATCACAGCGTTTTAGACCGTATAAGAATACATGCCAAGCACCTCGCCCTGCAGGCAGGGGCCAGTCCTTTCGGAACAGACACAACAAGAGGGGAGCCAGCTCAGGTCCAGGCCCCAGCCGCACCCCACAATGAGAATCAAGAGACCCATCCACAGGATGAAGCCATAGGGGGCAGGCTTGCCCTATTCTACCAAAGATGGGTCGAGATAACGTTGGACAAGTGGGTCCTAACCATCATTTGAGAGGGATACTTTCTGGACTTCCACAGCATCCCTCCAGACAAATTTGTGAAATCTCCTTGCCACTCCCCCTCCAAGAGGATGGCAGTGGAAACCACACTGACCAAATTGCTCGCCTTAAAGGCTATAACACAAGTGCCCATGCACCAATGAAATACTGAGTTGATAAACCAAGGAGGTAGGCAATCTAAAAAAGCCGTGGGGGCAACACAAACAATAGATGCCAAGGAATGACCGTTAAGATTCTTTATTTGGAGACTTGTTAATCCAATACAAAGACGCCCGACTCAGGCCGAGTTTCGCCCCCACATGGGGGCTGCCTCAGGGGCTACAATAAACAAATAACGAATACAACTTAACAATACAAGACAAACGTAAATCAAAAATAAAAAAATCATACGAACAATTAAATGGTAACAAATGGAATAATACATGTAAAATGAAACATATAAATTGAACATATTAATTAAACATGTGTGATAGGGAATATAGCTTACAATTTGACCCAGAATATGTCATTGTATGAAAAAATAGATGATTTTACCTGTATGAGAAATATCTTATATGCGTGTGATGATTATTTTGTGCCAATGAATTTTCAAAAAGGCTGTGAACTGTGTAAAAAGCATACATAATTGTGAGTAAAAATGGCACTAAATGCCAACTGAATCAATTTATAAAAAAAACAACTCCTGACAATTATGAATGTAAAATGGCACACCTATATTTAAATGCATCACAAAAAACACAAAAAACCAAAAGAACAAGACTAAAACATGCATATATGAAAGGCTCTCACAATATAATTATAACCATAATGTGAGAAAATGAATGTGGACAAGTTATAACGCTGTTAAGTAAAAACTGACTACAGTCATGAATGTCTGAACATTACTCAATTTTTTTTATTTTTTTATTTTTATTTTTTTGATTGGTTTATCTCATTACTCCGTTTTGTCTTCAAATTTTGAAATTCAATATGGTCTTCAGTTTCCGTTCCTCCAACCCCCTCTTTTATTTATTTACTTTTTTATTTTCTCTTGTTCAGACATTCGTGACTGTAGTCAGTTTTTACTTAACAGCATTATAACTTGTCCACATTCATTTCTCACAGCCCTTCACATTCACACGACTTTTTGCTTGCCCCCCACACTGACCGGCACGTATTTTTTGTTTGTACTGTTACACCTATTCATTTAGCTGAGTTGATATTCACAGGTAGATATGGTTATGCCCACAGGTCTGAGTGACAGCTATTCTGGTGTGACTCACAGTGTCTTAAGTTCACAATTCTCAGTTCTCTTTTTTTCTATTCCGGTGAGTAGGAGACCAGCGCGCTGTTTGAAATTCAATGTTTAGTAAGTTTCACTTTTTCATCGCCATTCACTGCGATTATACAAGAACAGTGGTTGAAATTATATACTTTATTAGTCCCTCCCGACACAGCTTTGGGCGAAACCCGGGTCCGTGTCGGGGAACCTTGTTGACGACTGTCTCATATTGTAATGAACTTTGGATGAGCTGCTTTGAATTCACAGAAAAATAAAATTACTTTATTCATTAACTAATTCGTGGATTGTATATCTTCCTTGCATCTCCCTTTTCTTTTGTGTCAATAAAATTGACATGCCAGCTCCAAGCAATACAGAAAGTGGGAGAAGAAAATAACAAAAACCAATCAACTCAAAAAAGCAGAAAATGCGACTAGGATGTGCAACAAAACAAGAGAGAAAAATTGGAAAGCTATGAAATACAAATGCTCGCAGTTTGGGCAATAAAATTCAAGCTCTGCAGGCCTTAATGGTGGAGGTAGACCTGGACATTGTTGTAGTCATGGAGACATGGTTCACAGATTCTCATGAGTGAGACACAGCCATACTGGGCTATAATTTGATAAGGAAGGACAGAGAGGTCAGAAAAAGGGGAGAAGTGGCTCTTTTATGTCAAAAACAATATCCAAGCAACTGAACTGCAAGGAAAGTGGGGTAGAGAAGCAGCATTATGGGTCATCCTGAAAAAAATATGGTACATCCATTTTTAATGGAGTGATTTATATGCCTCCGACTCAAATTGAAGAGCTAGACAGAGATTTGGTCGCAGATATCCAGAAGGTGAAAAAGAAGGGAGAAGTCTTGAATATGGGAGATTTTAATCTGCCGGATGTAGACATGGAGAATCCTTTCTGTGGAATCTACCAGAAGTAGAGAGATAGTGGATGCTCTGCAAGGGACTCTCTTCAATCAAACGGTAATGGAACCCCTGAGGGAAGATGCAATATTTGACTTGGTGCTCACTAACGGAGATAATGTTTCTAATGCCCAGATGGGAGACCATCTCAGCACTAGTGATCAAATAGGATGCAGAGAAGTCACACGAAGACCCAGGTTTTGAATTTCAAAAATTGAAGAAATTACTTACCTGATAATTTCGTTTTCCTTACTGTAGACAGATGGACGCAGGACCAATGGGTATAGTGTGCTCCTGATAGCAGTTGGAGATGGGAGTCAGATTTCAATCTGACATCAGCATTACATATACCCATGCAGAAAGCTCTGCTGTTATGATAATAAGGTGTTTGGTGGATTCTCAGGGGCAACAGTGATGGTGTATCCTACGGGGAGGAGCCCCGTAGGGAACTGAAGCACCGGGCTAGATTCAGATGCACAAACACAGAGAATGTATCTTTTATTATACAGCTAGTGTGGTCCACCAGAGGTGGCAGTAGAGAGTAGGTTAGATAGCAACAGTCTGTGATCCTTGGCATAGGAGATCCGTCACACAATGGTGGTATAAGGCCCCGATGGATGTCCAGTAAGGCACTGTAGGAGAGACAGACTGGCAGATGTTATAATACACTCCCTGGTAGCTGAGTAGATAGAGTTCCCAATGAGTAGTAGAGAGAGGATAGGTATTAACAGTCTGTAATCCTCAACAGAGGAGAGACCCGTTCCACAATGGTGATGTAGGGCCCGATGCAGATGGGCAGCGAGGAGCTGTAGATGGCAGACTGGTAGAAGTTGTACTCACTCTCTGTAGCTGATAGGTAGAGTTCCAGCAGGTTGAAGTATTGGTAGCAGGCACCAGGATATAGACACAGGCCCTCGAGGAGCGAGTACCTGTATTTAGGATAGGCACCTGGAAATAAGCAAAGGGCCCCCAAGGAGCGGGTACCCAGGTTAGTAGAACCCCGGAGGGTGAAGATGGCTTCCAGCAGTGTAGAAGCGGCAGAGCAGCTTCAGACCAGAGCGAATCCAATCTGTTGCTAACACGGGAGAGTCAGCAAATGGGCAACCTTTTGAATACGGAGGCAGTGACGTCACTCGAGGGGGACGCCCCCAAGGTTTGCGCCAACACTGCTACAAGACGTGAGGCGTGCGCCTGCGCGCACCCTAGGAGGCTTCAGGCCAACATGGCGGGATGCCATGCCAGAGCTGCTCCAGGGAAGCCAGAGGGTGTGGCAAGGAGATGCTTCAGACGCCATTCTCCCGAGGCTGGTGGAGAAGGCTGAAATAGAGGTGAGGCATGTCGGGTGACGCATCCATCAACACCGAAGAGCAGTGTCGATGGATGCAACACTGCTCTTCAGTATTCTCCTCAAAAAGCAATAGTGGATATATGTATGTTTGGATAACTTGGTTAACTTGATTAACTTGAACTAGTTGACGTGAATTGTAGCAAGAGACCGCCAATGTCATCAACCGAGAAACGCCGACACCCGGTAACTATGGGTGTCTTACCTGGCTTACCCGTGTTTGTCTTGCTCTTGGGGATTGTCACCTGAGGTTTCCGTATGTTGAGGCAGCTGTGGGAGGGATACTGAGTCCATCTGTCTACACTAAGGAAAATGAAATTATCAGGTAAGTAATTTCTCCATTTCCTAGCGTGTAGCAGATGGACTCAGGACCAATGGGATGTACAAAAGCTACTCCCGAACCGTGTGGGAGGCTCCCTGTGGCCCACTTAGTACTGCCCTTGCGTATGCTGTGTCCTCCCTGGCCTGAACATCCAAGCGGTAGAACCTCGAAAAGGTGTGAATGGAGGACCATGTCACCGCCCAACAGATCTCGGTGGGTGACAGTATCTTGGTTTCTGCCCAGGACAGATATGGACGATTAGCTAAGTGGTTGAAATTATACACTTTATTAGTCCCTCCCGATGCAGCTTTGGATGAAACACAGGTCCATGTCGGGGGACCTTGTTGAGGACTGTCTCATATTGTAATGAGCTTTGGATGAGCCGCTTTGAATTCACAGAGAAATAAGAAGAAAAAATTACTTTATTCATTAACTAAGTCGTGGACTGTATATCTTCCTTGCATCTCACTTTTCTTTTGTATGGATAATTTTTGGAGTGCTGATTTTTTCTCCTACACGTTTGTTGGTTGTCAATTTTTTTGGCCATATCCTGTCACCCCCATCCTTTAGTTTAAATGTCTGATAATATATGATCTGAATTTCTCACTTAGCATTCTCCTTTCTGCTATAGACAAATGCAGGCCATCCTTACCATATAACTTTTTACTGCTCCATACACAACCTCAGCCTTCAATGTATCCAAAACCACTTTCTGTATACCAGGCTTTGAGCCAAGAATTGAAATTATCTATATGGCATAGCTTCTCATTTCCCTTTCCATGAAAAGGTAGTACTTCTAAAAAGGCAATAGTCTTAGCAGTGTGTTTTATCTTTCCTAGATTTTGGAAATCTTTTTGTACTTCATGGCAACCAATTCTATCGAGGTCATTGACCCCCAGATGGATGATCACGCTGATATCAATGTTCTTACTTTCTTCTTCAATGACTTGCACTAACTGGTTTGTATTTCTTCTAACTGAGGATCCTGGAAGGCATTTAACTGTTGTCGACATCAAAATGTGCTCCCAAATTGGTTCCTCTGATGATCGAGTCTCCCAGCAGAAGCAGCTTTCTTTTATGACATTTGAATCTGTTGAAGGGCTTCTGCGTGCATTGGGCAACTTATTTATTTATTAATTAATTTTGCTATACCGGCTTTCATGACAAGAATCATATCAAACCGGTTTACATTTAACAATGTGTGTAAGGTAGAGAGAACTCAAACCACAATAACTTTTAGAAATCACTTCAAAATCTAATATTGAGGTTTCTTCATTCTCCAATGCAGAAAAAGCATTTTGTAAGGGTAACAGTGGGGAGAGTGGGTGCCTCTTCATCACAAGCCTTAGTCTGTCAGAGCCCACTGTTATCCAGTTGCCCCTAGGTTTTTGAATCCTGGATGTCCGACATGTCTGGGTAAGTAGGGGTTGATGCATAGGATTCTGTAAATTTGGGGAAGGTGTGTGTGTGTGTCACATGTCTTGTTCTACCAGAGCCAACTGTAAACAATTTTTTTTTGTCCTGGGTTTCTGTAAGCACTGAGGGAGATAGGCGAGGGATACTGGATGGTTCAAGGAAGGGGAGGTTAACTGAATCCTGGACAACTTTTCCCTTAGATGAATCAGCTCCATTTTAATTATAGACTGCTGAAGGCAAAAGGGTCAGCCTTTGATTCTTCAAATAGTAAGCTTTGGGAAATAAGCCTCACAATTGTTGCATTGAAAGAAGGACATTCTGTAATATCACTAATTCCTTAAAATCAAATAGATAAGGTAAAGTAAATTTATTCTCTAGCAAATATTTTTTTTTCTTATAGGGATTTGAAATGAAAATGTGAAAGTATTAGTGTAAGCCAGTAAAGATAAATAGGAAGAATATGAAAACCATTTTTTTTTTTTTTACAAGCAATATGACAGTATAAGTTACAATTATCTGAGCTGAAAGAAATTACTACTAATTGAAGCAAATTATCTAGGAGTCCAGGGAAGAGTATGTAAGAAAGTAAACTCAGGGATGGGTGGGTAGAAGGGTAGGGTAGGAAGGAACTGATCAGTTGCTAAAAGAATAGGCTTTTTTTCCCTCTCAACCCCAGTTAAAAAAAAAAAAAAAAAAAAAGCCTCTTTCTATATCCATACCACATCTGTCTTTCATTTCAGTCTCCAATGCCACTGGGGATATTTTAGACTCTTATCATACAGGAGAACGGCAGGCTCTGCCATCTCTGCAGACGTTGAATGAGCAGTAGTCTCCTCTGCTGTCTGCTTGCATGTGCCATCTCAGTGCCATTGCATTATATCACCAATGGAGGGGACTCCGATTTTCTCTCCATAATTTAGTGTCAAAATTCATGAAAGAAATCTAGCATTCTAAGCCTCTGGTTAGTAAACCTCCAGTGCTTTGGGATTTCAGCATCGTCCTAGCTGGACTCATGAAGCCTCCTTTCAAACCTCTCAAGTTAGTGGACTTGAAGTTCCTCACCTAGAAAATGTTATTTCTCATGGCTATTACATCGGCATGAAGAATTAGAAAATTCTGTGCTCTGGGTACATATTTGCAATACCTGCAATTTTGATATAAAATGGTAAGTTCTATGAACGTGACTGCATTCCACATTACTCAAGCTATGGTGCTGCCAACATTTTTTGCAAGATTGCATGTGTACAAAGAATGGGCTTTTCACTCCTTGGACTTTAAGAGATCCTTACAATATTACCAAACGTTTATTACCATCAAGTATCTCAACTAATTGTGAGTCCTGATCTCAATAAATTGGGAAGATCAGTTACCAAATGAACTGTGTCTAATTGGCTAGCGGACTGTATAGCACACTGTTATAAACTGGCTGGCTTCAGATTATATTCTGTCAAGGCTTGTCAAGTGAGGGCTTTGGTAACTTTAGTGGCTCACCTCAGGGTCTCTTCCATTGAAGACATTTGCAAAATTGTTCACATCTTTCTGTCCCACTACTATCTGATCAGCATGTCCCAAGGAGACAGTAACTTTGGATAGGCATTTCTGTGCAGTCTGTTCACACAGTAATTCATTCTTCACTGGTATGATCTGGGTTGTCTGAAAAAGCAGTTGCTCTTCAATGCAACCCTCAGCTTGTGACTCCCCAGGTATTATGGCTGAGTCATGCCTGCTTGTTGACAGGGAAAGCAAGTTTGTTTACTTGTAAAGGGGATTCTCCATAGACAGCAAGATGAAGCCACCCATTCTTAATACCCATCTGAATCCTTGGAAAATCGTCTAGCTCGCTAAAGCTTACGCTCTGAAAGAGACTGAGGAGGGGCTCACAAGGAGCAATAATGTGCAGGAGCTCCCCTGCATGCTCGGTACTGAGCTCAGAAAGCTGGGTCTGTGTTGGCATTATCAGATATCACCCATATGTTATGGCTAATTTATAGAGAACACTGTTCACAGGTAAGCAAACTTGCTTTCTTTTAAAAATAATCTATACTTCACTGTCCTCTAATTTTAGACAGGAGGTTAATTTTGTAATGGATGAATGAGAGCTGAAACACTAAAACAGTGTTAATTGTACATTGCTAAATAGGTAATTGGATATTCTCTATAAGTTCTTGAAAACTCAAGAAGCAACCTGTGTCAATACAATCGGGATTCCAGAAAGGCTTAAGCCATATAGAAGAGCTCACTGAATCATGCTATTTCCAGTCCAGTGTTTTGAAAATCTAGGTTCTATAAAACAGCATGGGCATCGTGAATAATAGGCCAGTTCTTCAGCCTATCAGAAAGTAACATAGCAGGAAAAAACTAACAGTTGAGAGAGGAACCATGATATCTCTTTCTAAATAAAGCTATGCTGATCAATCCTTCCACTACTACCACCTAACATTTTTTATCCTGACAGGCTGGGCCTCTCCGCGGCAAAATGATACCATTTTTAATTGGTTAGGAAATTATATTTCTCATTGCTATGCAGGTCTGACCTTAGAAAGGTACATCAAGGTCCATGCTATTATGGCTATGGTGACATTGGTTGACAGTCTGAGGTCTGCCTCCGTAGAAGAGATTTGCAAAGCTGTGTCATGGATTTCAGTTCACACATTTCACCAGTCACAGTTCTCAAAATATGACCTTTCATTAGGAGGATGTATGTTCTACTATTTGTGAAGTAGAGCCCAAGTCCCTTCGGTTTCTGTAGATTTTCAGATGGTCATCCCTGGAATCTATTACTACTTAACAATTCTGCAGTGCTACTAGATGTACACAGCGCTGTACAAATACATAAACAGTCAGTCCCTGCTCCATGGAGCTTACAATCTAGTTGAGAGACACAGATAAGAGAATAATAGAAATTATTTGTCTTAAGTATTAAAATAAAAACATGTTTAACATGGGAGGCCAAGGTCAGGATGAGTCGGGGTTTCTGGATTTAAAAGCATATTTAATGGTTAAGAAAAAAGTCAAAAGGGAAGTATTCCAGTACAAAATAATTTCACCCATTGGTGGTATTCATATAGTAACATAGTAAATGATGACAGAAAAAGACCCAAATGGTCCATCCAGACTATCCAACAAGTTGTTTAGGGTAGTAATTACCACTCCAGGTTACCCCCATGCCTTCTCCTAAAGTTAACACAGGTTACACCATTTCTTTATTTATATGTCTAGTTTTGTTCCCTTTTTATTTGAAGACCACCCTGAGTGTGTCATTAGAAAAAAAAATGTAATTGCTTACCTGTTTTTGCTGTCTTCTGATGACAGCAGTGGAATGAAATGCACAACCCACTCACCTCCCTGCTCGTGGTGTTCAAATTCCACTTAGACACTTTTTCTGAATATTAGTAAACTGAGGAACCTTGTATATGTCCAGAATGTTTTCCTAGACAACTCCGGAGGACTTATCTGAAACTAGTATGAGACGATCAAATGATCCATCTGTATGGTTCATTGTACTGTTTGTCATCGGAGAAGACCAGATACAGACAAGCAGGTGCAATTGTTATCTATAAAACTGCTTTGTTTCCCACCTCTGTGCCAGAGGAGTTGATAGGAGGTTTATGCTGAGAAATGCTTCTTCTTTCCAGTCAAGAAATCTAGTTTTTCTCTTATGTTCAAACATTTGTGAGAGGCATTGTTTTTAAAACATTTTATCAATATCGACACTGATCTTTTCATGTTAATATTCATATGTTGTCTTTTTAATATCATATATAAACTTTGATATTCATAATTAAATTGATGATCTGAAATATTTTTGGTGCTCACATGTGAAATTATCCTGTCTATTGTAAATGTGCATGAAGCATTCAATGCAGTTTGAATAAAAAGAGCACTTGTTTTATGCAGTGTAAGGCGGAAAATTAAAATCTGTATTGCATTCTTTTTTTTCCAGTCATTATTGATTCAATTTATAAAGTCACTGAAGGACGTCAATCAGAATTATTTCATCGCCATGCTGAAGGGAACTTTGACCCTAGTTGCTGCTTTACCATATATCATGGGAACCATATGGAGTCCGTTGATCTGATCACTTCTAATCCAGAAGAGGCTCGAACTTGGATTACAGGGCTAAAATATTTGATGGCTGGAATTAGTGATGAAGATTCTCTTGCTAAAAGACAAAGAACTCATGATCAATATCCTTTTCAAAACTTCATATCATTCTGTTAGTATGTTCCTGTACATGTAATTGTAGAATTATCTTCGAAGAAGAGAGAAAATTTTACTTGCACAGTTGGAAAGAAAGCTGTTTTCAATCTTGCCATTATGTATTGTAAATTTTTAGTTTGGGCTTGATATACTGAGCTGCTTTTTCTCATAGGCACGAAATGACAAAAAGCTTTATTGAATCGGGACCAGTGTTAGAATTCATTTCATATATGGTAAATATGGATTGACACTGAGACTTAGTGGAAAGACATTGACCTTGTGGCGAGGCTGAGGAAACAGTTACTTTCTAAGACCATAGTGCCCTCCCAAGAAGATTAGTATGTATTTGCTGTCTGACTTTCTCCCCAAACCAGAAGGAAAATGCCTTCACATTGACTATGTACTATGATCTATTGCCTTCTAAAAGGGCAGTAGATTATTTTCAGTCATATGATCTTCTCTAACCCAGTCAATAATCCTGTTACAAATCTTCAGTTTCATATGTATTTATATTGTGTGTGTTGTGTGTGTGTGTGTATGTATATCTTTATATATATATATATATATATATATATATATATATATATAAACAAATTGGTACTATATCAAAACAAAAGGCTTCCTCACAGTATGTGAATACAAAATAGTATGCAAGAGTATACCCATACAATATTCATAGAGAATGCATATCTTTTATTCTGTTATACATACTTAAAACTATTAAATAACAAGAGGCAGGACCTACATATTTAAATGCCTATATTACAGTGCTATACCCATATTATAATCACATGCATGCCATTCACTCTCAAACACTCATAACACAAACACACTGTCATAATCTCTCTACTATAGGTCAAAACTATTAGGATTACCAATAAGTGCTTCTTTAACAATGCTAAGCTCGCAACTTAAAATATAATATACTACACAAACAATTCATCAGTGTATAGAGAAGTATTTTCAGAACTACACTCACTGCTATATTTTAAGTTATATAACCAAAGATATACTATTCTTAAACAAAATTTTTCAGTAGCATATTGTCCATAAAACAGTCTCATGTGTATTGAAAGACTTCTTGGGAAAATTGAATTGTTGTATTCCTTCTGAGTGCCATACTACCCACGTCATACTCCCAACCAAAGGTCTTTGTTTCGCCTATAATAAGGCTTCATCGGGGGTTCTTGTTTGCCATGGGAAATCTATTCCAATGATACATCGACTGATGTCAAGCTTGCAGTATCTTTGAATGTCCAATTTCTGATGTGATGCTCATTCAAGTGACAAGTTTCAACACTGTAAAATATCTGAAAAGGACGAGTTATACCCTCATTACAATAATGTCTCGCTTTAAGCTATATTAGCTAAAGAGTTCAAAGATTACAAATCTTCAAAAGTAATTTTATGTGGTAGTGTCCTATTTTCTTATTGGTATGCCAAATACCTTCGTTAATCTTTAAACTGTATGTTGCCACTGTTGACAAAGCAAAAATACAAATTACTTAATGAATTCAAAAAGCCTTTTCCTTACAACCTCTCAACTGGAATGAAATAATAATTAAATCAAATTTGCAATACCCCTCAATATGTTACAAAGAAACTGCACATTATCTTACACCAGTGTCGAGACAATACCACCTCCTAATTGAAAGTAAGCTTGTATCCGGTCATTATACTGGAAGCTTCTTTAACTGCAGCCCGTTAAATACTCAATAACTATCCTGTAATTGATGGAGGGCCTCTCGCACATATTGATCAACATTTTGCACCACCACTCCATCTCCTTTATTTGCTGGATGAATAACGATATTGGGATCATTGTGTAATGACACACAAGCTTGTCTTTCTTTTTTTAGTAAACTTGTTATGGGAAAAATGTCATGTATTCTCCATTATACTCACACCCTTCAGGATCAGAGTTTTAAAAGCAGCCACTATGGGATCTGGGAGCTCTGGTGGAACCCAAGAGGACTTAGGAGCAAACCAAGCCAGTTACAATTCTCTGGGACGCTTTGCAAAATGTAATGCAATCTTCAATTTCCAAAAAAATTATGTAAATAAGTTTGTACATTAAAGGAATCATAGCAACAAGTAGGTATAAATGAAAGACCTTTCTGTAAAATGGCTATCTCAATACAAGAAAGCTGTCTGGAAGATAAGTTTAAAACACTGTTATTTACCGTTGAGATCTAGGAATGCATTTGGACTGGTCTAAATGTGGTTGGGCCACACCCCAAACTGTCTGTCATGGATCTCTGGTGTATGATCTTCAGGAGGTGTGTTGCATATCTAAAAAAGGTTGGTCATTTTGTAAATTATTTGCAGAGCCAGTGGGAACATTGAATTGTGCTGTTTAACTGCTTCCCTGCACTGTTTCTGAAGGGAAGTCCTCATCAGAGGAATTGTTAAAAGAACTGAACGTGCGAAATTTGGCATGCCATTTATTGCTGTTCAATCATAGACAAAGCCTGGGAATCATAAGATTCATCCCTTTTTTATTTTGATTGATTTCAATTCATTATGAAATTGGTTCAATTGTGTTTGTAGTGATGCAAGTTTTTGTGAAAATATATCTCCTTCCATAGTTTTTTGAGGTAATCTAGCTATCGGTGGTAGTAGATATTAAAAACATTAAGTCATGCAAATATTTATTTAGAATTGTATTCCATTTTTAATAGTTTTAAGAATAAGATTTACATTATATATGAATATTGTATAGGCATATTCTTGCATACTATTTCATATATATATATATATATATATATGTGTGTGTGTATGTATATATATATGGGATCAGTAACCATTATATAAAAGCCTTGATTCAGTCATTTGTCTTCATAGACAAATGAGACTAAATTCAGCCACACGTGGGTGATGTTACCAGACAACGTAGATGTTGATGGTCTCTCAGATGTCTTTCTGAGTATGCACATGTATTCCTTTGCAGCCACCACTGCGGGAGTTTCCTCAGTCATTTTTCTTCCACTTAAGTAAAAGGATTTTTTGCTCTATCTTAGGCCACTTAGTGTATTTTCCAAGTTTTGCATTTTTGATGTGTTGTTATTTTTAGTGTTTTTCTTTTTCTTTTAATTAGTGAGTGTCCTCATAAAAGGAAAAAAAAATGTTTCAAATTATACATGACATGCAAACATAAGATGTTCAGTCTCCATTACTATGAGCCCATGTCTCCTGTATGAATGTTGCTGCAGGTGCTAACTGATCTAAGAACCAGATAATTTATGATACAAAAATTTGCACCTTTGTGAGGTAGTTAATCAGCTTGAATATAGCAGCATAATGGTTTAAAAGATTTAATACGGTAGATAAGTTATCTTAAGTTTTACAGAGCAAAGCACTGTTATGAAATTAAGCAAATATTCCTGCATTCACTCATTTCCTAGCACCTGGAAAGATGAATTCAGAACCAGTGGGTTGTGCACCTCTACCAGCAGATGGAGACTGAGCAAACCGATGTCACAGTATATATACTCCTGCAGTGACATTAGCCTGCCAGTATTTTCTGTCTCCAGCAGATGGTGGACGTTCTTTTCCCTATCCGGGATTGCTTCAAAGTTTACAGGAGAAATAATTGGAGTTTTAATTTGCGGAGATGCCAAATGCTCCCTCTCCCAGTTGAGAATTCCTGAGGTGATTTCCATGGTCCCACAGATGAGAACCTTTTCTCATCTGGCGCTGATTAAAACAGCTGAAAGGCAGCGGGTGCAAGAAGCTGAGTGCAGCAGTGACGGTATATGCTCTCCCCCCCCCCCCCCTCCCCTGCAGCTGGAGACCATCTCTGTTCTCAGCCGGGAAGGGCTGAGCTCAGGTAATGTTTAAAAAAAAAAGAAAGAGGAGAAAGACAGAGTTAGAAGGGTTATTTGTAGGCCTTCCCCTTCCTCCGGTCTCTGTGCTCGGTGCGCTGTTCCAACGTTCATTCCTGCTCCCATGGGAGGTTAAGGGACTTGAGCAGCCTGGGTGGGCTAAGCCCCACTGTTACGTTTTCTTTTCTGTGCGCCATGTGGTAGGTTACAATGGCGTTTTCATACGTTTTTTTTTCTGCACATTAGGCTGCCCTTTTCAGGACCATCGGTGCATGCGGTGCGTCTAGCTGTGCTTCCGAGTTGTGTGCCCAGTTTCTTTTGGGGGCGCTGCCTGTGCGCACAGTCTGAGATGCATTGGTTGAAGCTTAAGTTTGGTGCGGCAGAAGTATGCCTAGTTTTGCAACGCCTAGCCTTGGGACCCCTAAATTTTTTGCGCCTAATTTTTGAAGAGTGAATTCAGCTGGACGCATACCTTCAGTCGCCTGTTTGTTTATTTATTTATTTATTTGTTTATTTAAAATTTTTATATACCGGCATTCATGTTGCAAACACATCATGCCGGTTTACATATAACAGGGGTGTACAGTGAACAATTCAATAACCTATTTGTGTAGAAGGAAGCAGTTACAAATAACAAGGTAAAAGAACTGGGAGGAGAGAAGAAAAGGGAGAGAATAACATTAGGTATAGGTATTTACATTAGTAATAACATTTTTACATGTGGAAGTGGTAGAATCTGGCTGAATAGAATTAAGTGTCAGTTAAGTGTACTGACAGACTAATGGCACCTGTGACTAAGAAACATAAGCCCCCTTCTCTCTGTGCTGCCTGTCATATTCAGGTGTCTCAGCCTTGAGTGCCTTCTAACTTGTGCCAGCGCTGCTTAGAAGCTCAGGGAGAATTATCTTCCTCTGATTTTACTAAGCCTGGTGTTCCCAGCCTGATGATTGCCTGGGTAAGGACATGTCCTTACCCAGGCAATCATCAGGCTGACCTTTGAACTCCCTTAACTGATTCGTCAGCGGGGGATAGTAGATCAATGGGCGCAGTTTTCTGCACCTGAGTACCATCCTTTCATGCAAAAATTATGGTTGGAGTTTTTTAGTAACAATGTGAAGATCCTGTTCATTCTTCCTTCTTTGCTCATGGAATCTGTTTTAGAAATGTTTTCTGCTATTTCACTATATCAGAAGATACTTCTGATTCCTCAAGTGTTGTCATGGGAGCCTCAACTTATTATCTATAATTCTGGGAATGATTCTCATTTGTCTTACAACTCGTACTCTTACTGTTTTTTTGAGTAGTCAACAGGGTTGCTTTCAGACTCTTCACCATAGCCAACTAGGACTACTACTGCATCAGAGGACATGACCTACCCTGCCTTCCTTCCAAAAATGGCAGAAGCTATTCCATTCAAGTTAGAGGAAGAAGTGCAATGAAAGGAAGACTTTCAAAGTGTTTTGAAATACAGAAACTATGCAAGCTATTGCTATCCCAGTGCAAAAAAACATTTACTTTATTTAAAACATTTTATATACTACTCCATTGATCAAAAAAATCATACTAACAGTACAGTGTAATTTAATCACAGTAATAACTCATAAATTAACAAAAACTCCTTAACATCAACATAATAAAAATATAAAAATACACATCAACAATCAAACCCAGAAAACAAAATAAAAATACATAATTCAATCAAAACTAAAACCATAGACAAGTCGATAAAAATCAGAGCCAGCGTTTGCAAAATCACAGTCAGCATTTGCACTATCCCAACCCCATCTATTACCTCTAGAGCCATCTTTTCTTACTAACTGTCTACTTCTAGGGAAGAGCTACATCTTCAGCTTCTTTTGAAAGATGAGAATTCTTCTTTTGTCTAATATCCACTGGAAGCTTATTCTAAAGGTGGGAGCAATGACTAAAAATGTTTTAGCCTAATCCGAGCATTCCACACTAACTTAAATGATGGCACGTCACTTAACACCCCTGGATGCTTCTTTACCCCAAAATTTAGTCTCTACATTCACAGCATGGATAAGACATAATTTTAGCAGCAAGAAGGTCTTCCTCCAGATGTTTCTACAATTTTAAATGGAAAAGGTTTTCTATTTGGCGTACATCTCAGAAGGAGTATCCATTCAAATTTTTGACTTCAACATTACTTTGGTATCTGCTCAGTCTCTTTAAATCAGTATAAAAGAGTGACTCCATCAGAATTCACTTAAGTGCTATTGTGGTGTATCACCAACATCCAGAAGGTCTTTCAGCTTTTTTATCCCATAGTGGTGAAATTCATTAAAGACCTCTACCATCTTCATCATCATATTTTGGTTCCCCCTATTCAATGGGATCTCAGCGTAATATTTTCTAAAGAAATGTATCCTGCTTCTGAACCTTTAGCATCAATGGTCTTTAAATGTTTTTCTTGGAAAGTGATATTTTTGATAGTGATAAACTCAGCCCGCAAATTGAGAGAGATCAGGCCTTAATAGTACACGTATCCTATACGCAAATTTTCAAGAGTAGGATAGTATTGAGAACTCATTCTAAGTTTATATCTAAAGTAGTTTCGCATATTCATTTGAATCGATCTTTGGTACTACTAGCATTTTTTCTGAAAACTCATTCCAACAAATCTGAACAAACTCTTCATACCTTGGACTCTAGAACAACTCTATTATTTTACTTGGAAATGTTCAAATCTTACAGAAAATCTCCTCAACTGATCCTTTCTTTGTCGATAAGCAGGCTGAATTAGCCATTACACGTGGAAGAGGAATGTTTTTCTTAGTCTTGGAATACCCAGAGTTATCATAAGCAACATGTTTGGAGCTGCAATGAGAGGATACCCCTGAGAGTGTCGACAGGGTTTGTGGAGCCTGGGATGAAGATTGGAGTCCAAGTTGCATCGAGTGTATTACAGTAGAATGCATTTTGAACGATGTCCAGCATCAAAGCATCATGTGTCAAAAGCATTGAGAGTCCATGTATTGAGTACATTGGTGCACTGTGCATCAGGTGTACAGTGTGTCAGGCTTTGGGTGCATCAGAATTCTGTGCAGCGATGCATTGTGCATCAAAAAGGCTAACAATGCTCCCTGCATTGATGATGCTAGATACATCATGTCATTTGTGCGTACGGCGGCTCCTCCAAGTGGTGGTACTTTTACATTTGACACCTGCTGCCCAGTTTCACTTGACCTCGAGGCTTTGGTATGTGCTAATGGGAGGAAAGCTTACTATAGCTCCAGACAAACTGACCACAGCCCTTCTATCTTGACTGCTCTGGAGCACTGCAACTGCAGGGGATATACAATAGTTTGTCTAATCATGGTCAGATCCTAAGCACTTTTGTAATAGAGTTGGTGCTCATTGGTGATGGACATAATATGGCTACAAATACAGTTTTTAAAGCCATTGACTGTGCCTTTCTTCTTCCCTGACATTACTGAGAAGGCTGGAGAGGAGGGGGTTCTAGAAGAATCTATCTCCTATCTGATATAGTCTTCTTTGGAACTTTTCTTTTTTGGAGTTTTTTTTGGTAGCACTGAAAAGTGATGTTTATGGGTGTTGCTGGGGCAGCAATAAAAGAGAAGGAAAAATGAGTTTAAAGAAAGCATATGGTAAACTTTTGAAGAAGAGACAAAATGCATGCCCATACTTTATCTCAGACAAAAAATGACTGAGGAGGCTCATGAGGCAATACCCATATGGGAACTCCTGCACATACTCAGTAGAGCTCAAAGTTTGGATAGACAAGGCCATTTGGTGCCGCCGGATGAATTCACCCATATGTAATGGCTAATTCATCCTGCTATCTATGAAAGCACTGTTTACAGTAAGCAAACTTGCTTTTCCTATGACCAAATTAAGCAAGGCCTATCAGTTAAAAAAACCCAAAACAAACAAACCCCTCTTTACTTGGCTTTCTCACTGTATTTTCCTCTGCTAATTTACCTTTCTAATAAAATGAAAGCTCATCAAAATCAAGTGACTTCAACTTCAGTAGCATGCCTTTGCACTGTATCAGTTCAAGGGAACTGCAGAGCAAGCATCTGATCAAGCATTACTGTCTCAAAGAGGACTCTTGCAAGGATGGTAGTTTTGGTTAGACATTTATTAAAAACTTACCGGTATTTAACTAGGAGCTTCTATTGTACCCTCAACTTGAGAATCTCCTGCACATCATTAATAACGTTCAGGGTATTAGAACGCCTCTCTCACATTTCACATTTCCCCTGTCCCTCCTTTTTTGTATGGTAATCATACTTAAATCCATAAGTCTCATCTCATGGGGTTTTTGGTGCAGACCCAGCACCATTTGGTAGCCCTTCTCTGGACAGCTTCCACTCTCTGTATCCTTCTGGAGGTATGGCCTCCAGAACTGGACACAATATTCCAGGCAAGGTCTCACCAACAATCTGTACAGTGGCATAATCACTTTTTTACTACTAGTTATGCCTCACCTATTATACTCTAGTATCCTTTCAGCTTTGGCTGCTGCCTTGCACAATTTTTTGCTTCTTTGGAATTATTGGAAATATCACCCAGAGGTCTCTCTTCTGTTTCATGACCAATGGTATTTCTCCTCTTCTTGTGTACCATTCCCTAGGATTTCTACACCTCAGATATATATGACTCCATTTTTGTATCGAAACTTAGCGGTCAAGAAGTGCTTCTCCTAGCATGTTCTTCCTCAGATGAGTCCACTGTGTTGCAGATCTTGGCATCGTTCATTAAAAGTTTAACTTTTGTATTCACAATCCTTCTATACTATTGCTCACAAAGATATTGAACAGAACTGGCCCTGGACTAATCCCTGAGCTGCTCCACTAGTCACCTTTCTTTCTTCAGAGTGAGCTCAATTTGATACCACACTCTGTCATCTATCCCTCCAGCAATTCCTAATCAAGTCCACCACCTTAGTTCTCATCCCCAGACTACCTCTTCTTAATAAGTACATATTGAGGACTTTACTGAAATCCAAGTACACCACCTCCAGTGCCCATCCCCAATTCTAGTCACCGAATCGAAGGAATCTGTTGGATTTGAATGACACAACCTACTTCTGGTGAAACAATGCTGCCTTGGATTCTGCAAACAAAACATTCAGGATGCTTTAACTATCCTTCAGAAGAGACTCTATTAATTTTCCAACCACCATTTCAGATGGACTAGCCTATAATTTCCATGTAAATAAGAGATTGCTAAACAATTATCAATGAAAGAGTATTAGCCAAAAATAGGTGAGCAACAAGATTAACTATTGTAATGAAAAATTGACTAGGGAAATAACAGGAAACAATCTAGTAGACCAAATGAGCTAATTTTCCATCAGGGAGTAAGTTAGAGTGATTATTTTTAATGAGACTTAAGTTTCAATTAATCAAGAATTTTTTAATTTCAGTTCCTTAATGCAACAGTAAATCAAATACATAATTACTTAGTATAACATGCTAGTAACATAGTACAAGCAAAGAGAAACTCTGAGCTGCTAGCTGCACCAGCAATCCATATAAATACCACAAAAACCATGTATTAGTATAAAATGTAAAAACAAGTGAATATAGATGAGTACTAGGGGAAAGTGATGATGTCATATTCCCCCTATTTAATTTATTTTGCACTGAAGTTAGATGATAATATGCACATGGATCATCTTTTTACCTTTATTCCATTTCCAATTATTATTTTTATTTATTTAAAACTATTTATTAATCATTTCCCCTGCTCCAGTCGGAGCTGTCATTAATTGTTCTGTATTAAAATACGGGTGTGATTTTGTACATGACTGGTAATGTACAAGGTCATATAAGGACAAATAATGCATTGCAAATTTTTAATTGGAATAAAAAGTGTAATTTAATGTGCCCCTCAGGAAGATTACATGACTTAATACTATTTATGGACCTTGTCTAGAAAGCACAGTATTTAGTGGGATTGATCATTGCTAACTGTAGAATACAGCTGGATGAATGCATTAGATTACAAAAGGCATTTGTAGCAATCTATAATGGTTATGGGTGGAAAGAGAACAGAAGCTCACATTGAAAGACTTGCATTTGCTAAGATGTTAGGAGCTTCATGAATTTGTACTCTGTATACTTATTAATGGATCTGATGCTGTGCCTGTGTGCTGATTTTACTTCAGAACTGACTGACTACTCTAAAACCTGTTCTTGTTAACAGGATAAGTGGCTGGAAGACTAAACGTACAGTGATCTGGCAGCAGTGCAGGGTAGACTTGACATAGGACCTGATTCACTAAATTTTTCTTACTATATAGTCACAGAATGGGGGGGGGGGGAAAGCCGTGGTGAATCAGGCCCATGGTTATTTAGCTGGGTTAACTGAAAGAAGACCTGAGATCCATCAGATTCATCCTTTTCGTTGCTTAGCATATTTCCTTACATGGTAATCCAAGGGAAGATATACAGTATATTTCATCTGTAACCAAATTTTGCAACAGTGAAAAACTTTCCTTCCTGACCATGCTAATAGTGTTCAGCTCAGAACTGCTGCATTAGTACTTTTCTCTAGCATGTAACTATGTAATACCCACCAGTATCTTTTTTTTTTTTTCCTATAAAAACGTGTTCAGTATGTTTTGGCATTCATTTAGGGTTGTAGACATAAATACTTCTGCTTGCAAAGTGTTTCATATTTTTAATATTCTGAGTAAAAAGAAATCCGTTTAAGATAAGAGGGAAATCTTCATCTCCTTTATAAGTAACTATTGCCAACATTTATATTGAATAAACCCCCACTTCCTCAAGCTTACTGTAGTCGATGGATTTTTTAATTAAATGTTATCAAGTGCACTTAGTACATTTTAGATAGTCCTAGTTGGCTATGGTGAAGAGTCTGAAAGCAACCCTGTTGACTACTCAAAAAAACAGTAAGAGTACGAGTTGTAAGACAAATGAGAATCATTCCCAGAATTATAGATAATAAGTTGAGGCTCCCATGACAACACTTGAGGAATCAGAAGTATCTTCTGATATAGTGAAATAGCAGAAAACATTTCTAAAACAGATTCCATGAGCAAAGAAGACGTGACGTCACGACGTTTGGCGTGACGTCACATCTTGAGCAGCCAATTGAATGCACAGGGGCCGCTTTCCCCCGTGCTGGCATCCATCTTCCCCCGGGAGGCAGGGGAGCCATGATACCTTCTTCAGATGGCCGGACGGCTGCAAAAAAAGTAAGTCCGATCGGGGATGCAAAAGTAAGTTGCTTCGCCGCTTCTCCCCTCCTCCCGGAGCAGGGCTGCTTTCGCGCCCTGCTTCGGGAGGAGGGGAGGGGGGATTGGCAGTCCCGACTTCCTGGTATCTGTCATTTCAAATGACATTTGAAATGACAGATACCAGCGTGGCGTGAAGCGTTAGGCCCGCGCACCCAGGATACTGTATAGGCGCTCTATCTAGTAAAATGGGTTGCGCGGGCCTAAGGCTTCATGGGCCCTTCTTAGACGCGGTTTACATTTACATAAAATTAGTGTTCAGGATCGAGCGGTAGGTGAGCTGCACTGTGCGTGCGGCAACCGCGGGTGCCGCAGGCACTAACGCAGCTCTTCCTACCGCTCGGTACTGGATAGACCTGTGTGTTCCTTCTGTCTTTCTAACCTTTTTCCTTTCTCCTCTGTGGCTGATCCTGGAACAATTTCAGTATCCTGTGCTTTAGAATCAAACATTAGATGATCAACCTAGTGTAGAAAACTCCAACTATTGTGTTGTGAAAATGTGAGAGCCGTGTGATTCATCAGATTACGATTAAAGTCTATAACAAAAGAAAAAGCTGTCACTTTGAGTGGTGTAAATGTTTCCTTACATATCTGCACATGGGTGAAACAGACCTTTCAGGAAGCTGACAAGAACAGGGATGGCTTGTTGAATATTGAAGAGATCTACCAGTTGATGCATAAACTAAATGTGAATCTGCCTCGAAGAAAAGTCAGGCAAATGTTTCAGGTTGGTGTCTTTCCTTTTTTTTGTGTGTGCATATACTTGTTACAGAATCTGAGGGGAGGTCTGTGATCACCGAGGTTTGCATAGGTAAGAGCACAGTTCATTACAGGAATAAATTTGAAACTGTCAGCTATGAAAAAAAAAAATTCTGAAAGAAAGCCTCAAGCAATGTAATTTCTAGTTAAATTATAAACTTTTCATTTTAGTCAGGCTAACATTAAAATCTTGGAAAGTAGTCTACAGAATGCAGTTGGTGATGCTTTCCATCATGCTGCAGTGCTGCTATTGGGCCAGCAAGCATCACTGGAGAAAAGTGTTCTATATGTGGCCCACTGCTAAGCTTGCTTTGTCTGAGTTTCAGTTCTGACAGCTGGTATGAGAAGAGTACATGCCCAGTAGCAGCAAAAAAATAGTACAGTATAATAAATTCTTTCTTTTAAGATCTTTATCTATTGCACAATGAATAGGTAGAACACTGGTAAATCATATGATGGGAGACATATATGCAATAGGGATGGGCAGTTGATTTTTGTGAAACAGACAATCACAACAAAATTGTCTATTTCGTCTCATTTCAGGGGGACTCAGAAAATGAAGGAAAAATCCCCCCAAAAATTTTGTTCTAAATCAAAATTTTTGTGTTACTGCGCAGAAATGCTGTAACCACATAGTAACTGGTATTCTCACAGGACAAGCAGGATGGTAGTCCTCACATATGGGTGACATCACAGGATGGAGCCCAATCACAGAAAACTTCTGTCAAAGTTTCCAGAACTTTGATTGGCCCCTACTGGGCATGCCCAGCATGGCACTAACCCTGCAGCCAGCAGGGGTCCCCCTTCAGTCTTCTTTTTTCCGTGCAGCTGTAGCCTCGCGGTAAAGGATCTCTGAAGAGATTCATGACAGGAATTTTCCTCACAGAATTACTAAAACTTAAATTGCCCCACAGGGGTCCCTCCTCTAACTTTTCTCAGTCCGCGGTACTCCAGTAAGTTTTTACCCGTTTCCCGTCGATTACTGTCGAGTTTGGCCTTCGTGGCCTACTGGCTGTACCGCGGCTAATTTTTTTTCATAGCCATGGCAATCGGGGTTTCGTCGGTGCCCAGACTGTACCCGCACCATGTCTATCACAGACCCCCATAAAGTCTGTGTAATGTGTTTAGGACGTGAGCACGATGTCTTGACCTGCACCAAATGTGCCCTAATGACACTGAAGGGTCGCAAGGCCAGAATGGAGAAGATGGAACTTCTCTTCCGTGCTCAAACCCCAACTCCGTCCATTGCATCGACATCGTCAGAACTGGCACTGTCGACTTTGCGCCAGCATCGACCGGTGACCGACTGGCATCGACAACTTCTCGGCCATCGACACCCTCTACTCCCCCTCAGAATCGAGGGGATCGAAGCAAGAAACATCGCCATCGACACCGTAAGACTCGGACCATCGAGGAAGCGAAATCATCGACCTCGCCATCGTCCGAGCCACAGTCGAAGAAGCCCCGTCCAGGAAAGGCACCAACCATTCCTGCGACCGGGTCTCCAAGGCAACCCTCACCTGATCGGGGATTGGGAGCTGCGACTCCGCCTTTAACGGTGGTCCCTCCGGCTATGCCTCTGCCTCCTTCTTCTGTTCCGGAGCCGGGGCTACTTGCTCTGGGTCTCCGAGAAGAACTGGACTGGATAGTTCAGGAGGCCATCGACAAGGCACTGCAACATCTTCAGGTTCCTCCAGCACCGACACCGGCACCAACTGTGGAACCGATCATCGATCCGATTCCGGCAGCATTGGCACCGCTGCTATCCAGGATGGAAGCCCTAATGGCCGCCTTTCCATTGATGGATCTCGGGTCTCCAATGGCTCCGATGCCCTCCCCACTGACAGTGTCATCGGGAGGAGAAACACCGTTCCGCATTCCTCCATCCGGAGTTATGCCTCAGCCATCGATGCCTATATGTTCCTCGCCACCAATCCAACCATCGGTGCCGATATGCCCATCAGTGCCACAGAGTCATCCATTGGCGCCCTCGATGCCTATACCAGTGCCTTCGATGCCATTGTTGGTGCCTCCGATAATTCCTCCGATTACTTCGGAGCCTAGCCCAGGACCTTCAGGTATCCAACCACCCTGTCCCCCTCTACTTCCTAGAGGAAAGGGGGTTGATCCTTATGATACCTGGGGAGATGATACCTCATCAGCCACTGATGACTTACCTTCACCACCTTCACCCACTGAGAGTAGAAAAAGTTCTCCTCCAGAGGACCTCTCATTTAAAAACTTTGTGTAGGAAATGGCTGAATTGGTTCCTTTTCAATTGCAGATGGAACAGGATGATAGGCACCAGATGATGGAGTTGCTCCAATTCCTGGATGCCCCCAAGGTAATACCCTCTATTCCCGTCCACCAGGTGGTTCTTGATCTCCTCAAAAAGAACTGGGAAAATCCAGGAACAATTGCTCCAGTACACAGGAAAGCTGACACTACTTATTTAGTACAGTCAGCCCCAGGTTTTCAGAAGTCACAGCTTGATCACCACTCGGTCGTGGTAGAGTCTGCAGAAAAAAGGGCAAAAAGGTCAAAACCTCACTTGTCTCTACCCCTCCTGGTAAGGAACAGAAATTCCTAGACAACATTGGTCACCGAGTATTCCAAGGGGCCATGCTCATCTCCTGAATTGCTGCCTATCAGCTTTATATGACCCAATATAACAGGGTCATCTTTAAGCAGATACAGGACTTCTCAGACTCCCTGCCTCATCAATTCCAAGACCAACTACAAACCCTTGTAAGCAAAGATTTTGAGGCAGGCAAGCATGAGATCAGAACATCTTATGACATTTTTGACACCTCTACCAGAGTATCTGCAGCTGCTATTTCGGCGAGACTGTGGGCCTGGCTCAAGTCTTCTGACCTTCGCCTTGTGTAGGAGATAATCTGTTCGGTGAACAGATCCAATGGACGGTGGCCGAATTAAGACCATCATGAGACCCTTAAACAGCTCTCTTCGATGCCTTCCAACTTCTCCTCAAAGCAGCCCTTTAGAAAGGACTCTAAGGAGTCGTTCTACTGTCCAAGAAAATCCTACCCGCCACCAGCCAGATCCCGTGCTACGAGACTTTATCAAAAACCTCAGTCTCGCCAAACCCAAAAACAAAAACCACAAGCAGCTCCCCAGCCGGGGCCTGCTTCAGGTTTTTGACTTCCACTTGGAGAGCAGCAGCCAGATTCCTCTGTCGCACATACCAGTGGGAGGCTGACTGTGCCACTTCCACAACATGTGGCATTCAATCACATCCGACCAATGGGTATTGGCAATCATTGCTTAGGGTTACCATCTGAACTTTCTCGCCCTGCCACCGGACTCCCCACCTCTGCAGACGTGGAGAACGTCTGACCATTCCATTATTCTGGATCAAGAGGTCTCCCTCCTTCTCCAGTCAAGAGCAATAGAACCTCTCAGCAAGGCCTAGGGTTCTATTCCCGGTACTTTCTAATCCCCAAAAGAATCGGGGGGCATCCGTCCTATTCTAGACCTACGTGCCCTCAGCAAGTAACTCCAGTGAGAAAAGTTCAAGATAGTCACCTTGGGCTCGCTTCTACCTCTTCTACAAAGAGGAGACTGACTCTGCTCTCTGGACCGATATAGCCCGACTCTGGCCGAGTTTCGCCACTTATGACAGCTGCCTCAGGGGCTTAAATGTACACTTGTGGAGACCCGTATTCAGAAGTGGACTGTAAGAGCATTAATGACATCTGCTGCATGATATGACCAGTGTAATTGTTGAATCCAGGAGCGATTAGATACATCGTATTTACAAGAATAAGATTGACTGTACAAGCGATAAGATCTAATACTGTTGCGGATCAGACAGACACAAACACATTTAATAAACAAGTACATGACTTGTTCCAAAATCAAGAGTCCATGATTGTACATTTAAGCCCCTGAGGCAGCTGTCATAAGCGGCGAAACTCGGCCAGAGTCAGGCTATATCATTCTTTTACGTCTCCACTTCAATAAAGGAATTGAAAAAGACTAAAGGCATCTATCTCCTTTGTATTTCCTAATGGCTTTCATTGATCGCCTACCTTTGTGCTTTTTGGGATCTGTTCTCTGGACCTCCAGGATGCATACACTCATATTGCGATAAGTCCAGCTCATCGCAAATACCTGAGATTCCTAGAAGGCCTCAAGCTCTATCAATACCGAGTGCTTCCATTAGGCCTAGCATCGGCTCCACGAGTCTTTACAAAATGCCTCATAGTCGTCGCAGCATTCCTCAGGACACAAGGTGTTCACGTCTACCCCTATCTGGATGACTGGTTAATCAGGGCTTCCACTCAGCAAGCTGCTCTGTCGTCCCTCAGTCTAACTTTACACACTCTAATTTCGTTAGGGTTTCTCGTCAGTTACGACAAATCCTATTTAGTCCCATCTCAAACCTTATCGTTCATTGGTGAAGACTTGGACACCTTACAGGCAAAGGCTTTCCTGCCTCGACAACGAGCACTGATTCTCGTGTCTCTTGCTCACCAACTGCAGTCTCAAAACGCTGCGACTGCACTCCAATTTCTCGTCCTCCTGGGACATATGGCATGCTCAGTCCATGTCACACCAATGGCCCGCTTGGCCATGAGGCTCATGCACTGGACTCTGAGGTCTCAATGCACTCAAACTGTTCAGCCTCTGTCGACCATTGTCCATGTCACCGACTCACTCCGTCTGTTCCTCACCTGGTGGGAAAATCAGACCAATCTCATCCAGGGATTGCCCTTCCAGGTTCCGAATCCTCAAATCATTCTCACCACCGACGCTTCCAACCTCAGGTGGGGAGCCCACGTAGCCAATCTGCAGACACCAGGCTCTTGGTCTCCAGAGGAAGCCAAACACCAAATAAATTTCCTGGAACTTCGAGCAATAAGATATGCTCTCAGGACCTTTCAGGATCGCCTGTCAAATCAGGTCATCCTAATTCAGACAGACAACCAGGTGGCCATGTGATACATCAACAAGCAGGGAGGCACAGGCTCCTACCTTCTGTGTCAGGAAGCTGCGTAGATTTGGGCGGAAGCCCTCTCCCATTCGATGTACCTCAGGGCCACCTACTTGCCGGGAATGGACAATGTGCTGGCAGACAAGCTGAGTTGCGTCTTTCAACCGCACGAGTGGTCTCTCAACCCCTCGGTAGCGAACTCCATCTTCCAACAATGAGGATATCCTCAGATAGACCTCTTTGCGTCCCCTCAGAACCACAAAGTGGACAACTACTGCTATCTCATTTGCAACGAACACTCTCAGCCCAGAGATGCATTCTCCCTCTCATGGGCAACTGGTCTGCTTTATGCATTCCCTCCACTTCCTCTTCTCTCGAAGACTCTCGTGAAGCTCCGTCAGGACAAGGGAACCATGATCCTGATAGCACCTCACTGACCACGCCAAGTGTGGTTTCCAATTCTTCAGGATCTCTCCATCTGCAGGCACATTCCCTTGGGAAAGGACCCGCTCCTGATCACTCAAAATGACGGGTGCCTAAGCCATCCCAATCTTCAAGCCTTGTCCCTGACGGCATGGATGTTGAAAGGTTAATCCTTCAACCACTTAACCTTTCATATCCAGTTTCCCGTGTCTTGATTGCTTCACGAAAGCCTTCCACGAGAAAATCTTACTCTTACAAATGGAAAAGGTTCACATCATGGTGCTCTTCTCAGTCCCTTGACCCCTTTTCCTGTCCAATCCCAAAGTTTCTGGACTATCTTTGGCATTTGTCAGAATCGGGTCTAAAGACCTCTTCCATCAGAATGCATGTCAGTGCGGTAGCCGCCTTCCATAAAGGTATCGGGGATGTCCCTTTATCAGTACAACCCCTTGTAATCCGCTTTTTAAAAGGCTTGCTCCACATCAAGCCTCCATTACGTCCTCCAGCCCCTTCTTGGGACCTTAATCTGGTTCTCGGTCGGCTCATGAAACCGCCTTTCAAGCCTCTTCATTCTTGTGAACTTCGATATCTCACATGGAAAGTGATTTTCCTTTTGGCTATCACTTCAGCTCGCAGAGTTAGTGAATTGCAGGCTCTAGTTACCTATCCACCTTACACTAAACTTCTGCAGTACCGGACGGTACTCCACACTCACCCTAAATTCTTACCTAAGGTAGTCTCGGATTTTCATCTAAACCAATCCATCATACTACCTACCTTTTTTCCCAGGCCCCATACCAACCCAGGAGAACAGGCTCTACATACCCTTGACTGTAAACGGGCTCCAGTGTTTTACCTAGACCGTACAGCTGCCCACAGGGAAAGCACTCAATTGTTCTTCTCTTTCCACCCTAACAAGTTGGGAAAGCCTGTGGGTAAGCAGACTCTCTCCTCCTGGTTGCGAACTGCACATCCTTTCGCTATCAGCAAGCGGGCATTCTATTTCAAGACCGTGTTAAAGCACACTCTGTGAGGGCCATGGCGACTTCAGTAGCACACCTACGATCGGTGCCGCTTCCTGACATTTGCAGGGCTGCATCCTGGAGTTCTCTCCATACCTTTGCAGCCCCCTATGGCTTGGACAAAGCCGGAAGACAAGATTCCATCTTCAGCCAATCTGTCCTTCGCAACTTATTTACAACGTGACGTACCTACATCCTTCCGCCTGCCCGGTGGGGTTCAGGATGCCCTCTCCCAAATTCCACCCCAGTTGTTGTGCCTGTTCCACGCCTTTGGGTACATTTGGTGCAAGTTCAGACATCCTCAGCTCGGTACTCACCCATATGTGAGGACTACCATCCTGCTTGTCCTGTGAGAAAGCAAATGTTGCTTACCTGTAACAGGTGTTCTCACAGGACAGCAGGATGGTAGTCCTCACGAAACCCGCCCGCCGCCCCACGGTGTTGGGTTCGTAACATTTTGTTTTATTTTTCTGCACTGCCTGTAGCTTTCAAATAAGACTAAAGGGGGACCCCTGCTGGCTGCAGGGTTAGTGCCATGCTGGGCATGCCCAGTAGGAGCCAGTCAAAGTTCTGGAACTTTGACAGAAGTTTTCCGTGATTGGGCTCCATCCTGTGATGTCACCCATATGTGAGGACTAACATCCTGCTGTCCTGTGAGAACACCTGTTACAGGTAAGCAACATTTGCTTACTTCCCAGTAAGTGAAAGTACATGCTCAGCAAGTGCATTTTTTAATTTGCCAATCCCTGGGGTTTATTTATTTATTTTTTTTTTAGGAAAGGGGCCCTAGTATTTTGTGCATATTGACAGTTAATACAGGTGCACATGTGCGTATGCCGGCTTGCATCCAGAGACATGTCCATTTTATGTTTCAAATCTTTTTATTGAGATTTTATCATGATCAAATGGATAACAATCCGAAGTAGCTGTGAAGATTGCGGTATCTCTGCACACCTGCAATCACTGACAGAACAATAATACCTTAATGAAACAATCAGACAACCAACCACGTGAATACAGTATAAGTAGAATCCCACCCTCAATACAAGCCCCCTCCCCACCCCAAGCACAGGCAGATCAAATACTGCTGATCATAAAAGAGAACCAAAAATCACATTTTATAGTGTGTATGAAAAGAAAATGTGTCGAGAGAGAAAATTCAAATGCAAACTACGAGTTTTCTGAGGCAAAGTTTATAAATATAAATGCCATGTTTTAAAAAATGATTTGCACTTAATAGTCTGGGCAACTTTCTCAATATAAAATTCCATAGCACACAAATGAAGTAAGGCTATTTTTAATTGAGTAAGTGTAGGCATTTCAGGCAGAAGCCAGTTATGCAAAATAACTCTTTTGGCTAAAAGCAATGTTTTACATACCCAGAATCTAGTATGGAAGTTCGGAAATAGAATACCACGTAAATCCTCAAATAGCAAGGCCCGAGCTACTAGCGGGAGAGTAACCTCCATAACTTCCTGAATGTATTGTTGAAGAAGGCCCCAAAATGTTTTGTGAGCTTGGACAGTTCCAAAACAAGTGCCCCAGCGTACCCCTAGTGGTGTTGCATTCAGGGCAGTTGTCAGATTGTGAAATGTTCATTTTTTTCAGCTCGCTCTGGTGATATATAGGCTCGCATAAGAAACTTATGTTGGGTCTCGCGAAGATCTGTATTAGTAATGATCAAGCAAGTTCTGGAGATAAGTTTGACATAAAGTTCTTTATAAAGGACGAGCCCTAATTCTTCAGACCAACCAGCCAATACGACATGTCCATTTTATAACATATGTGCATATGGCTGTGCGTACATGTGCCCACAAATTTATATGGATGCGTGCAAGTTAAGGGTAAAGGGCAGCTAGCTCCATTTTGAATGATGGCAGCTACTGGCCCGGGAACAGGAAAACGTTCCCGGGCCCCCAGGAGACCACCAGGTGCTTGTGGTGAGTGCTGTAGGGTGGCAGGCTCTGACTTTTTTATAATCTTTTTTTTTTTAAATGGTGCGCTGAAATTAAAAACAACATTCCAGGAGTGGACCCAAAATGGCCCAATCCCAGAATGAAAAGGAAGCAAGCATGACATTTTTCAAGGCTTCCATCCCTAATTTGCAAATCCCATTTTATTTATTTATTTTTGGTTTTTTCTATACCGATCTTCTTGCATTGGATGCAAATCAAACCGGTTTTGAGGATTAGAAATGTTAAAGCATTCTCATGAGAGACTAGAAAAAAAACTTCACTGTTGTCAACGTGAAAGTAAATAGCCATGGGGCAGATTTTCAAAGGGTTATGCGCGTAAGTCCCGGGGCTTTCCTGGGGGGGGGGGAAGGGGGGCGTGTCAGGGGACGTGTCATCGGGGGCGTTCTTGGGGCGGGGCCGTAGGCATGGTTCCGGCCCAGGGGCATTCCGGGGGCATGGCTGCGGCCTCCAGACAAGCCCTTGGACCGGAAAATGGCGCGCTGGCAGCCAGCCGGCGTGCGCAAGTTACGTCTGCCTCGGGCAGGCGTAACTTGTAAAATAAAGGTAGGGGGGGAATTAGTTAGGGCTGGGGGGTGGGTTAGATAGGAGAAGGGAGGGGGAAGGTGGGGGGGCCGGAGGGAACGGAGGATGGCTGCGTGGCTCGGCGCGCGCAGGCTGCTGATTTTGCGCAGCCTTGTGCACGCCGACCCTGTATTTTATAATATGCGTGCGGCAGCACGCGCATGTTATAAAATCAGGAGTAGATTTGTTCGCGCTGGGTTGCGCGAACAAATCTACTCTCGTGCGCAACTTTTAAAATCTACCCCATTGATTTACATCAGGCAGCACTAATATTATGTCTGTCTTGGGTTAGGGTTTTTGTGAAGACCTATAGAGAAACATAGAAATGACAGCAGAAAAGGACCAAATGGTCCTTCCAGTCTGCCCAGCAA
This sequence comes from Rhinatrema bivittatum, assembly GCF_901001135.1. Taxonomy (NCBI): domain Eukaryota; kingdom Metazoa; phylum Chordata; class Amphibia; order Gymnophiona; family Rhinatrematidae; genus Rhinatrema; species Rhinatrema bivittatum. The sequence goes on from NC_042623.1 coordinate 176,157,467, forward strand.
GCTTATGGGAGTATCTGCCATGCCGTGCAGGTTACCCCTATGCTTATCAGTTTCCCAGACTGTAAGTCAGGGCCCTCATTAGTTGCTTTCTGAATCTAATTCTCCTTTACCCCTTGCTGTTGAAGCAGAAAGCAATGTGGGAGTTTCATCAAAAGTATCTGGCTTTTTGGTTAAGGGTAGTAACGGCCACATTAGCAAGTTTATTTGTTCCCCAGATCATAAAAGTCAGGGCCCTGGTTGGTTACTGTCTAAATCCAATTCCCCCTGCTGTTGAAGCAGAGTGCAATGTTGGAGTTGCAATGTATTTTAGAAATTCTGTCAAATACTTTGCAAATCCTAAACAAATCCTCTTAGTCAGTTGCTTAAATATGAGGCAGAGATAACATAAGCACCGTTGACCTCTCAGACATTGCCTTTAAGCATTGAACTAGCACAGCAATCAGGACAGTTCTTACTAGAATTTAATTATTGTGAATGTTATCTTTCTCACACTGAGCTTAGACTGGTCCTGTTCATATGCAGCGAAACTGGCTTAAATAGTAGTGATAAGTTTTCCAGAGTTAAATATATATTTTTCTGTGTACCGTGGTGAAGATTGTTTAAAAAAATATTATTGTGTGTTTAAACTATATTTTGTATGATGGTGAAAATTGTCATTCTGTGTTCTATTATTGTTTGGAATGCCATTCTACAGAATATTGTGGCATAAATAGAGCAGCATGGTTTATGCACAAAAAATAATTATTATAAAACTGCTCATTGTGAATGCTGTACTTTGCAAAATTTTATTTATTTATTTAGCCATTTTATATACCGTCGTTCCAAGTGAAGATCACAACGGTTTACATCATGACACAAATATTATAAGTAGCCAATTACAGTAATTTGAAGTGTCCATGTATCATACAGTTAGCGATAGACACGTACATTGCTTAAGGCGGTCATGGAAGGACAGATATACAGGGATGAGGTAACGGAATAGGAAATATTTTTCACAAGAGGAGTTAAGAGGTGCTAATGGGATATAGGGGAGAGGGTTGAGATAAGGTGTTTGCTGATGGGATATAGAGAGGAGGGGTTGAGAGAGGGTGTATCAGATATAAATGGTAGGGCTGGGAAGGAAAGATAATGGTGATGAGATCTGTAATTCAATTACCGTAATACTGAGAATGTCTGTGTAGAGGCAGGTGAAGATTTCAGGAAGGTTAAGTATCCTGTTTGGATGGACAAAGCTATATCACAACTACAAGATGTTCCTCATGAAAAATTTCTCTCTGAGACAGACAAAAGCCTTGATCAACATAAAAATACATTGTCATGTGATTCTAATCATGCAGTAGTCGTCAGTGGTATCCTAATGCTTCAATAAGAAGCAGGATGGCAACTATGTTAGTACATTAAATTTCAGCTATAAACACGGGAGCTTGTGCACAGAACAGACCTACTTAGCAGCAGAGAAGCATTTTAATGCAATCCTGATACGTCACATGGGATGAACAAGGAAGGAGATTGCCCTGGGCATCAGGCTGGAGGTGAGGGGGACACCTCATTGCCATTTTGAGTCTTTATGCAAGACTGAGAGCTTGCAAATTGGAAAGGGAAGGGGGCACCAAAACCAACACTTGCCCAGAGTGTTGGTTTTGGTGCCCCCTTCCCAGAATATTGTAATTGGCATTTTTGTCCAGCAGCTGCCATGATGGTTGGTTATCCATTAGCCAAAGTATAGAATCTTGACCACTTGTAGGTCATGCCTCATCCAGATCAGTTTTTGTTGCATTCTTTTTTGGTTCTACCATTCTGGTTAGATCTCCTGCTCAGTGCAACCCTGAGATGGCCCTCCCTCCCCCCAGTTTCCATACTTCATGATGCATTCTTCTTTTCAGGAGGCAGACACTGATGAGAACCAGGGGACACTAACATTTGAAGAGTTTTCCGTATTTTACAAGATGATGTCATTGCGGCGTGACCTCTACTTGTTGCTTTTGAGCTACAGTGACAAGAAAGATCATCTAACTGTGGAAGAACTTTCTCAGTTTCTTAAGGTGGAGCAAAAGGTATGAGAGAAAACAAATTCTGAGGTGGAAAAGTAGATGTGAGAAAATAGGGACAAATGTGTTAGGCTGGATAGCTTTTTCGATTATTTAAAGATGCATCCATTGTGTTGTACAAGAGTGAAATTACCCCTGTATGGAGCAGAAACTTTAAGATAATCAAGAGTTAAATTCTGCCACTAATAACTCATATGATAGATTGTATAGGTGTACTGGAGGACCAATTTCAGGATCCAGATAAGTGCACATTAAATGTTGATTAGTGCACTATCTTATGTACACCATAGCACAAGCAATTTCAGTACCTGTACTAAGAAAGAGGTGAGGAATGACCGATGATTAATCTGGATTTCGTGCTTTAAGGCTATATCACTTTTGCCTGTTGCACCTAAATACCAGGTCTAAGTGTCACCAAAGGCTTTATTAATATAGCCAGTGACAAGACACTTATGATGGTCATCCAGTACACCTATACAATCGATCATATGAGTTATTAGTGGCAGAATTTTTTAACTCTCCATTGTGTTGTAACATTCTGCTTTCTTTTGCAACTTATTCAGTATATTACACTTCCAGTATCCTATAGTATGCCCATGGTCATGTAAATTATCCAATGCTGTATTAAATGTGTCCAATGAGAGCACATACACTTTCGTACTAAACAGATGATTCCATAAGTTGATTACTCCCCTAGTAAAATAGCTCTTTGTTAGAATCAAATTAATTTTCCCATTTGTAGCTCCAGATATAAAAACAATTCCAGAGTGTCGGAGCCTCTGAACCCAGCATTCACTGAACCATCATCACTCTGACATGGCATCTCCAGGGTGCAGCCAGTGCATGTCACCACACATGCTCCAGTTCACACTTTTCTCTGGCCATTTCAGCAATGGCATTCTCGGGGGCATTTTACATTTATTGGCAGAAACATATGTAAGCAGCTCCCAGCTGAAGGTGGCCAGTGGAACCTTGCCTCCAGGATTAAGGGGAATCCTGCTTTAGTTATCGCTGCCTACCCAACACCTGGATCTGACTCTATAATGCCAGCACTGCAGATGTTTTCAAAACTTGCAGGATGGGTTTTCTGATCTTGCAATTCACATAGTTGGAATGGCTGCCATGTGAATTTTAAGAATGCTTGATAGTTTTGTAGAGTAAGAGCAGCATGCTGGGCCAAATGTGGTATGCCTGCTGGAGTTTGCCAACCCCTGCAATATGTAATTGAAGAGTAGCCATAGGGTCTCCGCATGTAATTCTTCTCTTTATGCAACAAGTACACTTGACATTTTATTTTACATTGCATCAGTGTTAGTTTGTGGTTATGATCAATGACATACGCAGCAAATTTAGCTACTGATTCCAAAGCACGTCACCTTAAATTTGTTTGTTGAGCCTATTTGCCGTCTGCTTAACTTCTAATCTATCCAAGTCAGCCGCTTATATCCATCTCATTGTTAGATTGTCATTTATTTTGTATCCTCTTCAAATAGAGCTAAATTTCAATATACATATCTGTTATTTGCGAATGGCAATGAATCCGATACTGAACTCTGTGGCACTCTGTTACATCAGTTTATAATCAATCACCATTCATGTCCCTCTAACCTATCATTTCATATTTTCTCCTTTTTTGAATTACATTTGCACACACTATTTTTTGTTCTATCTGGAGAAATTGATTTTGTTTTGTGTTTTCACATTGATATAAGTACAAATACTTGGGGGCCGATGCAATACAGTGCACTCAGCCGAGCGCACTGTTAACCCGCAGTTGGATGCAGATTGTAGAGGCGCTAACTAATTCCCCTTGGGCTTTCCTTAGCAAGGAGGCACTAGGACCGAGCAAGTGATCCTAGCACCTCCTTGCTAATGTGACCCCCTAATTTAAATATTGCATGGCGCCCCCGGTGGGGGGGGGGGGGGTGTGTGTGCCTGGGAGCGTGTTAAGAAAGCGGGTGCTGAACAGTATATTGCACCGGCCCCCTTGGATAGTTAAAGATCCTAAAGCATTTTTTTTATTTTTTAAATAAAAAACCCACAACAAATGTTTGGGGATTGTAAATGAGGGATGATTAAAATTGTGTAATAGCACTGAATTGCATTGAGTATTTTTCTGTGTTTTCTACAGTTCCATTTTTTTTCTTTTGTTAATATGTAAATAAATTATAAAACTACAGACCAGTTAGCCTTACCTTGGTGATGGGAAATTTAATGGAGTCAAGAAAAGGATAGTGAATTATCTAAAATCCAGTGGGTTGCAGGATCTGAAGCAGCCTGTTTTATCAGAAGAAGATGTCAAACAAATCTGATTGATCTTTGTTTTGATTGAGTGACTAAAGAATTAGATCAAGGGCATGTGCCAGATGTGGCTTACCTGGATTTCGGTAAAGCTTTTGATACTGTCCCATGAGCATCTTGGTGAGCTGGGTTTATAATCCTCCTTACCTTTGATTATTTAGATTTTTAAAAATGTTTTTATTCTGAGTTTAAGATTGTTATATATTATTTTTAGCAGATGATGAGTATTAGGGTATGCTTTTTGGCTATTTTAAATTGTATTTTATTATATGCTCAATGGATTGTGTAAACTATTAAAATTCTGTTTTACATTTGTTGGTTTCTGAAAAAAAAAAAGAAACAACCCCCCCCCCCCCCAAAATATATTTTTAACCAGCTTTGTTGATGCAATTGGAATGGCAGTAAATCAAATCAAATAATTAGACCTTGGTTGACTGATAGATGACTGAAGGTAGTGGTAAATGAAATTCACTCTGAGGAGAGAAAAGTGATTAGTAGCTTGAGGGATCTGTTCTGTGGCTGGTTCTGTTGAATAACTTTGTGAGTGATACTGCAGCAAAGTTAGAAGGAAAAATCTGTCTTTTTGTGGATGACACTAAGATCTGCAATAGAGTGGATACCTCCGAGGAAGTAGACAGACTAAGGAGTGATGTAAGAAAGCTTGAGGAGTTTGGCAGTTAAGTTTCAATGCCAAAAAGTACAGAGTCACATGGGCGTAAGGCAACTGGCAGGCACTGCCAGCTTTGCCTATCACTGTCAAAATGGTGCTATTTTAGTTCTGCTTTATATTTTGAAATATATTACAAACACAAAGAGAAACTTCAATATTCATTAATGGTTTTTACTCGTTTATTATCAGAAAACTCATATATCCTATCTAGACATTTAAAATTCTCACTATCACACTCATACCACATTCACCCAATTTAGAACAATATTGCAACATTCCACAAATATATTGCACCTCTATATTATTTTTCATATGATATAATACAATGTATCCTATTTATAATACTTTTCTCCGCATTATTTTTCACCAGATTGTCTTAATTGATTATATCTTCACATCCATTATCCATATAATATTCTCTTCTCTTAATTCAATGCGCTTCCTCTTCTTAATCCCATGCGTTTTCTCTTCCTAGTCCAACAAAGATATCTCTGTTTCACCCTTCATCATAAGGGCTTCATCAGGGACTAACACGAATAATTTATAAGATTAAAGTTCTTCCACATATATCCTAAAACAACAATAAATCTCATTTATCCTTTATTCCATACTCTATTCCTCAATATCAATTTAAATATCGCTATCTACTTACCAATGAAAAACCTTTTTTACACTAATTATTATCCCATAGTATATACATATCCTTTTGTTTATCTCAACGACTCCAGACCATTATCCCAACTTCATTCAGCTCTTCAACTATTCAACAGTCTCAGTCATCTATAATCAAACATATTACCACACTAAATCCAAAAGATTTTTTAAACAATAAATGCCTTACCCACACTACATACCCGACTACCTCCACCATGTTAATTTTACTCACATTTTACCAGAACTGACGTGTGCTCTCACCAATGTCTCCACGTTATTATTAAAAAAAAAAAGATATCTCCATTTCACCCTTCATCATAAGGGCTTCATCAGGGACTAACACGAATAATTCATAAGATCAAAGTTCTTCCACACATATCTGTGTTTTATAAAAAATGTTAAGGGCTCCAGATGAGCACGGTCTCGTGTTTGCGCATATGGCAATCGCATCACCCAGGAGCCCCCTGACAGTGGGGATGCGATGCTTGGGGGACAGATGAGCCCGACGCCTGCCCCTCTCTTCGAAAAGCTGGCAGAAGTGACAGCACGGCTTGAGCCGGCCTTGCTTGCTCCCTCCTCTCGCCCGCTCCTCTACCATGTACTATCTGGGTTTCTCTGAAGCCATACAGGGACCGTGTCCATGGCACCTCTCACTTTCTCTTGGGAGGGGAGGCCTCAACCAGTGGGGTAAGGGACTGCAGGATATGCATCATGGTGGAGCAGAGTGAGGAGCAGCGGTGATGTGGGAGGTGGTGAATGGTAGAGAAGGTTAGAGAGGTGTGAGAGAGAAGGAAAAGCAGGAGAATGGGCTAAAATGAGAGGGGAGGGGATGAGAAAAGGGAAGGGAGGGAAGGAGTGAATGGTAGGAATGAGAGAACATAAGATATTGCCATACTGGCTCAGAACAAGAGCTCATCAAGCCCAGCATCCTGTTTCCAACAGTGGCTAATCCAGATCACAAGTACCTGGCAAGTACCCAAATATTAAACATATCCCATGCAACTGATGCTGGCAATCAGCAGTGGCTTTCCCCTATTGATTAATAGCAGTTTATGCGGGGGTGGTGGTGGTGAAAGGGAGGGAGGAAAGGTGAGGGGGAGAGTGAGAGAAGTGGGATAGGAGATGAGGAAGTGAAAGGGAGGGGAGGATATGGAGTGGATAGGGCAGCAGGTGACAAACCAGGGATGCTAGGCTGCGTGTAGAGAGGCATAACCAGCAGGAAAAAAGGAGGTGATAATAGGAGGCCTGTACAGGTCACTGGTGAGGCCGCACATGGAGGCTTTTTGAGAAGAATAGGGAGGAGGATAGAAATAGTCCCGAGAAAGGCCACCAAAATTGTGCAGGATCTGCTTCAAAAGACACAAGACCTGAGGACCTAAATAAATTATACTTTAGAGAAGAGATGGGGGATATAGAAACATAGAAACTTGATGGGAGAAAAAGACCAAGAGGTCCATATTCAGCAGCTGTGCAGCTCGGCTAATTTAGCCTTTATATTCAGTAGTGCTCACGCACCGCTGAATATATGCAGCTACACTAAAGTTAGCCAGATAAGTCGATCTGAATATTGGAGATAGCTGGATAATTTATCTGGCCAACTTAGCTCCTCCCAGTTACACCCTCACTCCGTCCACCACTTAGCTGGCTAACTATTTATCCGGATAAATAGTTATCAACTTAAGTTGTGGCCACTGATCCCAACACATATTCAGCCACTGCCACTCAGCCGGATAAATTGCACCAAATATGGACCTCCATATGGTCTTTCTGGTTTGATTGTCCACCCAACTATTTCAGTTTTACATCCTTACCACCTCTCAGGGATCCCCTGTGTTTATCCCAAGCTTTACTGAATTCAGATACTGTTGTTGTCTCCACTACTGCCATGGGGAAGCTGTTCCATTTATTTATTTATTTATTTATTTATTTATTTATTTATTTATTTATGTAAAATTATTTGTTTTCTACACATATCCATAATATGTTCTTGGCGGATTACAGGGTAGACATGCATAAAAACAAATCAATTACAAGTGCTTGTACTTAGAATCAATTCTAAGCATGCATGCATGCATCCACTACCCTTTATATAAAAAAATATTTTCTTAGATTATTCTCTCTCACACATCACTCCCCTAATCACTCTTTCTCAATTACACAGTGCTCTCTCTTACTTACACACACACACACACACACACACACACACACACACACACACACACACACACACACACACACACACAAGCACCCTCCCCCTCTCACACACGCTCACACCTGTCCCCAGCTGATCAGCTCTGATCTTCGGCCCCACCGGCTACGGGTAGCACGCGACACGCTGGCTGGTGCTTGGCAACACAGTGGTGTGTCACAACACACCAGTTGAGAATTGCTGCCCTAGATTGTCCCATCCAGCTATGACTCCTTGAGGCTCTCTGCTTTTTTAACAAAGTTTCTTTTCCTGAAGTCTTGGGACCCTAACCTTTGAATGAACCTTCATTTCCTGCACTCTAACACTCAAGCACACCATCTATCCCACATTGATCGTCCACTGCAACATCTGAAACATTGTCCCCATTGGCAAGCACCAGATCCAGTATTGCCCTCTTCTGTGTGGGTTCAATTTCAAGTTGACAGAACCGTTCTGCCTGTAGAGAATCTAGGACCTCCATGCTTCTAGAAGTCACTGCAGCTGGGATGTCCCAATCAACAACCACCATATTGAAATCTGCTGTCATAGTAATTTTGCAAATATTCTATATTAAATCTTTATCCATTTTATGGACTCAGCCGAGCGCACTGTATTGCATCGGCCCCCAAGTATTTGTACTTATATCAATGTGAAAACACAAAACAAAATCAATTTCTCCAGATAGAACAAAAAATAGTGTGTGAAAATGTAATTCAAAAAAGGAGAAAATATGAAATGATAGGTTAGAGGGACATGAATGGTGATTGATTATAAACTGATGTAACAGAGTGCCACAGAGTTCAGTATCGGATTCATCCCTGCTTCAGGGACTGCGGGAGAATAACCTACTGTCCAAACCGGGTTCACAGTGTCACTAGCACTTTTTTACTACCTCGTGTATAACGTGAGCGACGCCGGTTTGGACACAGTAGGTTATCCTCCCACAGTCCCTGAAGCAGGCACTTGGTGCCGAAACATGGCCAATGTCGGGCGGGCAGATCCGAAGCCATAAGAAGTGAAAAGGGCGGCGGCCTTGATAAGTAAATAATAATAAGAACGAACAAGTGGGTCGGATAAGTAGCCGGGGGAGAAGGGATTTTATAAGTAAAGAATAAAAAGAAAAAAAAAAAAAAATAATAATAAAGAATAGTAGACGGGGCAACAAAAAGGATAACTGAAAATTGGTTATCCTTGCATAAAGCCACCGTACACAAAAAAAACCACCGAGCAAGGTTTTTCCCTGATCCCTTGGATCAGTAGGTGTTGGAGAATTAATTGCATCAGTGGCATGGGATCTTCTTGGTGTTTGGGTAATTGCCAGGTTCTTATGGCCTGGATTGGCCTCTGTTGGAAACAGGATGCTGGGCTTGATGGACCCTTGGTCTGACCCAGGATGGCAATTTCTTATGTTCTTATAAGTGAGGACAGAGAGGGTGAAAGGAAGATAGATGGATTAGAGAGGGAAGGAAGAGAACCCACACGGTATTTCCTATACTAGTTTAATATTTCTAGTCTGGGTGAACTAATTCAGGGATTAGTTTAGTCAAGTTTTAATGTGGATCTGCTGAACTAGTTTAGTTTAATGGTTTTTGAATGTTTCTTCTGCATGAGCAGTTGTAACAGCTGGTGAAAATCTGAAAGAGAATTTGAATTACTTTAGCCATTCTTTTAACTAATTTTTAATATATTAAGGAATTTATATGAAATACCATAAATGCACACTGAAATGGTTTCACAGCTAACTTCTTTTAGTATTATTACCCCCAAAATGAGTGAAACCGCTCTTATTGCTGTGAGGGCTCTTAACAGACATACACTATATCATTATCATAGGCCTATAGAATAGCAAGCCCTCCAGTTAAACTCAGAACTTCCTGACATAATCAGAGGTTTCTTCAATATCACCCCCCGCAGAAACAACTTCCCTGTCATTCTACTTATTAATGAGCTGTTTCTAACAAGTTTTGCTAGACCCTCTTATATTTTCTCCCAATCCATTCTGAAGGGCATATACATCTGAGAATACCATCTGCTCACCATTTATCATCCAAAGAACACATTGAACAAAATCTGGGAAACATAAGCGTGAACTGTGGATAAAATGTATTCACTAACCCAGAAGTTGTCCGTACAGGGTCATATACTGTATATTGTACAGGCCATAAAATGGCAACATTTTCATGAGATTTTCCTTTTTTTATTACGTTTACAGTTTTTATTTGATCAAATAGTATGGGGTAAAAAAAAACCTAGTGTCATTCGCCCTGCATCTTGATTTTTCTTTTAAGTCAAGTTTATGGGTAGATGTAGCTTTGGTAGATTTCCTTAATTTCAGTTTATATAATGTGTCCATTGTATAAGCATCCTGCTATACTGAAGCAGTGAAAGGATTCTGCACAGGGCTGTTTATGGTGTTTTACTTTTGAAGAATGAGCAAAATTTCATTGTTGCTCTGGCCTGTTTGCAGGTAAATGTATTCTCTTGCTCGGATTTAGGCACAGGCAATTTTTCAGGGGCACTGCATAGTTTTGTTCATTTTGCAGTTTTAAAGTAAATAGTTACAAATAAATAACAAACTTAATATTCTTTAACGGGTGAATTTTAAAAGCACTGTGCACATCAAAGCCGGGAGATATGTGCATGTATCGGCCTAGCACGCGCTACGTGTATTTTAAGAGATGCCCGGGTATACGAGAACATTTTTTTTTTATAAAAGAGTTGGGAGGTGGTCTTGGTTTGAGTGGGCCATGGGTGTTCCAGGAAATATGAATGAAACCAGCATGTAAGTATTTACGCACACCAGCGCACGCTGGGTCCCTGTCTGTGTAACTTTACTTCTGCTATGGACGGCGTGTAAGTCACGAAACAAAAAAAAAGATAGGCTAGTCAGCAGGGTTTTAAGGGTCCGGGGTAAAAGGGAGGTAAGTTACCTAGAGGATTTAGGAAGTCCTCTCCTTTACTGGGGCAAACTGGGAATGAACTGGGATAACAGGTAACTTTTTGTGTCAGCACACATCTCTACTAAAATCCCCCCACCACTTATGCATTCGAGGTGGCATGTGCACGCACATGCGTGCATCAATATAAAATTGTGCACACGTGTGTGCGTTTGGGGCAGATTTTCAAAGGGTTACATGCGTAACCCCCGAAAAGCTGCCCCTGCCTGCCCAAGCCCCGTTACGCGTGTATGTCCTGGGGCTTCGAAAAAGGGGCAGGAAGGGGGTGGGTCTGGGGCATGGTGGCGGTCCAGGGCGGGTCCTGGGGTGTGGCGGAGGTTCGGGGGAGGTCCGGGGGGGGGGGGGGGGCAGGCTCGAGTCCTCCGGCACAGCGAGCTGGCACATGCAAGTTACGCCTGCCTTGTGCAGGCGTAACTTCGGAAACAAAAGGTAGGGGGGGATTTAGTTAGGGCTGGGGGGTGGGCTAGATAGGGGAAGGGAGGGGGAAGATGGAGGGGATTGCAAAAAAAGTTCCCAAGGCCACTCCAATTTCGGAGCGGCCTTGGAGGGAACGGGGAAAGTCATCGGGGCTCCCCTTGGGCTCGGCGCGCGCAAGGTGCACAAGTGTGCACCCCCTTGTGTGCGCCGACCCCGGATTTTATAACATGCGTGCGGCTGCATGAGCATGTTATAAAATCGGGCATAGATTTGTTCACACCAGGTTGTGCAAACAAATCTGCGCCCATGCATAAGTTTAAAAATCTGGCCCATAGTTGATTTTGTAACAGGCGTTCATACATGTGTGTATGTTATAAAATTGCCTCGTCCATGTGCGTGAGTGACAAATGTGCACACGTGCTCCCGCGCACAGGTCTTAAAATTCACCTTTAAAGTTTTTGGTTTGCCTTCAGTATTATGGAAAGGTGAGTCTTGGAAAGAACTATAGAGAAACTTTGTTTTAAACCTGCTTTGCTGACTATTTTATTTGTGGTCTGCTGGATTCTCTATTTTATCACAGAAATGACAACCAGATATATTTTTTTAAATTTTATGTTGAAATTGCTGCATCACACTAATAAAGATTCTACCCCTGCTGTCATTTTTGTATGCAGATGAATGTGACAGTAGAATATTGTCTTGACATCATAAAGAAGTTTGAAGTTTCAGAAGAAAACAAGGAACAAAATATTCTTGGGATAGAAGGTAAAATATATTAGTTTCCCATATTTTTAATCCATGATTCTGTGAACTAGAAGAGCTGGGAGAAATTCTACCTAATTTTTTTCCTGTTCTGACCTCTAGTTCTTAAGGCTTCAGTAAGTATGCCAGAAAGAGAAACCACAGTTTCAGGATTTTTACTAATGAGTCTTCTAAAGCACCATCAGTGGACACAGATCTGCACAGTCCAGGTCTATAGAGTTTTCGTTTAAGTGAAAGAAAATGTAAACAAAGCATAGAGATAGATAGAACACTGGATGGGCAAGTGAATTTATCAGGATTGCTATCTTGTAATGACTTAATGCTACCCTTAACACCCACTTAGGGACATTTATACCCTGTGGACATTTAGAAGATTCTACCAAGCACTGCTTAGGTCCACCTGTACATGTGCATATGCTCCTACACAGTCAACATCCTGCCTGACAACTGGGTTCCTGCTTACCTCTGGATAAGTACCCTGCTTTCAAGCTATCCTCTGTTGGTTTCTAGGGACTCCACAAAGCCCAGGGATGTGTCAGTTCATAGAAGTGCTCCTACAGACTGAATATTTAAAAAAAAAAATGCTGGGATTACCAATCTGTCACAGAGACAGAGCTGACAAACCAAAAAGTATATTAAACATAAAAAAGATGTAATTTCCAAACAGCTAACAGGCAAATTGTATTTATTTATTTGATTTATATTCCACTTTTTGGCACTTCAAAGTGGATTACATTCAGATACTGTAGCAAGGATCCATCTATTTGTTTGTTTGTTTGAAAAATATTTATAACCCTCACCTTCCCAAAGATTTGGGGTAGGGTACAATAAAAACATGCATAAAATAAGTACAAAACGACAATTTCATACAAAACTTCAAGCGAAGGAATAACAGGCACAATATATCTTATATTCAAAGAAGAGAGAGGCTTATCAAAAATCAAATATACATATAAAGATGGTAATGGACAAATCTACTACTCTAGTAGATTGAATGCATTCTTGAATAGAATGGTCTTTAGGACTGTGCATCAGGTAATGTCCAGAGAGTGGTGTGAAGAATATTCCAGATTGTAGGTCCGACATCAGAAAGGACTTGCTCCTGGGTCTCTGCCAAATGAGCATGCCTAATAGATGGTATTTCCCGATTCCCTTGCTGTGTGGACCTTAAGGCTTTAAGAGGGACATAAATTTGTAAAATCAAATTGATCCAAGGCAAATCAGTGTTATTCAGTAACACCTTGAAATTGTTGGTTCAGTGTGCTGCGGCAGTCAAAAAAGCAAACAGAATGTTGGGAATTATTAGAAAGGGAATGGTGAATAAAACGGAAAATGTATAATGCCTCTGTATCGCTCCATGGTGAGACCGCACCTTGAGTACTGTGTACAATTCTGGTTGCTGCATCTCAAAAAAGATATAATTGCGATGGAGAAGGTACAGAGAAGGGCAACCAAAATGATAAAGGAGATGGAACAGCCCCTATGAGGAAAGATTAAAGAGGTTAGGACTTTTCAGCTTGGAGAAGAGATGGCTGAGGGGGGGGATATGATAGAGATGTTTAAAATTATGAGAGGTCTAGAACGGGTAGATGTGAATTGGTTATTTACTCTTTCGGATAGTAGAAAGACTAGGGGGCACTCCATGAAGTTAGCATGGGGCACATTTAAAACTAATTGGAGAAAGTTCTTTTTTTACTCCGCACAATTAAACTCTGGAATTTGTTGCCAGAGGATGTGGTTAGTGCAGTTAGTATAGCGGTGTTTAAAAAAGGACTGGATAAGTTCTTGGAGGAGAAGTCCATTACCTGCTATTAAGTTCACTTAGAAAATAGCCACTGCTATTACTAGCAGCAGTAACATGGAATAGACTTAGTTTTTGGGTACTTGCCAGGTACTTGTAGCCTGGATTGGCCACTGTTGACCCAGTATGGCATTTTCTTATGTTCTTATGTTAAAATCAACCATAGCAATCTTAAAGTCAATCCACCATTGAATCAGGAGCCAGTGCAGGGCACATGGAAGAGGAGTAATATGCTCCCATAAACTGGTCCCTGTTAGAAAGCATATGTGCCACAGAGTTCAGAATTATTTGAAGCGCTCATAAAGAATTTGCAGGAAGACCAATATATATATCAAATTACAATAATCTATGGGTAGAAAGAGAAGCATTTTTAAAATGCGAAAGTCCTCAATGGTCAACGATGGCCTTAAATGATGCAGAAACCTAACTTACAAAAATGGACGGACATGACAGCTTTTATTTGGGGGTTGCATAGTTAGGTGCTGAACAAGAACGACCCCCCAGACTTTTTACTTGTTTGCTGTAGGCAATTTATGTCCATCAAAGTAAAAAAAAATAGATCAATTCAGTTTTGACAATATTCAGACCTAATCTGTTGTCCCTCAGCCAATAACTGATAGTAGAAAGGCATTCAAACACAAATATGGTATGCTAAGGTGACATTGTCGAATAGCAAAACTGTATATTCACATAAATTATATAGTTTAGTCCCAATCCTTTGAGGAGCTAAATAGATGTTGAACAGCACTGCAGAAAGGGCGGAGCCCTGAGGGGATGCCAGTTACAATTGAATGCTATGAGAATACTCCTGTTCGTGTCCTAACCTGCTGCCTTCGATCCCTCAGGTAGGAACGAAATCATGAGAAGACTTGTCTCAGCAATCCCACCTTCAGAGAATCTGAAGGACATGATGGTTAATGGTGTTGAATGGTTAACACTATCTAGATAAGTTTCACCATGCTTAGCTAGTGCCTGGGGGAGGGTTGCACTTGCTAGGATTTGTAGAGCTGGAATAGGGCCTTGGCACAGATCTGGATTGTCTGCATTCTCAGCCAAGACTGGAGAGTTCTAGTGCGTTCTGGGAAGGTCCCTACTAGAGCTGGTACTGTATAACCAATGATAGCCTAATGTACTGGATTCCTGACCAGTCAGAATACAGAATGTTGCAGCTTTGTACCTTCTTGTGAAGACTGAAAGTATATGCATTCCAAGGCTTATTTTGGGATTATAAAGCAGGTTCACTTGTTTAGTCCTAGCTGCTAGAAATTGCAGAACATAGCAGAGGTTAGACTGTCATCTGCTTTTCAGTTCAAGCATTGCAAGGGAAAGATGGTCTTACTGGGGAAAACAAAAGTCCCAGGGTAAACAAGGAATCACAGTGCACATAGAAATCCCTGTTTTGCCATGGTTGCAGAATAATAGCAGCACTCGGGGATAGTTTTAATCTGTTTTTCTCCTTTGCCTCCACCATAGGCTCTGCCATCATCACCCCAACCTTACAGAACCTCTCTACCACTGCCCTGTGTGTGTACACACTTTTGCCACCTAAGAAGGCAATAAGCCTGTCCAGAGAAAAATATTTTTTCATGTTGTAGGATAACTAAGGCTCTGACACATTGTCACCCTGAGACTAACTTTTTGTCCCAGGTTTATTTCCCATCTTGATCCTTCATTTGCATCTACGCCTTCTTGTGAAAATGATAGTAATGGCTTCGTTAGGCTGCAGCACACTTGACTGACCTACCTGGAGGTCTTGTATTTTCTTTTTTCCCCATTCATAAATTTCCCAGACTAGGTAGTCCCAGAACTGGCAAACATAAGATTCCTGTTCATACCCGAGATCAGTGCAGACACAAGGGGTTTTTCCTCCCCTACCAGCAGATGGAGTCAGCCGAGACTGTGTAACTTAAGCCAGAGTGTCACCTGCAGCCCCTCAGCATTCTCTGTCTCCAGCGAATGGCAGAGGTGCAAAACCTGCAGTTGGAGGTCTTCGAACAAAGAAAAGAGGAAATTGCTCCCAGTGGTGTTAGGACCTTTGCTGGTGCCATCCCCTAGTTAGAGTAAGAGCAAGCCTGGGGTTGGTGGTCCCTAAGTGTCATTGCCCTGAATTTGGGAAGGAAGTTATAGCCAGTGGTCTGGTTCCCTCGGTTCCTAGCTTGTCCTCTCCTCATCAGAATCCTGGCATCTCCAGCCCTTGGGACATAATTTGTCTTCTTTTGGATTAATCTATGGTAATCAGGAATGAAAATTATCAGGTGGTAACCAATTTTCCTTTATTTGTGAACTGTAATTTCCTGTAAGGAATTGCATTGAAATAAAGACTTGGTGCCATCTTGGTGGTGCTACGTTCTGCCATTTGGTGGGACTTGTTCGATTCAAAGCTCCTCAGGTTGGCAGAGGCTGGACATGATGCAGGAAGCACAGAGGATTGTAGTTAGTTCCACATGTATCTGTTGGTTGTCATCATTTTTTCATAAGAGGTATTATACTGTGTAGAATAATTAAAACTTTACTTTTAAAATATAAAATGGTTCATACCCATATTCATGTATTTAATAGGGGTGTGCAGGGATAAAATGTTTTTCATTTTTTGGTTCATTTTCAGGAGGTCTTTTCTCACAAGAATTTCAGTTCGTGGAATGTTTGATTTGTTTCATTCGTGTGAAAAAAATGAATCAAACATTAACTCTTCTCCCCAAAAAATGAAAACAGGGCCTCTCAGCTTCGCTATCCTATTCCTCCCAGCCACCCAGAAAAATGCCAGGGTGAAGATCCCCACCTGCCCCCACTTACCCAGTCCAGCTGGCGAGGCCTAGGCCCAGGCTGAAACCTTGGGCTTGTGTAGGCCAAGGCCGCATTAAGTCATGACTTTGACCTTAGCCTACACAAGGCCAAGGCTTTGGCCTAGGCCAGAGCCCAAGCCAAGGCCTCGGTCTTGCATAGGCTGAGACTGCGGTAAGTCGCTGCGACCTATGCAGAGCCTCGGCCTAGGCTGGAGCCCATGCCCAGGCCCTACACTGCGACTCAGCTCAGAGGCCAGGTCTCGACACCAAGGTCTCAGGCCAGAGGTTGGGTCCCGATGCCTGAGCATCGACTATTTGGACTAGGCCCAATGCGCAGCCTGGACTGGAAACCAGGTCCTGATGCTGGGGCCTTGGCCCCCACTGGCCCAGTGGGGGCATCCTGACACACCGGGGTCTCAGCCTATGCCGGAGACCAGTCCCAGGCTGGAATCTGATGCCATGGTCAGGCCTAGTTCTTGGAGCTCCTCTTCTCTGTCTTCTTTCTTTGGGTTTTTCTATCGCCAGTTGACACCATCAACTGGCATCACACCGGAAACTCCAGTGCAATCACCCGAGTGTACAGTGCCATGTTGATGTACAGCATTGCCGGGCTGCATATTCAACTCCTGCCTAGGCCAAGACCCAATCATTGGGTCCTGGCTTCTGGGCCAGGCTGCAGCATTGGGCCTGATTCTGGATCAAGGCCCCAGCATCGGAACCCAGCATCTGGGCGGAGCCACAGTGTTAGGCCTGGGCCCAGGCATCTGAGCCAGACTCCAGCATCAGGCCTGGGTTCTGGTCAAGGCCCTAGAGTTGAGACCTAGATTCTGGGCTGAGCTGCAGTGTTGTACCTGGGCCCACATCCTGGCCAAAGCCCAGGCTTCAGGACGGGGCCTTTGTCTAATACCTGACAGATGAGGTAAGTTCATTTAAATTTTTCTGGGGTTTTGGCCAATGCCTTGGTGTTGGCCCGGGCCTAGGCCAAGATCCTGGCTTCTGTTCGGCTCTAGTCCCCCCTTTGGGCTTCAGCCTATACTCTGGGTAAGGCCCCTGCTTTTGGCCTAGGCCTAGGTTTAGACCAAGGAACCAGTGTTGTGGATGGGCATTGGCTGCAGCAGCTGCCTTGGGTCTTGGCCTGTGCCCTAGGCGAGGATCCGGCCTCAAGCCTAGGCCTAATGAATTAATTTAAAATGAATGCTGTGAACAAGGTTTGTTTCATTTGGGGGCCCCCAATTCATTTAGGGGCCCTCAAATAAAATGAATTGGCTTTTTGTCTTTTTTTGTACATTCATTTTAAATGCATGCACATCCCTAGTATATAAGACTGTATGCATTCAGTCCATTAGGTGTGTTGACGAGTTTGAAAGCTAGAAGATTAGATTTAATGATTCTGAGTACTGAGCAAACAGTTCAAGTGGCATTGCTTAGTCACGGCACTACAGCTATTCCATATAAGGTAGCTGTTCTAACATTTAAACTAGCGGTTGCTAATGAAGATCCTGAAACATGTGATAGCTTATAACTATGGACTTTTCCTTAGACACCAGATTCCTGTGGCAGATGAAAGATAGATGTTGCAGCATTTTGTGGCAAAGCTTCTGAAATTCTGTAACAATTCTGTGGCATATTTGCATAACGTTGAATTATGTTGCATATTAAAACTAATTCTGCATAAGAAAGTTTTCTCAGCTTTGAATAACCTTTTTGTTCTTTTGGAGGATTTATGGTTGGGAAATTTCAGGTATCAGTGTGGGGAAGGCTTGGAAAAAGAGATCTCAGGGATGGGGAGTGGAGAGTGAAGGAGGATTGGGGATGGAGAGACAGGAAGATAGAGAGTTTAGGGCTGAAGAAGGAGGCAAGATTAGAAATGGGGAGAATGAATACCAGGATAAGGCAAGTTCTCGGATCATGGGGGTAGGGAGGGACGGATATAGAGAGGGACACGGAAGGTTCTAGGATCTTGGGGGAGGGTATCCAAAGAGAGAGGTGTCTTAGCTCCAGTCCCCTTCCTCTTCACATCCCAACCCCTCTCTCCATCCCTGGTCCTTACCTCTCTCTGCCTTTCTACCCCAGTCCGTTTTCTCTCCCTTCCTCTCTCTATATTTACAGTCCTCTTTTTGTTCTTCCTGTCCCTATACCATATACCCCTCACCCAAGTTCTTTTTTCATACAAGCCTCCCATCCATTCTAGTCAGGCAATCTTGCAGCCTTCTGTAACATATCCCCAGTCCCTGTTTTACACAATAACCCCCGCCCCCCATATCTTTCTTCCCCCTCTCTGTGCTGGTTGGCAGCAGGAAGAGGAGGAGAACAGCAGCAGCACCTCAGGCTGTATCATCTTTTTCCTCCTGGGGCCTGATGGCTGCTTTGAACCATGCGGTACACTGCATTGCCACAAGTTCAAAGCAGGCCCGATGCAATAATTTTCGCGGAAAGCGGGCGCTGACTTTTCAGCGCCCGCTTTCTTAATGCACGCATGACGCACGCAAGGGGGGTGCCATGCAATAGGCAAATTAGGGGGGGTCACGCTAGCAAGGAGGCACTAGTGTCACTTGTGCGACCTTAACGCCTCCTTGCTAACGCAATCCCGTGACGGCTGCCGGCTATGAAGACCGACGCCGGTAAACTCGGCATCTGTTTTCATAACTCGGCCGTCTGCCAAGGTTTTTTTTTGTTTGTTTGTTTTTTTTACTGAAGAAGTACAGAAAAGATGTTTTTTCTGCTTTTCTATTCTACTTTTACGTGTGCTCAGTTATTAACGCCTGCTCCAGGCAGGCGTTAATAACTGAGCGATAAATGTGCATCTGAGACGCACATTTATTTTATTGCATGCGGAGTGAATGAGTAATAGGCTCATTCACACTCATTTGCATGTGATGAGCGCTATCTCATTCACTCCGCGTTGGACGCGGGTTAAATAGACGCTAATCCCCCTATTGCATTAGGGGGTGGATTAGCGCCTATTTAATCCGTGTCCGACAACGGGTTAAACAGTGCGCTCGTGTGAGCGCACTGTATTGCATCGGCCCCATAGCTTGAGGTGCTCCAGCTTTTCTCTTCTACTGTCTGTGCAGGTAGGGAGAATTGGCTGGGGGACGAAGGTAGTTACATACATGCTGTGGGACAGCCTTCACCACTACAACCCTGCTTGGCCCCTGATCTTCTGTGACAGTTCTTCAGGGAATGGGGAATTTTGTGAAAAGGAACAGATTTTGCAGTCTTTCCTGGAGCCATAGAATCATGGGAGATGGTAGGGGTATAGGAAGGTTGTATATGTAGGGCCTTGGTGTTATATGGTGGTGCACCAATGTGGCCATCTCCACTTTCTCCCTGAATTTGCCAATAGTGTTTTAATATCATACTGACAGATGACTATTGAATTATTGCATAGTCTTTACAGCACTTTTGGTTGACTGCATTCACTATTGTGTTTATAGTGTGACGATGAAGGTAAATATATTATTTTTATTTAAATTCTTGTTGAATTCTTCCAGAAAGACTTGAAGTAATATTTATGAATGCTAATAGAAATAAATGTATAAGTTTCTCTTTTCACTAGAATGATTTCAACTGAGTGTACTGACATGAGCGGTGGGAAAAGTGTGTGACCATATCTGCTCTGAATTTGGCAGAGAAATTCCCTAGGGTTTTAGAGAATATTCACACACACACGCTTTCACACTCTCTTGAGGGCCTAGAAGCTAAGAGGCAATTTAAAAACAGGCCTGCTTTAAGGGATTACGGATCAGTGCATTTAGATTCTTGCTTTATTGCTGTTTATTATTTAAGCAAACTCTTTTCATTACTGATTCGCTTGGAATTTCTTGCATGACTCAAAATGTTACTCTAAGCAATATTTTTCAAATATTTTGTTTTTGAATATGTATTTACTGCTTTTAATTAATATCCACAAATTATTGTGCACTGTGCTTTTTTTTTTCAGATCTAAGGGTTAGACATAGTAACTACAAATTTTTAAATCCTGTCAGCCTTTTCTTTCTTGTGATATTTTTTTGCATTGGGTTTCATGCATTTCCTAAGAACAAACCTTTATTTATAGCACAGGTGTAGGCTTGAAAATATCTTATTTAAGAACTTGAAATCATATATTGCTGAATTCTTGTACAGGGTTATGAAGCTGCAAATATTTTATTTTATAAAGTTCATTCTCTGAAGTATCTTAAAAAAAAAAAATTAAAATTAATTTTTGTTTTAGGTTTCACCAGTTTTATGCGAAGTCCTGCTGGGGACATCTTTAACCCTTTGCACTGTGAGGTTTATCAAGACATGGATCAGCCCCTTTGTAACTACTACATTGCCTCATCTCACAACACGTATCTGACTGGCGACCAACTTCTTTCCCAGTCCAAAGTGGACATGTATGCTTGGGTATTGCAGGATGGTTGTCGCTGTGTAGAAGGTATTCTATTTTGCACCCTTTATCTTATTTTATTCTTCTAAGGGAAAATTATTGCATTTTTTTTTTCTCGGATATCCTTGAATTTTACTTAACTGTCCTTTTCTCTCTGTGTTGTGAAACTGGGTCAAGAAAGCTGTGTTTAAGCTTCAGTTGGTATGTTAATTAAAATTCTAACCGAGGGGGATACTGAAGTCCGTGTTGCAAGTAATTTTATCACATTATATTATTGCAATGCTTTGTTTGTTGACTCGCAGGAATCTGCATAGGTCACTGATCCTTCGTGATTGTTTAAAGTTTAAGCAGTGAGTGAAGACAGATTTGTTTTCACTAGCATAGCCTTCCTAAACAGTGAAAATTGTTAATTTAGTTTAAAACATGTTTATTTAACAGCTCAATATGATAGCTTGTACAACACGACATTAATAAATAAAAAAACCCAATGTCAACACTACTACATAAAGTTACAGATTAGTATATTGACCACTAAACGTTCAACCATCATCAGCAAAAGGAGGACAGAACAATAGTACAAGCTTACAGAATGCATCAAGAAGCAAGAATTACATTTTTCCCCTTGGTCCCTGAAAGGTACTAAGCAAATGTACCCTTGGGCGCCTTTCTCTGGTACACCCAAGGGAAAAAATAAGGTACCTTTCTTCCCCCTTTTCACAAATCTTAAGATTGATGGCCCAAAAAAAAAAAAAATCAAATTATCTACTAGGTTATTTATACACAGGCCGATCTAATAAAGTGGCGTGGAAAACGGGCACTCAGTGTTGAGCGCCCGCTTTCCTAATGCACACTCAGCCACCTCTCCTGGGCGCACAATAGAATATTTAAATGAGGGGGTCGCGCTGCCAAGGAGGCGCTAGGGACAAATGTGCGCCCCTTAGCGCCTCCTTGGCAGTGGGCGCCCAGGACAGGTGGCTGTCAGCGAGTTAGGAAAATGGATGCACGATTTTAGGAGCGTCCACTTTCCTAACTTGTGCACAGCCATGGGTTAGGAAAATTGGATGCTTGTTAATTGAGGGCCCTTTTCCTAACCTGACCACTGGCACACGTTTGTTTTTATTTTTTTATTTTTTAACTTTCTGTCCTTTTGGTTCCTCCAACTTAATATTGCCATGATATTAAGTCAGAGGAATTACAAAAAGGCAGTATTTTCTGATTTTCTGTTCACTTTTTTGGGCTGCTCAGAAATTAACGCCTGCCCAAAGCAGGTATTAATTTCTGAGGGTAAAAATGTGCGGGTTTGGTGCACACTTTTTTTGGATTGAGGGAGAATAGCTAATAGCCTCATCAACATGAATTTGCATGTGATGAGCGCTATTAGTTTCACGGGGGGTTGGATGCACTTATCCCCTTATGAAATAAGGGATTGTGGATATGCGTCCAAAAGCTGCGACCAACCGTGGGTTAAATAGTGTGCTCGGCTGAGTGCACTGTATTGAATCGGCCTGGCATTATTTAAAACCAGGCTTCTAGTATGCAAAGGTTTCCCATATTAACTAAAATTGTTTTTTCTGAGAAGGATTGGTATTGTTATGTAAAGTCAAAGACTCCTTTGTCGTCATGTCATGAAGAGAATTTCTCCATTGCTAGTAAGACAGTTGTATGTATTTACTTATTTATTTACTTATTTACTTATTTATTTATTTAACAGCTTTTCTATACCGACAATAAAATACACTTCATATCGGTTTACATTATAATGAAAAGAAGGAAAGTACAATGAACAGGGGAGGGGGAAGCGGGCAATTGATAAATAAGAACTACGAGGCTTAGGAACAGCAAGCCTAGCAACATTGCAACTAAAAGAGAGGAAGGAGAGAGATGGAAAATAATTAACACAACAAACAAACTTTCAACATTTTTACATGAGATAGAAGATTGCATTGGATTTATATTTGGGAGAAATAAGACAACAAATGTGGAAGGGTAGGGTAGTCGGGCATCATCGAGACATTAGTCTGGGAAAGCTTGTTGAAAGAGCCATGTTGTTATCATTTTTCTGAATTTGAAAGGGCATGACTCAAGGCGAAGACTGAGGGGGAGAGAATTCCAGAGCGAGAGGGCACGATCGCTTCCCGCCACACCAACAATATAGATCTTTTCTGCAACACAAATGCTTTTCGGGCAAAAAGGACATCTCTTTCGTCAAAACAATACTTAAAGAAGTCCTTTTCAAAAAGTATCAATTCTGTGATCCAAGTACCACCTCAGCCCAAAAATCCATTCAGGTAAACCACAATTTTCTCCCAAAATCTCAGAATAACTTTACAATGTCAAAACACATGGGTCAGAGTGCCCGAGTCCAATTTACATTTCAAACATACCTTAGACCCAAAAAAAACAAAGATGGAGCGACATACACTCTGTACAAAAATTTAAACTGGAGCTCCCATAGATACATATTTTACACGATCTCAGAATGTTTCCTTAAACATGATTTAATCTCATGTTCTGGAATATTAAATACGCTTTCCTTCACCCATCTAACAGTAATCACGTCGTATATTAGCAAATCTTTATACATTAAAAATATAGATATTCTTCTACATTCCACATGAAAAAACTCTAACTTAACCACTACATCCTGTGATAAATCTCTAGTCTGCAATGTGTGAACATAATGTTTTATTTGTAAAAAGGGGTAGCAGTCTGTCTGTCAACCCAAACTGGTCACTCAGCTCCTGAAATGATAAGCTTCCCATCCACAGTAAGTACCTGTTGCAATGAAGTAATACCCACTGCATACCAATTACTAAATAATTTTGATTGAGTACCTGGGGAAAAGTCTAAGTTCTCTCTAAGAGGCAAAAAGGGAGAACTAATCTTGGACAGTTTCAAAAAAATCCACTGATTTACGCCATGCCCAGTGAATTGGAGAGATTAATATATTATTCAAGTGCAATTTAGTAAGCTGTTTAGACTCGGCATTAAACAAGTATCGTAAATCTAGGGGTTTCACAAAATGTTTTTCACTTTCCAAACCTACACATTTAGCTTCCTCAAATACTCAATCCCACACTATCTTAAGTAAACAAGCTAAATTATATTTTTCCATATCAGGGACAGCCACTATTCCTATCCAGCTTAAACCATTGTAAAGCAACCCTCAGGTTTTTACCATTCCGAAGAAAAACCCCAAGCATACTCTCCAGCTATTAGATATCAGCACACCTCAACTTAATCGGCAAAATTATATATAGAGCCATTTAGGGAATGTTATCATTTTAAAAAGGTTTATCTGACTAGTTAAAGACAAGGGTAGATGCTGCCAGAGTTGCAGTTTGGCCTTATTAAAAGTTGAGGTAAGATATATTAATTTGATAAAGCCATTGCAAGTCAAGTGTCATTTATAAACCCAAATAGCGAAAGGAGCCAGAAGCCCATCTTAAGGGAAACTTCCCCTGAATACTGGCAGGACAAACTACAGCCTCTGACTTATCCATGTTAAGTCGAAATCCAGAGAATTGTCCACATTCTTGGATAATCCCTAAAACGCAATCTAAAGAGGAAGTAGGATTAGTAAAAAAAACAAAAACCCCCTCTTAGTAAATCTTCTACAAAGGCAGCATATCTAATGTCACTGGAGCCAAAACTGAGCCCTTTTTACACACTCCTCTAATCAAATAGTTTGTAACAAAGGCTTTAAAGAAAGCAGAAACAGTAGCAGAGACAAAGGACAACTTTGCCTAGTTCCCCTACCTATCTTAAACACTGTAGAACTTTCCCCATTAGCTAGGAATTGTTGCTTGTGGGTTGTTGTACATCAAGCATATCACATTACCAAAATATCCGTCCAAACCTATGTGATTCAAAACCCAAAAGAGATAGGGCCACTTGACTCTAATAGATGCTTTTTCAGGATCAAAACTAACCATCATGAATGGAGTAGTGGTTTTCTTACAAGAAAGAATAGCTGCAAAAAAGCATTCAAATATTCACAAAGGCATATTGTCTCCTAACAAAACCCACTTGGCTACGCTCAATATATTCCGGCAAATACAAAGCTGGCCTATCTGCCATAATCTTAGCAAGTAGTTTCTGATCAAAGTTGATCAGAGAGATAGGTCGATATGAAGCTGCCTGAGTGGAATCCTTCTCTGACTTAGGGATAACTGTAATGGCTGCGCAATTCATGCCTTCAGGATATTCCCCTTTTTCTATTAAGGCTGTAAAGATTCTACATAGCACTGGTGTAACTGGCGCCAATAAAATTTTATAGAATTCAGCATGGTAACAGTCAGGATCAGGAGTCTTCAGCCAAGCTGCTTTTTGAACCCTGACCTGTATTTCTTTTACTGAGGTAGGCTTATTTAAGAAAGACAACTGAGATTCGTGAAATGGCCCCAATTTCAGTTTCCTGAAAAGGTTTCTACAATTCGAGCCATCAAAACCTTCTGATTGTACAGGACTTGATAAAACTCTTCAAACACTTTCAAAATCTCAGCATTCAAGTTAACTTCCTGCCCCTGAGCAGTTTTCAAAGTAGGAATGAATTGAGAACCAGAGGATGTTTTAAGCAGGTTTGCCATCTTATCAGATTTATTATTATATTGATATAGTTGAAATTTATAATACATACGGTAACACTTTTAGCTGCTCTCTGATATAAAGTTGAATTCAATGCAGCCTGGATAGAGAGATATTCCTCTTTGTTTTAATCAAATTATTTTTGGCAAATATTAGCTTTTGCTTCCTCATTCATTTTTTCTGATCCAAAAGTTTCCTATCCAAATCTTTCCTATGCTTTATGAGATAGGAAATAAAATTCTTCCGCATGACTGCTTTAGCAGCATACCAAAACAGAATGGGATCTTGCACATGCTCCCCATTATGGGTAATATATTCTTCTCATTTCTCAGTTAGAAATGCATGAAAACAGGTGTCTTTAGCTAAATAATAAGAAAACTTCCAACTTTTTTTTTTTGAATTCTCTGTTTATTGTTTTCAAAAAGAGAGATTACAACACATATACGAATACATCATAATAATATAGTCAAATGACTGAAATAACAAAATAATATTTTATACAAATGAATTAATACATAGTACTATCTATCATAAGACTAAATAAGGAAATAGAAGTGTTGTTACTCTTTAATAGAACGGCTCTATAAGGAAACAGATAATATTAAAGGTAATTATGCATTATTAATCCCTCTAAAATTCTCTATACCGGTTCTTAAGCTGCAAGAAGATCTTTTAAATCATCCGGATCTGTAAACAAATAGTTATTGCCATTCAATTTTATAATAGATTTACACGGGTATTTTAAATTAAAATAGCCACCTTTTTCCAGAACTTTTCCCCTATATTGTAAAAAAGTTTTCCTTCGGATCTGGGTTGTTTTTATCAAATCTGGAAAAATCCATACTTTGAAACCATAAAAAGTAGTTAACCTATTCTGAAAAAAGGATCTCATGACAAAATCTTTATCTGTAGAAAATGCCAACTGGACTAACAATGTCCCCCTGGATTTTACTATTATCTCATCCTGAGATTTTTGTAGTAAATCTGAAACATCCATGGAATTGCTAGTGGCCTCTAATCCTTTACCATCTTCTGGCTTCTGATCCTGTTCTGCTTTAGTTCTTTTACCTCCCAAGTACAATGCTCTTATAATAACAGGAAGACATTTCTCAGAAATCTTCAATATCTGTATCAAATAACTTCTAAATAATTCCATAGGATTTATTTTTTTTATTATAGGAAAATTATTAACTCTTATATTTAGCGATCTTACTGTATTTTCTAAAATTTCTAGTCTTTTATTCACTTCTTCTCCTGATGTTATCTGTTGGTTTTGAATTTTTTCTATTTGCAATACTCTTTTTTTCTAATATATTTACTTCCTTTTTTTGCTTTTCCAATTCAACAGTATTAGATACAGATGAAGTAGATGTCTGCATTACAACTTCAGTTAATTTATTAATTGATGTATCTAATTTGACCATGCAATTCCACAATGTTTTTTTTACTTCCGGTGAGCTTAACGTTTCCTCCTGCATAGCCCCTGTCTGGACCAGGGTTATTACACCCTCTCTACCAAGGGGTGATGGTGTTGCTGTAGCCCCCGGACTTAATGATACCTCAATGACCTGAGGAGAGGCACCCCATTCCAGTGTCTCTCCTTCTGCGTCGGCCCACATGGGGGAGTTTGGGGATCAAGCCATTCCAAATCAGTTTTTTGCCCAGCTTCTATATTTGCCATGACACTAGAAGGCCTTTCTTTTAGTATGTGGCATAAATGAAATATATTAACACAAAAGGCAAAAATTGTTATTGGAATAGTGCATAAAACAATCAATATTTCAGGGGAAACACTTCTTGGAGGTAGAAGGAGAATTGGCGAGAATGTCAATACTTATCAGGAAAACTGAGCGAAGTCCAGCGAATCTGGTGAAGCCCGTCAAAGCCCTGTTTAGCTGCGTGCCCCTTTAGTGCGCGCGGCTTCAGCTGCGCGCCGCAGCAAGTTGAAATTTATGCTGGTGAATCCGGGTCCCACCTCCTCCCAGAAGCAGGAAGTGCCCTTCGTCAGGCAAAAACAAGCGAGATGGTAAAGAAAGTTCCATTGGGGCAAAGCCTCCGCTTACCCCCGGGCTTCGCTGATTCCTCACAGGTAATGCAGAAAACTCACTCGCTTTCACCTCCCAGCTCCAACTTCTAACTTTTACTAATCTTACCCTCCCCAGGAATCCTAAAATTCAACCAAATAGGAGCATGATCGGAAACTTTAATCTCTCCAATTGCTGTTTCTAGTACATTCGAAAAGTGATTTCTGGATGTTAAAATATAATCTATCGTTGAAAAGATGGTGTGGGCTCTTGAAAGGTGGGTCTAATCTTTTTCCAGGGGATGTAACGCCCCGCCAAGCATCAACCAATTGCAACTCAGTGTTCACAAGAGATATTACTTTAGTTCCCTGCAGTTTGTCCCCTGGAATTGGGTGGGACTTGTCCAGATCATGATCCATTACCAAGTTGAAATCCCTTCCCAGAAACTCGCTATCCCCAATATTTGGTAATAATAATCTAATTATATTTACAAAAAAAGAATGACAATAATGGTTCGGGGTGTATAAATTACATATATCCACAGGTTTTCTATGAAGTTCAGCAAGCAGAATGATACAGCATCCCTCAGGATTTCTAATTTCCTGCTTAAGAACATAAGAACATGAGCTACTGGGTCAGACCAAGGATCCATCAAGCCCAGCATCCTGTTTCCAACAGTGGCCAATCCAGGCTACAAGTACCTGGCAAGTACCCAAACACTAAGTAGATCCCGTGCTACTGATGTGCTTTGGCTGAACCTTTTGGTTCAGCCTTCATTATCAGCCTGCCATGGGAAATTTTGGTTTCCTGTGGTTCGGGCCTTTTTTTTTTTTCGGCTGCCCCAAATTTCAGGTTAGTGCGTGCTTACTCCCCATTAGTGCACATAACATTTCAACTAATTTCGGGAAAATTTCCTTCTTTTATGGGGTGTCCAAAACAGGATGAATTAGACAATTTCATTGAAATTTTCTAATTCGTCCTAGACGAATGCACATCCCTATTACTGATGCTAGTAATAGCAGTGGCTATTTTCTAAATCAACTTGATTAATAGCAGGTAATTGACTTCTCCTCCAAGAACTTATCCAGTCCTTTTTTAAACCCAACTACACTAACTGCACTAACGACATCCCCTGGCAACAAATTCCAGAGTTTAATTGTATGTTAAGTGAAAAAGAACTTTCTCGATTAGTTTTAAATGTGCTACATGCTAATTTCAAAATTGCCACACCAGCTCTTTTTTAAACTGCTGGGGGCACATCTCACCTCCCCACCCATCTTTTCTGCAAATTCCTGTGTCCCATCTCAGATAAGTGGGTTTCCTAAAACAATGCTATGTCAGCAGTTATATTATTGAATACCAAAAGGATTTTAGTTCTCTTAATGCCGCATACATTCCAGGAAATCATCCATATACCTGTTTTATTCATTTGTTCTGTTAATTCAGTGTGTTGCAGACGCAACCCAGTAAATTCACAAAAGCCCTCCTAGCTGAGGCCTTCATGGTGCACTCAGATGCAATTCTAAGCATCAAGATCAATAACACCTCATTACCACAATAAACCAAGACCTTAAACCACTCACCCCTCCTCCTTTGTCCCCAAAGCTCCCCCTACCCAACCCTACATCCAATTGAAAAACACCACACATAAATGAGACCACCAACCAGCACAGCAATCTCAACAAACCTCAGTACCTCCCCACTCTCATTATTCTACTGCAGAGGCTATAAGCAACAGCTGCAAACATTGAAAGAAATAATAAACATGGAAAGGAAGAAGCTTATAGAAAAAATAGTCCCGAAGGAAGAAAACTATAAAAAAAACACCATGGGGTAGATTTTCTAAATCTACGCGTGCGCGTACTTTTGTTCGCGCACCAGGCGCGAACAAAAGTATGCCAGATTTTATAAGATACGTGCATAGCCGCGCGTATCTTATAAAATCCGGGGTCGGCGCGTGCAAAGGGGTGCACATTTGTGCAACTTGCGCGCGCCAAGCCCAGCGCGCTGCCTGTTCCCTTCAAGGCCGCTTCGAAATCGGAGCGGCCTCGGAGGGAACTTTCCTTCTACCACCCGCACCTTCCCCTCCCTTCCCCGGCCCTATCTAACCCTTCCCCCTACCTTTGTTGGCAAAGTTACGCCACCCTCTGGCTGGCGTAACTCTGTGCGCGCCAGCGGGCTGCTGGCGCGCCATCACCCGTCCCGGGCTGGTCTGGAGGCCTTGACCATGCCCCTGGGCCGACGCCACGCCCCGCTACGCCCCAAAAATCGTGCTGCCCACCTGGCACGCCCCCCGACACGCCCCCCTTGCGAAGCCCCGGGACTTACTCGCATCCCGGGGCTTGCACGCGCCACCGAGCCTGTGCAAAATAGGCTTGGCGCGCACAGGGGGGTTTTAAAAGGGTTACACGCATAACTTATGCGCGTAACCCTTTTAAAATCCGGCCGCATAAGTACAATATGATACATTAAAGCCTCTGTGCAAAGGACATATGCTATCAAGTGAAGCATTCTGTTGATAAATACAAAAAACATAACACCAAATATAGCTATTCAGTGACTTCAACAGTCAATCATTTTTCGTTTGCAGGTCCGGCAAAAAGATCTGATCACCCTCAGACCACCTAACTTTGGCAGGAATCCAGAATCTTTCAGGTAGTCAAAGAATCCTTGTTTTCCATTTCTTCCACTAGTTTATTGGCTTCTCCTGCTGTTTGGAACCATTTTACTCCTTCCAGGTCAACCCTTAACTTTGCAGGGTAAAGTAGTACAAATTTCACTCCTATCCGGTGAAGCTTAGAACAGGCCAAGGAAAATCCTCTTCTCTGTGCAGCCAACTTCACTGAATAGTGTTGAAAGATCAAAACTCTGTTTCCATACTGCAATAATTTACCAGAACACACTGCCTGCAGAATCTGTTTTGTAGCAAAAGTCCAGAATTTTCACAATTATCTACATGCTATCTTTCTTACCGCTCTTTCCGCACTCCCAATCGATGTGCTCTCTCAATTCGCAGCAGTCTTCGCGACTCCAATAGGCCCAGTTCCTTAGACAGCCATGATTCCAAAAAGGAAACTAAGTCCTTCTCTCCAGTCGATTGTGGAATGCCAGCAAACTGCAAGTTATTACGGCGAGATATGTTTTCAAGGTTTTCCAGCTGTTCGTTTTGTTTAATCGCCATAACTTTCAGCTCAGCAATTTCCCCATTTGCAGCAAGTATGGCGTCTTGATTATCTGGCACGCGCTGCTCCACTTCAGTAAATCTCAGTGCATATTCTGCCATGTGTTTAATTTCTTCAATTTTCTCCACAATTTTTTAAAATTTGGGCTCAAGCATGTCTAACACTGCCACTTGAATTTCACCGATTGCAGACTCCTGTATAGGTTCTTTCTCTGGGGAATGATGGCCCTCCGCCATTTTTCCTTCAATGATCTTTTGATTTTCTTTATCTTTATCCTGGTCTTTCTTGACCACTCTGGCAGACATAACAGGGTGCCATAGTCACCCAAGGTTAATGGCAGATGATGATGTTCCATTTAAGAAGCAGACTTAATCATCAATAGGGGTTGATTCTGAGGTTGTGAGATCGGAGCGAAGCAAACTACATCTTGCTTCCCCACTGCACCATGTGATCTCCCCAAATTGTTAATTTAATTCCTGATTGAACTTAAGAGGATAAGGTGGTATGAATCTGGTTGTGTGTATTTGTGATGTTTGACTGTGTCTGTTCTGTTTGGGTACTTTGTTAATTTTATGAGTATAAGCTGAAGTGATGTCATTATTTTTGTGTTGAACTCATGTATTTAATGTCTTCTGTAATTGTAAGAATGCTGTATTGTAAATTGCTTTAAGTATGTAGCAAGTTTTACTTATTTAAATCAATTATACACTGCTCCCTGGAAGTGGATCCCCAAAACAATGTAGAAATGTGATCTTTCAGTCAAATTAGATAACACATTTAAAATGGAATCAAAATCCTATCTAATAACGATAGTTAAAAATTAAGATAATAATCTCTTACTATGCCCCTAGTAATAAGACGTGGATTTACTAAGTTTCTGATGGTCTGGGAGAGGAGTTATATATTTTGTCTTGTAAGAGGATGATAAGGCCTGAAATAGCTGGCCAATACTGTAACAAATTTTGAATATGCTTTGGACCAGAGGGTTGTAGGAAATAGGGTTGAGAGGTCATATGAAAAACATGGGAGGGGAGAGGAACTTGTCTTGGTTTATCTATGGGAATTTATATACTCATCTAACCAAAATGGTAGAAAACCATAGAAGAAATTGTAACTGGGCAAACTGGAAGGGCTAATTGGTTTTTGTCTAGAATTTGCAAAAGTTTTAGTGGTGTTGGTTGTGGGCTTGATTGTGATTATGACAAAGCAATCAAGTATATTTTAGAATAAATATGCCCTAAAAAAGCTTTTGACTGTTCCTTGAAGTCTCTCATTTAATCTTACCCAAATGTGGCCTCTGTTCATAGGGGAAATGATTAAAAAAATAATTTTAGAGCTCAATACATCCAGTTGTGTGTCAGATGGAGGACAATGGACAACATCAGACTAAAATGGGATAAGTCGTTTGGGATTACCAGTAATGATTAAAAAGGGAAGGAAGGACACAATTCCATCTGATGTTTTAAAATCCTCATGCAAAAGTGCTTTCTCTAAATTAAGAATATTGAACTTTTTTGCTTCCATTGCTCTTTAGTCATATCAAGGCAGTTTATTTTTATATCAGACTCCTGATATTCTGGTGCATGTACTACTTCTCCTAGGACAACCAGGATGGTAGCCCTCACATGTGGGTAACATCATCTGATGGAGCTCGGCCTGCTGCTTTCCGAGCGTCCACACAAGGTCCCCTTCAGTGTCTTCTTTTCCGCGGTGCAGTAGCCTCACGGTGGTGGAGCTCCAAATTCTTGAAATTGTTTTCAGCTTTTTTGGGTTTTTTTTCCACTTCTGGTCCCCCTTCGCGTTCGGTTCCTCCATTCGGTAGGTACTCTTAATTTTTCCTTGTGTACTTTGCGGTCGATTCCCGATCTTTGCACCGTGGTACCCGTCTGTCATCGACCGTGTGCCGGCCTCCTCTTTTTTTTTTTTTTTTTATGGTGTTGTCAGGTTTCCGTCGGTGCTCTCCATCACGGATCTGCATGAGGGTATGTATCCTCTGCCTGGGGCCTCGCATGATGTCCGAGGTGTCGTTTGTGTGACCAAATGATCCCCAAAGGGCATCGAGCACGCCTGGATAAAATGGAAAAGCTCTTCAGGTCTCCGAAACCTTCAGCTTCAGTATCCTCGATGCCCAAGGACTGTGGGGAGCTGTCTCCTTTTTACCTGGTGGTCCTGCTCTCCAGTACCCCTAAGGATCAAGGAGAGGGAAGATGGATCCTCTATGGTCTCTCCCCTCCCCCCTAACCTCAGGGTCCTCTTCATCCTCGGTGCCGGAGAAAGACCAGGCTGAGCGCCAGAAATCCAGGAAGCATCAACACCGGTCACAGTCTTGTCATGGTTCCAGTTCTGGAGTGGCATCGGCGGCTGCCAAGCCACTATTGAAGCGGCACTGGCCACCGGTGGTCCCATCCTCTGGTGCCCCCGGTAGCCCAAGGCATTCCCCACCAGCAACGGTGCAGGATGCTGTGCCAACTCATAATCCTTCTGAGGATGTGCTGGTGACACCATCAGTCCTAACCACTCAGGACTTTCAGGAGGTGCTGGACCACAGGGTGCAATTGATAGTGCTCAAAGTGCTAGAAAGCGTTGAGCTGCCAGTGGTGGTAGACCCCTACTGGAGCCCGAGCCTCCGTCATCGATGTTTGCACACTTGCTGGAGTGTCTGGACGTCGTCCTTGGCACCCTACTGATGAAACTGGTGCCCGAGAGGTTTTTGATGCCTCCTCGGCCACAGACTCCCTCCAATGGAGCGATCCCAATTTCTGGATCCTCTGAAGAGGATGAGGCCTTGGGAACCGGGAACCTTTGCCCGTGGTTCCCCGGGCTGCCGCCGTTTCCCCCGGCATACCATGGCTGATGCCTCCATCGATGCCGTTGGTGCTCCTGAGGCCTCCAGTGCCACAGCGAGGCAGAGGATCCTTATGACCTGTGGGGTGATGACTCTTTGGACTCATCCTCTGAGTGTTCAGACGACTCCCTCTCGGAGCCTTTCCCACCAGAGGAACAGTGTCTGTGCCCACCTGAAGACCTGTCATTTGCCAGCTTTGTAAGGGCGATGGCAGAGGCCATCCCATTCAGCTTCTGTCGGAGGAGGATACCCATCACAAAATGCTGGAGGTCCTCCAGTTCATCGATGTTCCCAAGGAAATTTGGGCAGTGCTGGTCCACGATATCTTTAAGGATCTCCTTCTCCATATGTGGGAACACTCAGTGTCCCCGGTAAACAGGATGGCCGATGTTACCTATCTGGTTCAACAGGCTGTGGTCTTTGAACGGTGATACCTCCCTCACCAGTTGGCGGTTGCAGAGTCCACACTCAAGAAGGCTAGATGCTCTCGAACACACGCTGCTGCCCCTCCAGGGCTCGAACACAGGGAGCTCAATGGCATAGGAAGGAAAAGGTTTCAGGTGGCTATGCTGGTGGCCTGCATTGTTGCCTACCAGTTATACATGACCCAATACAACTGCAATCTGTGGAAACAGGTCCAAGATTTTGCGGAGGGCCTTCCCCAGCAACAGCAGGAATCTCTTGCAGCCATTGCCACACTGGGCCTTGAGGCGGACACGAAGTGAGGTTTACCTACAACATGTTCAAGATCGCAGCCCGCCTGGCTGACGGCAGTGTCTGTGCCAGGCAGTTGGCTTGGCTCAGAGCCTCAGGACTCTGGCCAGAATTCCAAGACAGGCTCGCGGATCTCCCCTGTACAGGCGAAAACCTGTTTGGCGATGAGGTGAAATAGGTCATGGTGCAGCTGAAAGATCCTGGTATATATTTATCAAACAATTCCTAATTGTTGAACCACACACACACCAATAAAGCACTGCTTAAACATTCATATATTTGTAGGACCTCCGATCTACATGAGAATGTTGAGCATACAAACTCACTTGTAGTGTACAGGTCCAAATTTGATTTATTTATAGAAAACTTTTTTGTATGTTTTTTAATTTATTTAAAAACATAACGAGACCCTAACTCTTCAGCTTAATTGGGTGCCTCACCATCACATATATGAGAACTGAACAAATCTTTCAAACCAAGCAACTGTTTTGTTGATCTTTAAATCATATTTAACAAGTTTGCTGCAGTAACAAGTCCCAGAGGTATACTCATCTTTTGAACATCCTCAGTGTCCCGACACGGCCGTGTTTCGGACCATCCTGGTCCTGCTTCAGGGGCAGTGATAAGTCCAAATGAATTCCAGGGTCTCCCAGCAATTTACGAGGTTCAATTCAATTTTTGCATTTCATTCCGCGATCGGCATCTCCGACCGCCCTTCAAATTGAACTGGTGGGGACAGCACATTTTCAGTACAAAGTGCTGCCATTTGGGCTGGCATCAGTTCCACTTATCTTCACAAAATGCTTGGCGGTGGTGGCTGCCTACCTCAGGCATCGCTTGGTCCATGTCTTTCCATACTTGGACGATTGGCTGATCCGGAGTGACTCCCACTACGGGGCCTTGAACACACCGGCCCTGACAGTTGAAACCTGGCAGCGTTGGGATTTGTCATCAAGTTCCCCAAGTCACATCTCTGTACATCTCCATGGCTAGACTTTATCAGCGCTATATTGGACACAGCACAAGCAAAGGCTTTTTTGCCCAAGGATCAAGTGATCGCCATCTCCTTGCTGACCGCCCTCATTCACAACAGAAAGAAGGTGCCAGCTGGTCTACTGCTCTGCCTGCTGGGCCACATGGCGGCCTTTGTCCACATGACCCTCTTAGCCCGCCTTCACATGAGGACCCATCAGTGGGCCTTGTGGTGGCAGGCAACCCAGGATCTGGAGACGCCTGTTACGGTCACGGACCCTCTCCGCCTCTCCCTGATCTGCTGGGAAGCCCTTCCCAATTTGGAAGCTGGGTTCCCTTTTCAGCCTGTGCTGCCCCAGATGACCCTCACTACCGATGCCTAGCCTCAGGGATGGGATGGACCACACAGACGCCTGCATACCCAAGGCCTTTGGACTGTGGCTAAAGCCCACTGCCAGATAAACTTTCTGGAGCTTCAGGCAATCTGGTATGCCTTGTGGGCCTTACAGGACAAGCTGTCCTCCAAAGTCATCCTCATCAGAATGGACAACCAGGTGGCGATATGGTACATCAACAAGCAGGGCAGCACGGGCTCCTTCCTCCTCTGCCAGGAGGCGATGCAGGTCTGGGATAGGGCCTTTTCCAGAGGGATGTATCTACGGGCCTCCTACCTTTTGGGTCACCTGAACTTGCTGGTGGACCATCTCAGTCAATTCTTCCAGTCACTCGAGTGGTCCCTGAACCTACAGTGGCAGCTGACTTGTTCCTTTGCTGGAGCATGCTGGACATGGACTTGTTTGCCTCTCCCCACAATCACAAGGTGAGCACGTTCTGCTCCCTGATTCTGGGGAATGGCCATCTGGCCTGCGACGCCTTCTCTCTTCACTGGGGACAGGGTCTCATGTACGCATACCCCACTTTCCCACTCCTCTCAAGGACTCTGAAACTGCAAGAGGACGGGGGGACCATGATCCTGGTGGCACCTTCCTGGCCAGGGCAGGTGTTGTTTCCTCTTCTCCAGGACCTGTCAGTGAGCACACTGGTCCCACTGGGGATGGCTCCTGACCTATCAACAGAGAACCAGGGCACCCTGAGCCACCCGAACCTCCGGGCCCTGTCCCTCACAGCGTGGATGTTGAGTGCATGATCCTCCAGCCCTTGCAGATGGTGTCTCCAGGATTTGACTGAGTCCTAGAAACCTTCCACCTGGAAATCCTACAATTCAAAGTGGAAACGTTTTTCCATATGGTGCAGTGGTCATGGACTGGACCTATTTTCCTGTCTGCTTCCCTGCTTGCTGGATTACCTCTGGCATCTGTCTGAGTCTGGCCTCCAAACCAGCTCGATCCGAGTACACCTCAGAACCCTCAGCGCCTACCACCAGGATGTTGCCGGGGCGCCCTTTTCAGTCCAGCCTCTAGTCGGGCACGTCATGCAGGGCCTTGTTCAGCTGAAGTTCCCACTTCGGCCGCCAGCAAACCTGTGGGATCTCAACTTGTCCAGGCGAGACTAATGCGGCATCCATTCGAGCCTCTCAAGTCCTGTGACCTGAAGTTCCTCTCCTGGAAAGTCATGTTCCTGTGGCGATCACTTCCATTCGCAAGGTCTGTGAGATCCAGGTCCTGGTCATGTATGCTCCCTACACTAAATTCTTCCATGATCGTGTGGTGCTGCGTACACATCCAAAATTTCTGCCTAAGGTGGTGACTGCTTTCCACATCAACTAGTCAATCGTCCTTCCCATATTCTTCCCATGGCCTCATTCCCATCCGGGGGAATGTGCTCTCCACTCCTTGACTGCAAGCGGGCGCTCGCTTTCTATCTGGATCGGACAACGACCCATAGGCAGTCCTCCCAGCTCTGTGTCATTTGACCGCAACAGACTGGGAGCAGCGGTGGGGAAGCAAACCTTGTCCAACTGGCTAGTGGACTGCATTACCTTCTTCTATGAGCAGGCAGGCCTGCAGCTGGCTGGCAGGGTGAAAGCTCACTCTGTACAGGCTATGGCTGCATCAGTGGCCCATCTGCGTGCAGTCCCTGTCGCTGAAATTTTCAGGGCCGCGACCTGGCTCACTACTGCCTTGACAAGGATAGTCGCCAGGATAGTGCTTTTGGCCAGTCTGTCCTGCGCAATCTATTCCAGTCCTGAACCCAATTTTCTCTCATCGTGCTCTGTGGGACCAGACCACCCTGTTTTTCCACACAGTGCCTCAGTTGTGTTGTGCCCGTTGGCACTTGTTTGGCTACTGTGGGTCTCTCTCTGGTCAACTGGGGCAGTCTGGAGCTCTATAATCACCCACATGTGAGGACTGCCATCCTGCTTGTCCTAGGAGAAAGCACAGTTGCTTACCTGTAACAGGTGTTCTCCTAGGACAGCAGGATGTTAGTCCTCAGGAATCCCGTCCACCTCCCCACGATGTTGGGTTCACCTTCGGTTTGTAGTGTTATTTTTTCTCACTCATAGTTTTTGCTATATTACAAGACTGAAGGGGGACCTCGCATGGACATGTGGATAGCAGCAAGCTGAGCATGCTCAGTCTGCCAGTCAAAGTTTTCCGTGCCAGGCTCCATCGGATGATGTCACCCCATGTGAAAACTAACATACAGCTGTCCTAGGAGAACACCTGTTACTGGTAAGCAACTGCGCTTTATCAGGTTTATGCAAGATTCCCAGTAAGCTCTCAGATTACTGATGATCAGTATCTTAAACATCAGTTGGAATTTACTGTCTAGGGGCCAATGTACTAAAGTCATTAACAATGAGCATTGATGCATGTTAATTAGCTCATGTTAATGAAATACATACAAGTTTTGTATTAATTTGCATTTACTGCATCTCCTTGAGGTGTGGTTAAACTAAATAGATCTGCGTTAACTTTTGCAAGTTTTAATATGCATTATTTTCTATACAGTATTAATTAATGAGCTCTTTTGAATAGATTGCATCTCATTACCTCAGCATATTTGTTGTGTTAAAACTCTTGTAAGCTAATTTATGTGCATTAAAATACTGTTAATGTACTGTACATAAAGTAGTTTGTGCATGTTAACAGAACCGTTAATGCATGTTAGCAATTGTGAAAGTACTAGTGGTCTTTAGTAAAATTGGCTCCTCCTTAGTATTGCTGCTTTTTTTTCTTTGCTACTAGAGAGAGAATTCAACAATAATATCTAAATTTCTTTTGTTTTTGGTAGAATAATATAGTGATACTCTTAGATCATAACTTTTGCATATTGTAGTGAATGTCAAATTTAATATATACCTGCTACTTTGAAGTTTAAATGAAATGTAATATAGCAATGATGGCAGATAACCAGATGATCTATCTAGTCTGCCCGGCAATTTGCTTATGGTAGTAACTGCTGCTCCGTGCAGGTTACTCCATGCATTATATTAAGGGTGGTAAATGCCGCTCCATGCAGGTTACCCCATGCGTTCTATTAAGGGTAGGGATGTGAATCGTTTTTTGACGATTTATAATATCGTCCGATATATTTTAAATCGTCAAAAATCGTTAGAGCCGCGAAACAATAACAATTCCCCCGATTTATTGTCAAAAAATCGTAAATCGGGGGAAGGGGGAGGGGAAGGGGGAGGGCGGGAAAACCGGCACACTAAAACAACCCTAAAACCCACCCCGACCCTTTAAAATAAATCCCCCACCCTCCCGAACCCCCCCAAAATGCCTTAAATTACCTGGGGTCCAGAGGAAGGGTCCCGGTGTGATCTTTTACTCTCGGACCTCTGTGCGTTGTAGAAATGGCACCGGCGCTCCCTTTGACCTGACAGGTCAAAGGGAGCGCCGGCGCCATTTTGTTTTTTTGTCCCCCGACGTCAGGAGCGTAGGAGATTGCTCCTGGACCCCCGCTGGACCCCCAGGGACTTTTGGCCAGCTTGGGGGGGCCTCCTGACCCCCACAAGACTTGCCAAAAGTCCAGCGGGGGTCCGGGAGCGATCTCCTACCGCGAATCGTTTTTCCATACGGAAAAATGATTCGACTGCAGGAGGTCGTTCCGGACCCCCGCTGGACTTTTGGCAAGTCTTGTGGGGGTCAGGAGGCCCCCCAAGCTGGCCAAAAGTCCCTGGGGGTCCAGCGGGGGTCCGGAACGACCTCCTGCAGTCGAATCATTTTTTGTACGGAAAAACAATTCGCGGTAGGAGATCGCTCCCCGACCCCCGCTGGACTTTTGGCAAGTCTTGTGGGGGTCATGAGGCCCCCCCAAGCTGGCCAAAAGTCCCTGGGGGTCCAGCGGGGGTCCGGGAGCGATCTCCTACGCTCCTGACGTCGGGGGACAAAAAAACAAAATGGCGCCGGCGCTCCCTTTGACCTGTCATATGACAGGTCAAAGATAGCGCCGGCGCCATTTCTACAATGCACGGAGGTCCGAGAGTAAAAGATCACACCGGGACCCTTCCTCTGGACCCGAGGTAATTTAAGGCATTTTGGGGGGGTTCGGGAGGGTGGGGGATTTATTTTAAAGGGTCGGGGTGGGTTTTAGGGATGTTTTAGTGTGCCGGTTTACGATGTACATGATTTACACGATATTTAAAAAACCCAAACTGCGACGATCCGATTCCCTCCCCCTCCCAGCCGAAATCGATCGTTAAGACGATCGATCACACGATTCACATCTCTAATTAAGGGTAGTAAGTGATGCTCCATGCAGGTTACCCCATGCATTCTGTTAAGGGTAGTAAGTAATGCTCCATGCAGGTTACTCCATGCATTCTGTTAAGGGTAGTAAGTGCTGCGCCATGCAGGTTACTCCATGCATTCTGTTAAGGGTAGTAAGTAATGCTCCATGCAGGTTACTCCATGCATTCTGTTAAGGGTAGTAACTGCGCTCCATGCAGGTTACCCCATGCATTCTGTTAAGGGTAGTAAGTGATGCTCCATGCAGGTTACCCCATGCGTTCTGTTAAGGGTAGTAAGTGCTGCTCCATGCAGGTTACCCCATGCGTTCTGTTAAGGGTAGTAAGTGCTGCTCCATGCAGGTTACCCCATGCGTTCTGTTAAGGGTAGTAAGTGCTGCTCCATGCAGGTTACCCCATGCGTTCTGTTAAGGGTAGTAAGTGATGCTCCATGCAGGTTACCC
Organism: Rhinatrema bivittatum; assembly: GCF_901001135.1. Classification (NCBI taxonomy): domain Eukaryota; kingdom Metazoa; phylum Chordata; class Amphibia; order Gymnophiona; family Rhinatrematidae; genus Rhinatrema; species Rhinatrema bivittatum. The sequence continues at coordinate 176,197,841 of NC_042623.1, forward strand.
CATGCGTTCTGTTAAGGGCAGTAACTGTTACACCATCCCTTTCTTCAAGCCTTTAGGGAACTGCACTGTTTGTCCCATGCCTTTATGAATTCATTGACTGTTCTCATACCGAGCTTGCTTATACTTCCAAAGGGGAAGCCCCATACCATAGTACAAAGGATAAAAGAAGACCATTTTGCCTTATAAAATTAACATTGGGCTCATCTTTTTATTAATCAAACTGATCAAGCCTTTGGTAGTGTTTGAATACTATCTGAATAGCTATCGTACACACATGACTAGGCAGGTGAACCAGTTTCCAGGGAAATCATCATCAGAACTTGCTCTGCCCGTTCATTTGTGTGTATAGTTAGCTGCTGTACATTAGGTCAATCCAAATTAAGTTAAATATAACTTTAGAGGGTTTTAGTTAATTTCCAAAGCAACTCCTTTAAAGCACTTCAGTTTCATATCTTGTATTGAATCAGTTTTATGATCAGAATTATCTATAAATACTTTAATATTTGTGTTCCAAAGATGTCAGTATAAGACTTTGAAATGTCCTCAATTTCTACAAGCTTCTTATGCTCTGGTTCCACTGCATAGTTGTGGTTTGTTTTCAAGAGAGATTATTTAAATGTTGGCTTTGTTTTCATGTCCAGTTTTCTTGTTTTGACAGTTGACTGCTGGGATGGGCCAGATGGTGAGCCTGTGGTTCATCATGGGTATACTCTCACTTCAAAAATACTCTTCAGAGATGTTGTGGAAGCGATCAATAAACATGCCTTTGTCAAAAATGAGTAAGTGTGAGGGCAATCCAGGAACATTTCTGCAGGAAACCTCATTCTGCTTTATCAAAATATCAGTTTCATAGTACTTTTTAAGTCATTTTTATTTTAGGGTTTAAACTCTACAAATAAATAACCACGACATGCTTGTATCTTCATAGAAATGTCATTTATGCAGAGGAGGTATACAGGGCGCTGCCAAAAAACGAAATGTCAGGTTTTGCAAAGACGTACATTTGTTGCTATTGCATACTGTGTTTTATGGCAACTTTTTCAGCTGCTGATGGAGATTAAAGTTTCAGTCCAAGATTTTCTTAACAAAAACTTTGTATCTTAACATCTATCATGTGCGCAGTTATTTAAGAGTGGCTTATACATTTGGAAGGAAAAAAATAACAGTTCTCTGAAAATCAAGAGGCTCCACATTTGCATTTTCAACCTGTTTTGGTTTTTAATGAATTTGACAAGGATGTCCTCAGCAGAATGATTAGTTTTTATTTTGCCTCTAATATCACTAAGGTATTTTCTGGCATTGTATTAAAAACCATGCCTTAGGAAAACAATCAAAGAGCCTGCTATAATGTGTGGCAGAAAATGTAGCAGTTTTTTTTAAACAAGCACCACAAGTTGGGGCATTTGATGAAATGTTAAGTTTGCTACATATTACCAAAACTTCTTTCTTGCAGTAGCTAGCAACCCACATTTTCAACTTCAAACTAAGTGAATGAGTTTCTTAAAACTGATGTGCAGTATTTGACAGAGGCAAATTATTTCCAGCCTCGCTTAGTAAAGTAAAACAAACAAGATGGAAGTTACGTTGCATATTTACTGAATAACCAGCATTGCTCTATTTATTAACAGAAGATGGCTGCGGTGGCAGCCCCGCTGGTGCTCATTCGATGCTGAAGGCTATTCTCAGAAGGGACTTTTCTTCAGCGCTTAATCGTTAACCAGTGTTGCCAAGGCAAAGGGTTAGAAAAGGAAAAAATGGAGGACAAAAAAAAAGTGTGCTATATCAGAACTTCGTAAAATCTAGTTCTAGTATTTTACACAGACATAACAACCTTATTCAGGATATTTATTGTTCCAAGGGGAAAAACCCACACTTATTTTTTAGTCTAACTTTCTATTTATTGAATAAGTTGCATAGAAAATATAAATTGAAGGGACAATATCAGCTATTAGGAAAAGAAACTAAAATACAAATACATTTTTCTAGTAGAGTAATGATTTAAAAAAATGGAAAAAGAATATTCCAAAGGTAAGAGACAAAAAAGCACAGTCCCTTCATAATGTCACCAAAGAAATGAATGCACTTAAAATAGTTTTAAAAAAGTGCAAAATAAAATTGTTAGTGTCCTGACTAGATTATTTATTTTAGACATGGGATTTTTCTTTCTAGGTACCCCGTGGTTTTGTCTATTGAGAATCATTGCAGTATCCAGCAACAACAGAAGATTGCTCTGTATATGAAAGAAATATTTGGGGATAAACTTGATTTGTCATCTGTTCAGATGGGAGAATCCAAGCAGCTTCCTAGTCCACAGAGTTTGAAAGGCAAAATCCTAGTGAAGGTAATTTTTCTACCAATGTGGGAAGAGAATGACTGTTTTAAGCAAGTATTTGCAAGCTTGTCCCAGAAATCTAGAGATTCATTATATCAACAGCAACAAGAACATAGCCCCTGAAATTAACTCCTTTTAGTCTCATAAGAGATTTTTCTAGCGCTCCAACAGGGTCATTCATCAAATTGCATTATGGCATTATTATAGGCGTTAGGGCCCTAATGCCCGTCATAACACATGTGATAATGCATCACGAGATACACATGCAAATTTTAAAAATGTATTCAAAAGGGAGGAGTTTGAGTGGAGTTTATGAAAATGAGGGGTGCTTAATGTTGCGTGTAATAGTGTAACACATGCTATCGCACGATTCAACACCGGAAATAACTATATCTTTTTTCCTGGCTTTATGCTGTGCATTATGCCCGATACGGGATTTGCGATAAACATCGCAAATCCCGTATCGGGATTTGCGATGTTGTAAGAGGGGCCATTCTGAACTCGGGGTGAGGTTTTGCTGGTGGGCTAGGTTTTGGGGGACAGTTTTACATGCACAGTCAGAGGTGCGAACAGCACAGTAGATATCAGTGAAGATTTTATGTGATTTGGAGTGATGAAAGGTACACAAAGATGCAACATCAAGCTACGAATGCCGGTATAGAAAAAACTCTAAATAAATAAATAAATAGGTCGAGAGTACATTAAATAAACCTCATCTTTGTGTACCTTTTATCACTCCAAATCACTTAAAATCTTCACTGATATCTACTGTGCTGTTCGTAGCTCTGACAGTACATGTAAAACTGCCCCTCAAAATCTAGGCCACCACCAAAACCTCACCCTGAGTTACTAGTTTGCCCCTCTTACAGTGGTATAAATAGTTTACTTATAAAAGAGTCAGTCTCTCTTTCTGACCTGGTAAAATAGCTATGCGATGTGGTAAAATAGCATGTGTTGCTGTATCTGGAAAGTTATCCTAACCCCACTTTTTTTTTTTTTTTTTATTGTGGGCGCTATTCTCACAGAATTAATAGCAAAATGTTGAATCTAGGTCCAAGTGTCTTAGTTCTTTAGACAAGATTGCCACATATTTTTGTTGTCAGATTTTTTTTATTTCATGCAGAAATCATGAAGAAAAATTGTTTTCAAACCGCAGGTGAGCAGAAAATCTCATGGCATTTTTCCTGAAGCGTTAGTTGTATGGACATCGCATGAATATCTGTTGCTGTTGGAGAGTTAGGGAACATGATTGACAAGTAATAGAAGGAGGAAAGTCCTATTGAGAGCCACTGTTCCACTGTTTAACACTGAGAAGCAGTCATGAGAAAATAACATCCTAGATATAGTTTCTGCTTTTGGAAGACAATTCTGTAATTGGGCATTCTTATCACATGAGCACTGCCTATACATTTTTTATGACTGCTCATCCTAATTTACATTATTCAGTCCTTTTGGACCGTCAAAAGCAGAAGCTGCATCTGCTGGTGAATGAGCAGAACTTGAGTATTGGCTTTGCCTGGGAATGTACGCTTTATTTTGCCAAATAAAATGAGGGTTAAAATTCCTCTAGGAATGTTAAGGGAATTAGAGGATTAAAGTTTTATTTTCTGTGTGTAAGAGCTGCTCTGACAATGTTTTGCTGTGTGAAGATGAGAGAGCTGTTTCCAGGTGTTCTCCACCCACATTCCCCATTTCCTTTTCTTTTTTTTTTTTTTTAATAATTTTCTCTTTATTAAACTTTTCTTTTTACACCAAGAAACAATCACAAATTATAATATAAGCAAACTTGTGTACGGCTTACATCAAATCAAAGAAAATTTAACATAAACATTATATGCCTCACAAGATCCATATAATATGGGGGACGATTTTTATCTACGAAAATAAAAATTAAACCAGAGGAGAGGTTGGTTAAATTATTCTGAGGCCTTACTTATCTGCTGTTAGTGGGCTCACTTTAATCTTAGTTTTATCTACTAGAAAAGTCTCAAGATGTGATGGATCAGAAAATATAAACTTCTTGCCTTGAAAATTTATATGACATCTGCAAGGAAATTTTAAATAAAAAGTTGCCCCAATCTCAAGGGCTTTACTTTTCAAGGCAAGGAAATGTCTCCTACAAACCTGAGTAGGTATGGAGACATCAGCAGAAACATTTATTTTCTGTCCACAAAATAACACATCTTTATTTTTAAAGAATTTTTCAAATGCAATTTCTTTAACTCTTTCCAAAGAAAAGGAAATAAACAATGTTGTTCTTTTACTTATGACATCCAAAGATTCTTCAAGAAATGTTGAAATACCTGGGCTATTCTCATTTGCCTTGCCAGCTATACTGTTGGGCTGACTAGGAAAATAAAAAATTTTTGATATAGAAGGAATCTTATTCTCTTCATATGATAGATTTTCTTGAAGAAACTTTTTAAACATCTCATAAGGAGATAACAATCTTGTTACTGGAAAGTTAACAAATCATTAAGTTCTTTACTCTTATTAAATTCTCAATATTTTCCAATTCTGCATGTAAAGACAAACTATCAGTTATATGCTATTTTCAACGTTCTGAATATTCTGAACTTTTGTTGATAAGGCCTTAACAGAAGATTCCAACTCAATCCGTTTTTTCCCTTGTTCCTCAATAGACAATCTATTAACATTTACTAAGGAAGAGAAATAAGAGTTAACCTGTGATACATTAGAGTCCAACTTAACCAGCATCCTCCACAAATCTCCCAAAGTGACATTGGATGACTCTTCACTTGAAGATTACCAATGCCCACAGGAGGGGTTCCACTCGATATTCCTTGTTGCAAGCCCAAATGGGATATTACAGAAAGGTTCACTAAAGGAGAATTTAATTCTCCCTCACTCACATTCAATGGAACTCTCCTCAGCTGTAGTACCTGGGGGTTGGGGAGGAATAGGGCCGTTGCCAGGACTCAAGGAGACACTCAAGTTACCTTGAACGCAGTCCTCTTGTGGCATATCAAGCCTTCTCACATGTGCATCCATGGGGCCGATGTTTCCATGGCAAGCTGGAGAGGAGGTGATGATATTTGCCTTCCTTTTTCTACCCATGGAACCAGGAAGTCCCCCGAAGGCGATGTCCAGTCACATAGTCTAAAACGGTCGAAGCCGGTCAAAGCCGTGCACCCGCAGCAGCAGTGCGCCACTCTGCCACGGGATTTAAAGATCCCGCAGTCCCGCAAAGTTGTCAGTGGCTGGCTCGGGGCTCAGTTGGAATTCCAATCAGGATGGCAGTCTCACCAAGTCGGTCGGCATGCAGAAAAGGCTCCTCCAGAAACCTCCTCTCCTCTCCCAAGGGTCCCCCTCATTCCCCATTTCCTACCCAACCCAGTCACACACTGTTACCCAAATCAGGTTAGGAAGGAATCTTTTCACAGTAACAGTTAATTAAGGATTAATATCAACAAGTGAGTAATTAACTTTGATCTTAATAATTGATGAATTATAGTCCTATAGCAAGTCATTAACAGATTAAAATAAAGTTCAGTGGTATGATTTCACAATCTACTTTTCATAATGGGATTAATGCAAGAACTAAACACTTGTAATCTGCCTTCTCAGGCAGTTTTGGAACGGCTTATATGCCACTTTTGACTATTTTCAGCCAACAGGCAATATTTGGTAATAACGGTTTGAGCATGTGTGTGTTTTATGAATGTATAATATAAAATTAAAACTGCACAGAGCATATAGAAGTAAAATTTAAGACCCATGCACATGCACACACAGGTGCATATTTGCCGGCATGTGCACATGGGCATGCCAGTTTTATAACAATCACGTGTATATGCGTGCATGTTATAAAATCAGCTATCTGCACATACATGCACGCACAATTTTTTATTGACGTGCACATGTGCGCGCAAATGCCATCTTGAGCGCGTAAGTGGGGGGAATTTTTGTAGGTATGTGTGACGGCCTTTTTTCCAATTCGCTCCCAGTTTGCCCCAGTAAAGGAGAGGACTTCCTAAACTCCCTAGCTAACTTGCCTCCCTTTCACCCTATTGCCCCCAACCCTTTAAACCCCACTAACTAGCATATTTTTTTTGTTATATGACTTACATGCCATCCATAGCATAAGTAAAGTTACGCTTAAATGCTTACATGCTGGATTCATACTACAGACCTGGCCCCCCCATGCTGTGCCCAGACCATGCTCATGCCCCGCCCTTTTTTCACCAAACCTTTTTTTATCCGCATGGCTGAGGGCCTTTTAAATCCTCATGTCTGAGTTACACGCATATCTCCTGACTTTATCACATGTAGGGCTTTTAAAATTCACCCAAAAGTGTTGAAGTGTTTTTTAAGACCAAAATTTGAACAAACACATTGTATTGCATTTATGCAAATATTGGGTCTGATTTTAAAATGCATTTACACACATAAAACTGGGTTTTACTCGTATAAATGCACTTTACTTGAGTAAGTGGGCTTTTGAAAATTGCTACAATATATGCCATTGAATTATTCATAGGATTTGTTCATGGAGGTGCACTATACATGCGTAAATGGCTTTTGAAAATTGCTATAATAGTCACATTTACACGTATAAATCCTTTTGAAAAGTCACCTGTTAGGTGTAAATGTGACTATCATCATAGCAGTTTTCAAAAGCCCACATTCTAGTAAAGTGCATTTACTTGAGTAAATCTGATTTAATCAAGTAAATGCTTTTTAAAATCAGACCCATTGTTTGTAGACAATAAGATGACTCAGATGCGAGTCATCCCGGTGCACGGGCTTGATAGGAATCGCCCACTACTTGGATAATTTTCTGTTCATTGGACCTGGTGACTCAAGAGGTGTGTCGCAATCTATTTGTTGGCTTTCAAAGCATGGCCAAAGGTTTTGGTGTTCTGCGGGCAGCAAATAAGCTGGAACCGCCATTTGAGCTGCTTACGTTCCTCGGCATTGAGCTCAACACCAAATGATGTCCAGGCTCACAGACAACAAAACACAAAAGCTGTTCGAATTGATCCAAGGTGCTCGTCTGGCCCACAAGGTGACCTTGACCACTGTGCAATCCCTAATAGGGAGCCTGGCCTTCACCTACAGGGTCATCCCAATGGGGCAGGCATTCCTATGCCGATTGATTGCTTCCTTGACAGGTTACCCGCACCTTACATGAGGATCTTGAAGTATGGAAGGAATTCCTGCTCAAATTCAATGGCTCAGTAATGTGGTTACCCCCGCCTGTATCCAGTTCTGACTTGCAGCGGTTTCCAGACGCCTCTGGAGGCATTAGCTTCAGCCTTTACTTTCAAGGGAGCTGGTGCACTGGGACATAGCCTACAATTGGGTGGCTCAGGGATCACGGCTAATATCACCTTCCTGGAACTCTTCCCGATAGTGGTAGCACTCCACCTTTGGCAAGGGTGGCTAATGAACAGAAAGGTGATATTTTGGTGTGACAATCAAGTGGTTGTACATGTAATCAATCGGCAGTCTGCTGGGTGTACACCCATCGTGGAACTCCTTCGGCTTATGGTTTTGAAGTACTTGCAGTTAAACATGTTGGTGCGGGTGAGACACATCTCCAGTCTTCGCAACAAGATTGCTGACTGTCTTTCTCGTTCTAAGTGGGAAGACTTCCGGAGACTTGCTCTGAACACTGAGGAGCAGGCAACGTCGATTCCTGTAACCTCTGGAGCTTTGGAATTAGGATACATTCAATCTGCTGCGGCAGTGAATTGCACCATCCTCTTGGCGAGCATATCTAAGAGGATACAGCAACGTCATGGAATTCCTGGAAACTACCGCTCTTCCCAAGAGCCTTGATCTTTTGCACAAACTGGTGGAATACATCGTGCAGGCCAAGCAGCACGGCATGTCCTGAGGCACAGTTCAAGCCAATTTGGCAGGTTATGCCTTTTTCATTAAGGCAAGAGACTTTGCCGTCAGGCGCGTCCTTGCAGGCTGGGCCAAACACAATCTGTGAGTTCCGGACGTGCGCTGTCCTATTCTCCACGATCATTTCCTTGCTGTACGGTGCTGTTTACCTTCGGTCATTACGAACCACTTCGAACTGGTCCTCTTCCGAGCTGCCTTCTGCATTGCATTCTTTGCGTGTGATGCACGAGCGAGCTGGTTGCTGCAGCCAGCACCCAACATAATCGTTCCGGTCTGTGAGCCTGCAACGTTTCCATCGCAAATGGAAAGCTCAATATCAGGATTCAGAGATCCAAGACAAACCAACTCAGCAGGGGGCAATCGGTCACATTAGCCCAAGTATCAGGCCTGCCTACATGACAGTGCACAGCACATGATAAACAACATCAATGCGAGGGGAGCTGTCTGTCACCAGGGCCCTGGTGCGGCGGCAGACCAGATGCCCACACCCTTTGTTGGGGCAGTCAACTTACTTGGACGCAATGGGTGACTGGAAAGCCCTGTGATGTCCTCCCGGGTGGCAAAGGGCCTTGCTTGGTTGTGGCAGGCCAGGGCCGGAGGTGACATTCTTCTGCACAGTGGAGGACTCTCGGATAGCTTACCCATGTTACATCTCTGGTTCAAAGCTTGTTAATACTGTTTATTATAATAAAGCTGTGGCCAATTTCATTCCATATCTAGTCTACAGAGTATTTTGTAAAGGTGAAGTGTGTATTACTGTCTCCTCCCCAGTGACGGACAGTCACAGCTGCCTGGATTAAGATGCTGCGCACCACAGCGTTCACGGATGCTGCAGATTATCCAGCGCCGGGGAAGGGTAGGGGAATGTGGCCTCTTCCGTCAAACAGCGTTGGTGTCGGATGATGACACAGCCAGTGAGCGGTGTTGACGTGGGTTGATAACGCAGCTAGTGCACCGAAGTCGTCCCCCCCCCCCCCCAAAGTATGCTCAGTCTCATTCGCAGGACCAGCAGGCTACAGATGGGAGGGGGGGGAGTGACAGAGGAGGTTCCTTCATTGAGGCAGAGTCAGGGGTGTGTGGATAAGATATGGGACGGCTCATTGGGCAATTTTGGCCCTGAGCTGTCCCATGGGGTTGAGGGCAGGCGCGTGGAGTGGAGGCATCTAGCCAGAGCGCAGTGCCCTGGTCCCATTTGCTTCTTGTCCTCCACACAGCTGTCTCGCTGGAAAAAAACAACACCCACCCAACCCCTTTTCATGTGATACAAGGGTCAGCAGGGTAGTTAGATTTTATATTAGCAAGAGATTTCTATGTATTTGTCGCATCTGGGGCAGGTGTACCTGAGAGGGGGGTTTCCAGCTAGAGACCGTGCACAGCACATGATAAACAACATCAATGCGAGGGGGGGTTGTTTGTCGCCAGGGCCCACTGTTCCTGGTACGGCGACAGACTGGATGCCTACACCCTTCATTGGGGCAATCACCTTGCTTGGACGCGGCAGGTGACCGGAACACCCTGTGATTTTCTCCTGGGTGGCGAAGGGCCTTGCTCAGTTGTGACGGGCCTGGGCCAGAGGTGATGTGCTACCTGCACAGTGGAGGACCCTCAGATTGCTTACCTATGTTATGGCTCAGGTACAAAGCTTGTTAATAATGTTTATTGTAATAAAGCTGCGGCCAGTTTCATTCCACATCTGGTCTACAGAGTATTTTGTATATGTAAATGTGTATTACCGTGTCCTCTTTCCCCCCCCCCCCCTTCTCCCTGGCAACGGACAGTTGCGGCTGCCCGGATTAATTATTATCTAGATGGTTAAAGGTAGCTATGTGGATGAATGGCAGCAGTATTCTCTGCAACAATACTAATGAATGAAAAATACCTATTTAGGTAGAATGTGTAACAATATAGCAAACAATTCTACCTTATCACTTCTCAATGCATGGAGAAGGTTATAATAATTGATATACTAGCAGTATTCATTGTACATTTATCCGATTGGATGTGGAGAAATTTTCTTATGTGTAATAGAATTTAAGAGTTTTCAACTGTGTATATTTTATAGAAGCCAGAAGTGTTAATTGTTGCAAAATCAAATTTAGAGCAAACATATTGCTAGAAAGCTCTTTCTGCAATTTAGTTATAGTTTTCTTCCTTTTAAAATTGTATTTTTTTTAAAGTTCAATCTTTATAGTCATGACCTAGAGATTATTGAGTTCATTTCTTATAGAAAACCAAATAAATAAAAATTAGCCAGATGTACCAAGAGGGTTTTCCTTTTTGTGTCTGTGTGAGAATGCTTAGTCCATAGGAAAATGGTATCTGAATCATATCTTAATCTTATAATTGATCAGACAATTTAAGATTGCTAAATATAGTTACATGTAGATCAGAGGTCACTCAAACTTTGTCCTGGGGAACCTCTAACCAGTCAGATTTCCAGGATATTCACAATGAATATGCATGAGATAAATTTGCATGCACTGCCTCCAGAGCATGCAAATTGTATCTCAAGCATATTCATTGCGGATATCCTGAAAACCTGACTGGTTAGGGATCTTCCAGGACAGGTTTGTTAACCACCGACACAGATGATTAAATGTCTCTTTCCCTATTGGATTCATTACACTTTTCTGAAAAAGGATTTATCTTGCAGACTATTTTTGTAACTGCTAATAGCTTCAGTTTTAAACAAAATGCTAATAAATTCTTTGTTGCACAATTGCAAACTAGTACTGATTCATTAAGATTGGAGTTACTGTGCCAGTTTTACTGGAACAACCCTATTTTTGGCCTTTGCATTTTTCTGATAGATACTTGTAGCTAAATGATGCCATGTGGTTCTGATGGGGGGGGGGGGGGGGGGGGGTGTGCAGTCTATCAAAGTCATGTGAATAACCAGAGAACCCTGATTCTAGTTTCATGATTATAGTGGTTGTTTAGTGTTTGCCTTTTTGCATTAAGGCTTATAGCCAAGGAGCTGTTGGACAAGGACCTCACTTTTCAGCCATAAATGTCAGAAATCTGCCAAATAACATTTTAGTTGCAGATAAATTAATTATGTATGTGCTTTCCAGCTAAGCGTCTGGCAATGGAAATGTAGGCATTAGTAGGGAGCAGGCTAGACTATTGCAATAGTATCTGGGCCTATAAAAAAAAAAAAAAGAACTTCAAAGGCTGCAATTTAATTAGAATACTCCAGCCAGAATCATAGATGGTTGGAACCTTTGAAACCACTATTATCCAGTGTACATTGCCTTCTAATAGAATATCAGATTCATTTTACAATCCTTCTTCTGGCATTCAGGGGCCTAAATTGAATGGCTCCTAGTTATTTGACTGAGGTTTTAACTCATTTATCTGCCTTTGCTCCTCCCTAGCATCTTTACTCTGTGTTCCAGGGATAAAACGTGCCCGTTTAGAGAGCTTTCTTTGTTGCTGCCCTTGGATTCTGGCATTCTCTTCTAGGGGAGCTTAGAGTCCAGGAGGATTATCACATTAAGAAAGCAGGGTAAAGCATGGCTGCTTGGTGCTGTGTTTGGCAAACGAGGACAGTGTCTGGGTGTTTTAATGGGGATTTGGAAATATTATTCTAAAAGACAGTAATGGGATTTTTATTTTTGTGGGTTGGTTTTATGTTTATCTTTTGGCAAAGTTTGATTAAGGATTTTCTTGTAAACTTGGTTTTGTTTTATTGTATTATGTGTGTGTGTGTGTGTGTGTGTGTGCATTAGCTTATTGTAAATCACTGAGGGGCTTTTTGAGATCTATGCAGTCCACAAATGTAAATAAATCCATGAAGTAAGTGTTGTGTGACGATGGTGGCAGAGAAAGAAGGATGCAGAATAGAAAAGGAAGGAATGAGAACCAGTAAATTTAATGCCAAGATGCTTGAAACCATATCTTATTCTCATCACCACATTGTAGAAACATTTTTGAATTATGAAAGGTGAACTATTAAAGTGGCCAGCAGACTGAGAATTAAAAGCCAGAAGAGTTGAGTTAGAATAGAACATTTTTCCTGTAGAAAGAGACCTGAGTAGCCTTAAAATGTTATCTTTGTAGAAATACTGGAAAATAGATAACCACTAAGGATAAGGTGACACTGAGACAGTGTTGACACTGATGAGGAAGTAATTTCATTGGAATTAGTCTCACTTTATATTGAGAGCAGTGTGGTATTTCTGAAGGGCTAAGAGGTATTGGTTGCCAGTAGTATATAGGAATTGAAAGCAGGTCCGTATATCTTATAGAAGATGACTTCCTAGCCAGCATTTTTATATCTTTCATAATATTCTGTGAGTTTGACTTATGAAAGCTGCTTCCCCTATCCACTGAATGGCAGAAAACACTTCAGTTTGGCAGTGTGTAATTATGCCTCGGTTCCCAATGGGAAATAAATGAGTGATCTACAAAATGTTCCAGAGGTTTACAGGAAAAAAATGGATATGCATCTGGTAATTTAATTGGTTTTTTTTGTTGCCAGGTATCGTCTTCAAAAATTGACTTATTACGTTTAGTACTTACTGTATATACCACTTATCAGTTACAAAGTGCTGAACAATAAAACAGTCACAATGAATAAAACATTAACATGATAGTTAAAATATGTTATAAAAAAATATAATGAAAAATTAAGTACATGGCAGAATACCAATTAGCTGCACCAACATTTTATAAAACACCTCTGGTTACCAAGTAGTTGCTGTATAAAATTTATCAATACGCCTCTGATTTATAAAGGCACTACTAATTACCAACTAACTGCTATATTAATTGGCATACAGTATTACTTCTTTCATGAAAAAAATGAATAAATATGCTGTCAATTTAAAGAAAAAGAAATAAAATTTAATATTAAATGAAACCATACCTATACTAGTCCCAAAAATATTGTCTGACTTGAGTCAACATCAAAATGTAACACAGAGAAAAGTTTATGCGGTGTTGGACCAACTATCCTTCATATGGATCTAGCATATAGTGATGAAAAACAATGGTCTATATAATGTCATAAGCCTGGTTTTTATCAACTTTCTAAACCTTGAGAGAATTTTTTTTTAATTTGCATAGGTCAAGGTATTCCATAAAGAAGGATCCTGAATCATAAATAACTGCTCATGGGATTAATGTAGTCATATAAATGTAAAAGAGGGAACTTTCATTAATGATTGTGAGGCTGACTGTATTGACCACTTTAGTTGATTATAGTTTCAGGTCCGAATTAAAAACCGGGGAAAGAAATCCATTTATACCTTTAAAAATGAACCGTAGGACCCTGAACTTTATTTGCCAGACTATTGGAAGCCAGTGGTATTGCATGAGTATTAGGGTAATGTGTTGCCATAAAGAAGTGTCAAAGAGAATTCTTGCTGCTGAATTTTGAACATATTGGAGAGCTCACAAAGCTGTCTGTGGTAGGCCAAGGAACAAAACATTACAATAGTGGAGCGGTGACATGAATAAAGAATGGACTATTGTTTCTAGATCATTCTCTTCAAGATATGGATGTATTCTATGATTCAAATGGAATCTAAAGTATGCATTACATACAGGTTGATTAATGTGGGTACATAATGAAAGAGTGGTGTCCATAGTTACGCCTAAATTTTGGACTTGATTTACAATGGGATTCGCTTTCCCATTGGTAGAAACATTGGTTGGAAAATTTTCTCCCTGATTCCTAGCAGATAAAACATTTTGTTCATATGTTTAATGTTAACTTATTTTCAGTCATCCATTGACTGAGAGAGAGAATTGTAGAATTGATCCTTATCCAGTGCCTCTGTAAAGCAACCCTTGATTTGTATATAAAACTGGATGTCGTCTGTAAAAATGTGATATTCTACATCATGACTGGAAAAAGCTTTACAAATGGGGGCCATATAAACATTAAGTAAAGACACAGATAGCGCTGAACTGGCACCCCTGTTTTCATATCCAATAAGGCAGATTCAGAATTATTAAAAAGTAGGGATGTGAATCGGGCTTCGGACGATTGAAAATATCAGACGATATTTTCAAAATCGTCAGAAATCAGGGGCTCCCCCAAAACGATAGGAAAACTCCACAATATTGATCATGGGGAAACACTGGATGGCCCGCGCCATCTTGTGCTCCTACCATGTGACAGGGGCTGATGGCACCGGTAGCCCCTGTGACATAGTAAGGGCAAAGGCTATCGGCGCCATTTTGAATACTGGCAGCCAACGGTCCGAGTGCAGGAGGTTGCTCCTGGACCCCCACTGGACTTTTGGCAAGTCTTGTGGGGGTCAGGAGGGTCCCCCAAGATTTGCCAAAAGCTCCTGGTGGTCCAGCAGGGGTCCGGGAGTGATCTCCTGCACTCGGGCCATCTGCTGCCAGTAATCAAAATGGCGCCGATAGCCATGATCCGCCATATCAAAGGCTGCAGTCAAGTCTGGGAGGACTAGAAAAAATTCCGAGCCATTGTCAAAGCCCCTACGGAAGGTATCAAGTAGAGATAATAGCAATAGCTCAATGCTATGTCCAGCACAAAATCCATATTGATGTAAATCTAGGATGGCTTGATCAGCTAGGAAGGAATGAAATTGTTTGAGAACTACTTTTTAATAATAAATAGAATGTAAAATGAATGTAGTATGCTTTTAGAGACGAACAGTATCTGTTGGTTTTATCCTGTGATGTTTACTCTTGTTCAACTGATGAAACATTCTAGATGTCGAATACTTTTATTAAAAAGTGTATTTGCTTTCCAGCAGCCCATAATTTAAAATTTCAGTTATTCCATCAGTTTTATCTAATGTTAAATAAATGACTAGCATTAATGATGAAGTTCTAAAATTCCTGGATTAGTTTTACATTTTCACTTTTTCTGATATTAAGCACATTTTGATTTTAGGGCAAGAAATTGCCATATCATCTTGGGGAAGATGCAGAAGAAGGAGAAGTCTCAGATGAAGATAGTGCAGATGAAATTGAAGATGAGTGCAAATTAACTCATTGTTTTGTAAGTTTGATCTGTTCCTGTTCATTTTCATGGATGTACAATTTTCTAGGAATTTGTAATAATTTCACCAGCAACTCAGAGCTCTGTGCTTTGTTTTTTTGGCATACTTGTTATTTACCATTAATGCTGCATTACATAAATTATCTACCATGCACAGTACATAGTTTTTAAAGGTGTGCTATCACTTCGGTGGCCGCGCGTATCTTATAAAATCCGGGGTCGGCGCGCGCACGGGGGTGCACATTTGTGCAACTTGCGCGCGCCGAGCCCGGCTCAGAGCGGCCTCGGAGGGAACTTTC
Organism: Rhinatrema bivittatum; assembly: GCF_901001135.1. Classification (NCBI taxonomy): domain Eukaryota; kingdom Metazoa; phylum Chordata; class Amphibia; order Gymnophiona; family Rhinatrematidae; genus Rhinatrema; species Rhinatrema bivittatum. The sequence continues at coordinate 176,213,334 of NC_042623.1, forward strand.
TTTCCACCCCCCCTGCACCTTCCCCTCCCTTCCCCTACCTAACCCACCCCCCCAGCCCTATCTAAACCCCCCTACCTTTGTTGCCACGCCTGCCGAAAGCAGGTGTAAATCTGCGCGCGCCAGCAGGCTGCTGGCGCGCCATCACCCGACCCGGGGGCTGGTCCGGAGGCCTCGACCACGCCCCCTGGCCGGCACCACGCCCCCGGTCCCGTCCCGAACCGCCCCCTGACCCCGGACTTGCCCCCTCCCTGCCCCTTTTACGAAGCCCCGGGACTTATGCGCGTCCCGGGGCTCTGCGCGCGCCGGCGGCCTATGCAAAATAGGTGCGCCGGCGCGCGAGTGCCCTGCGCGCGTATATCCAGCTGGATTTACACGTGCAGGGCTTTTAAAATCTGGCCCACAATGAACAAAAATAGGATTGGAAGTGAATGAAACCTAAATCCATTTTCAGAAAAGTGTGTTGGGGAGGAGCTAATTAAACTTAAAGTGGATAAAGTGATGGGGCCAGATGGGATACATCGGAGGGTATTAAGGGAACTTAGAGAAGTAGTAGTTCCATTGTCTGAGGTTTTTAATGATTCCTTAGTACTGGGAATAGTTCTGGAGTGCTGGAGACATGTGGATATGGTTCCTATTCACAAAAGTGGATGCTGAGGAGGCTTGGAACTACAGACCAGTTAGTCTTACTTCTTTGGTCAGCAAATTAATGGAATCGCTGCTAAAACAAAGGCTAGTGCAGTTTCTGGAATCCAGTGGATTGCAAGATCTGAGGTCCATGGTTTTACCAGAGGTAGGTCTTGTTAGACAAATCTGAACAATTTCTTTGATTTTGGTTACCAGTGAGTTGGATCAGGGGAGAGCATTAGATGTAGAGTACTTGGATTTCAGTAGGGCCTTTGACATGGTTCTATATAGACATTGAGCACCTTTGATATAGGCTATAAAGTGACTGACTGGATTAGAAACTGTTGAGTGGGAGGCGAGAAAGGAAAGTAGTAAATGGAGTTCTCTGGGAGGAGAGGAGCTGGCCTAATCTAGGGATTGGCCTAATCTTTTCAACATTTTTGTGAGCAACATTGTGGAAGGGTTGTTGGGAAAGGTTTGACTTTTTGCTGCTGATTCCAAAATCTGCAACAGGGTAGAAAGGAAAGTGTAGAAAACCTGTGGAGGGCTCTAGTGAAGTTTGAGGAATGGTCTAGGGGGTCTGGAAGCTAAAATTTTAATGCTGAAAAATACAGAGCTAATTATGCATTTGGGCTACAAAAACCCAAGGGAGAGAGACTATATAAAAGGGGTGAAATTCTAAGTGAAGGAAGAGCGAAATCTGAGGGTGATCATATCTTATGATCTAAAATTGGTCTAACAGTTGGATAAGGCAACGCCAGAAGTCAGAAAGATGTTTGCTGCATGGGGAGAGGAATGGTCAGCAGAAATAAGGATGTGATATTGCCCCTGTATAAGTCCCTGTTGGAACCTCGTTTGGAATACTGTGTACAGTTGTGGAGACTGCACCTTCAAAAGGATATAAACCGATTGGAGTGGGTCCAGAAGGTGACTACTAAAATGATCAGTGTTCTCTGTTCTGAGACATATAAGGACAGACTTAAAAATCTAAACATATATATGCAAGAGGAAAGGCAGTTAGAGGAGATATGATAGTGACATTTAAATACTTCCAAGTTTGGCCTCTTTCAAAGGAAAGATGGGTCTAGAACCAGGGGTCATGGGATGAAGGTGAAAGGGGGTAGACTTAAGAGTAAACAGGAAATACAGATAGGGTAGTGGCTTAATGGAACAACCTCTCTGTGGAGGTGGTGGAGATGAGGACAGAATCTGAATTCAAGGAAGTATGAGATAAACACAGACTATTTCTGAATGAGTGGTAGTGATTATAAAGCTGAATACTTGGCACAGATGGCCAGAGTAAATAGGCCGTATGATTTTTTTTTTTTTGCCATCATATTTCTATTTTTCTAATATTTGGCATTTGTTCACAAAATGTCACAATTATTTTGATTATTTATTTTATTTAAAGTTTTTCTAGACCGACGTTTGTTGGGAACATCACATCTGTTTACAAGGAACATGAAAGCAGCGAAAAAGGCTTTACAAAGAACCGATTTCAAACAAAACAATAACATAAGGCGGGCAGTAAGGGTGTGCATTCGTTTCTAACGTATTTCTCATCCGCAACATATAGGGCGCTATTCGTTGTATTCGTGGGGAAGCGAAACGTATCGCAATTCCCCACGAATACACTGAATCTACCGAATTATTCAGCCGTCTAAAGGACCCAATTAAAACAAACCCCCCACCCTCCTGACCCCCCCCCCAAGACTTACCTAAACTCCCTGGTGGTCCAGTGGGGGGTGCGGGAGCCATCCCCTGCACTCACACCCTCGCTGCCGGTTTCAAAATGGCGCCGATAGCCTTTGACCTACTATGTCACAGAGGCTACTGGTGCCATTGGTCAGCCCCTGTCACATGGCCATCGGTGCCATCTTGTGCTCCTACCATGTGACAGGGTCTGACCAATGGCACCGGTAGCCCCTGTGACATAGTAAGGGCAAAGGCTATCGGCACCATTTTGATTACTGGCAGCCGATGGCTGGAGTGCAGGAGGTCGCTCCTGGACCCCCGCTGGACTTTTGGCAAGTCTTGTGGGGGTCAGAAGGGTCCCCCCAGACTTGCCAAAAGTCCCTGGTGGTCCAGCGGGGGTCCGGGAGCAATCTCCTGCACTCAGACCATCGGCTGCCAGTAATCAAAATGGCGCTGATAGCCTTTGCCCTTACTATGTCACAGGGGCTACCGGTGCCATTGGTCAGCCCCTGTCACATGGTAGGAGCACAAGATGGTGCCGATGGCCATGTGACAGGGGCTGAGCAATGGCACTGGTAGCCCGGGTGACATAGTAGATCAAAGGCTATCGGCGCCATTTTGAAACCGGCAGCGAGGGTGTGAGTTCAGGGGATGGCTCCTGGACCCCCCGCTGGACCACCAGGGAGTTTTGGTAAGTCTTGGGGGTGTCAGGAGGGTGGGGGGTTGTAGTTAATTTAATTTTAGTGGGGAAACAAATAGGAATTAACGGATAAACGTATCAGGGGTGCCCCCTTGCCGAATGCAACGTTTCTGCCCCCCGACGAATCTGAATCCCGAATGCAACGTATGGCGTCCCTCTGCACATCCCTAGCGGGCAGATTAAATGACTGTCATGGAACTATGCAAAAAATACAAGAAGAATAAGTTTAGATATAAAATACAAAATATAATATGAAAATAAGATATTTACAGGGCGATAGGGTGTAGTAGGGGATAAGAAGAGGAGGCAAGGTAGAAGTGAGGTGGTATTATTGAGGGGGCGGCCTGTAACTGATCATAAAATATATACATGCCTGTTTATAAATTGGGTAGAGAAAGTGTGTTTTCATCAACTGAAAATATATGCACGTACTGAAATGTGTACTTTTGGAGCAGAAATATGTGGTATTTGATCAACTGCAACTCCTGCTGCACAGTTGGTAAAAATACTAGCATTGTTGTCCGTGCATCCATCCAAGATTTTGTGGCATGTCAATGGTATTTGACCCCTGGTTTCCCTGGTTCTCAGCCTGCTGCTCTTTCCAGTAGGTGGCTGTTGCACATGACTGTTTTTATTGGGTCTTGTTAATCTCTTTCAGAGTAATGGGACAACAGAACACCAAGTGGAATCTTTTATACGGAAAAAACTGGAATCACTTTTAAGGGAATCACAGATCAGGGACAAAGAAGACCCAGACAGCTTCACTGTGAGAGCATTATTAAAAGCCACGCACGAGGGCCTCAATGTGAATCTCAAAGAGGTAGGATAATATTTTCTTGTGACAAATGCAGAGGCTAATGAACATTGCACAGATCTTTCAGAGAGCCTTCAGTCCCTGCTTCCTTTCTTAAATCTACTTCAGACAAATGACTGTATTATGAGAAAATGGCCAGTTGTGGGTCATCCTTAGAAGAATGGCTAGCATTGTGTAAATTATTCAATGTCAAAGCATCAGCTGCTTGGATTTTGTTTTCTAGCTTGTCTAAATCCTTTTTCTATGACATTTAACTGAGGAAATTGTTCATTTGAGAATAAGTATCCTAGAAGGGGGAGGTGAGTACCATGATCTGTCTGGTTTTCTGTTCATGAGAAAGTCATTCATATTTCACAAATTTCACAAATCATGTCACAGAGGAACCTGTGTGGACTGTTGGCCATTAGTACAGTGACTGCTGTAACAGCCATTGTGCAGAAAGAACTTTATTTGGTTCATTTTTTGACAGTATGATTTCTTTTCTTTAGAAACCCTTTTTTAAAAAAAAATTTAAACTGTGCCCTTTGCTCTTTCAAAAGATACCTCATGTAAACAAGTGGAAACCTGAAAAAAGATCAGAGGCAATTTTTGGTAATATTTCACCTACGTTCCATCTCTGCTTCTAGGACCTGGAGAGGGGATCCTCTGCCCAGTGCTCCTCTAGCCTTATCTATGTTACCTTCCGTGGCCCGCAGAGGAGATGCTCGTATTGACTTTGTCTTGCCCCAGGAAGGGGCTTCCTTGTGCTGTGACTACGCCTGCCTCTTGGATATGGGGGTAGTCCACATTGACCCCTGTTTCCTCTTTGGCCCTGGGAAAGGAATCCCTGGGCCCATGTTGAGTCCTGTCCTCTCCCATGGCCCAGAGAGTGTTCTCCAGGTCAGTACTCCGGGTCAGTACTCATGGGTGTACTCCGGGTCAGTACTCATGGGGTCACTGACCGTCACTCTTCCAAGGAGCCAAAGGAAGGAGTTTTTGGACCAGTGCTGGCCAACTGATAGAGGATCCTGACTGCAAATGTGTGACAACCATTTTTACAGTGGCTGCGCTAACATCCACCAAACAGACCTCTCTTTTTCTTAAAAACATCATTATTTTCATCAAAACTATGCTTTTTATTTATTCCAAAGACACTTTGTTTAGGACAATGGGAAGTGCCTTAACATAGTAATCACACAAACAGAGTGAGTTCTGTATTATTATATAGATATGACCAATTGTACTAATCTAGCAAGTCCTTCTCTAAGGAAGATCTGTTAACTGAATTTATTCTAATCTGTTAAAATTGTACTGCTGAAGTTAACTGCACCCTTTTTAATCTGTAATGATATCGAAGAGAGAGAGAGAGAGCTTGGCAAGGAATGTGCTTACAATTATAATTAAAGCACTTTGTTTCATCTTAATTGCACAGATTGTACTATAGATTATACCATCATTTACCATAATTGTACAATACATGATGCTTTTTTAGTGGATGGAATGTGTGCATGCTCAGAACTAATGAATTAAAGGGACTGACAGATAGTCTAGGATTATCAAACGTACATCTTCACCTTGCTCATTTTGTGACTTCTTAAATTAATTGTTGGCAGTACTAGACTAGATGCGTTCTCACACAGAAAAAAAACCCATTAAGAAAGCAAAGTATTCTTCTGGGACTCTGGTAACAGTCAGTGATTTCAGCTACCATTATCTGTTGCAATGCAATGAAATACAATTTCAGCATGAAGTACAACTACACAAGTAACGATCAGAACCCATCCAGCTCTCACAATGACACCTGTTGATGAATTGGGGAGACATTCTGGGTAGTTTTAGGTCTTCAGTGAAATTATTATGCAGATGAATGGTGTGCTTTTTCTGGCAGTGAGAATTGAAGTGTTTGCAGCATTTGAACACAAGCTTTTACCCCCAGGAGAAATACCAACACAGTAAAACTCAGATGGGCCAACAATAACTGCATCTGTCAGTGTTTTCTTGGCTTATACTAGTGCTGACAATATAACTTTGATTCAAGCACAGAGCAGCATGGAATTTGGAAGCTAGATCTGGACTCTCTCTCACTGTGCTGTTTGAGGTGTAAGATTATGCAAGTCATGAGTCACATAGAAACGTGATGGCCGAAAAGACCATACGGCCTATTTAGTTTGTTCATCCATACCAACTAGTCCCTCAGAGATCACCTGTGCTTATCCTATGCTTTCTTGAGTTCAGACACACAGTATTATTTTGTGTTTCTAATATGATTTCCTCTTGCCTTATAGTTTATTTAGCCCTGTAGATTGCTCCATAGAATCACAGACAGGAGCTTGCCTAGCGATGCAGAGTACAGAAAAATCTCACTGAGATCTGATACTTATGATGATATCAATTAGGGATGTGAATCCTTTTTCTGACGATTGAAAATATCGGAAGATATTTTCAAACTCGTCAGAATTCGGGGGGCCCCTGAACCTGATAGGAAAACCCCACGAAATTTTTCATGAGGTTCTCTTATCATTTTGGGGGGAGGGGCGGGAAGAAAGGGCATTTAAAAATAATCCCCAAAACCACCCCGACCCTTTAAATTTAATTCTTTCTAATCCCCCATGCTCCCGACCCCCCCCCTAAATTTTTTTTTAAAGTTTTTAAAGCTGGTGGTCCAGCGGGGGTCCTGGGAATGATCTCCCGCTCTTGGGCCGTCGGCTGCCACTAATCAAAATGGTGCCAATGGCCCTTTGCCCTTAGCATGTGACAAGAGTATCCGTGCCATCGGCCGGCCCCTGTCACATGGTAGGAGTAATGGACGGCCGGCGCCACCTTTAAAAATGGTGCGGGCCATCCAGTGCTCCTACCATGTGACAGGGGCCGGCCAATGGCACAGATACTCTGTCACATGCTAAGGGCAAAGGGCCGTCGGCACCATTTTGTTTACTCGCAGCCGATGGCCCGAGAGCGGGAGGTTGCTCCCGGGACCCCCGCTGGACCACCAGGTACTTAAAAAAATTTTGGGGGGGGGGGGTCGGGAGGGTGGGGGATTAGAAAGAATTAAATTTAAACGGTCGGGGTGGTTTTTATTTTTCGACACGACACAGCCGATTTAAACGGGTAAAAACCGCGGGAACGAAGATTTCCCGCGGTTTTTACCCGAACCCGATACCAGAAACAAGTCCGGTACCCGATTCACATCCCTAATATCAATACTATTGCTATCCCTTCTTTTTCTTCTTGCCAAAGGATCCTCAACTGTGCTTTTACCTGAAGGAAACCCCTGTAACAAGATCCCTATCCCCTTATAATCTTTCATCCCTTTGTTGTAGGCATTCAGATTTGTAGTATTAAAGCTGCTGTTTTAAAGTATTTTGGCTGCCATATTAGTCTACTTGAATGCACAGAAATAAAGGTTAACAGATGATAAAAAAAAAAAAAATTAGATAAGGTGAGACCTTTTTATTGGATTATAAAATTGTATTGCCTGTTACTTTCTGATCACCCATCAAATCTCCCTCCTTCACTCCTTCCCTGCCACCTACCCCTTCACTCTATCATTGGAATGCCTTTTGTGATTCATTGATTGTCACCACACTACTTTATATTTCCTGGTAAAATGCCATCTTTTGCTCATTTGAATTATGACCTGAAGAAGAGAGTATTAGTTCTCGAAAGCTAGTCAAGAAATGTATTGTTAGCCCAATAAAAAATTATGACCTTGGATATTATTTTTGTTGTTTGTTAACCTTTATTTCTGAGTTAAAGGATGTAATGCTGAATATAGTAAAAATTCATCGCATTCTGAAATAAGTACTCTAAGCAGTATTCATATTTAATTTTGGATGTAGTTATGCCAAAGGTTTTATATGTTCATTTCCAATATATATATATATTTATGTACTATTGAGCTGATAAAATGCTTAGTTACACTAAATGCACTAGCAGTGACACAGAGTGTTTATTTACAGTCTTTCTCTCAAATCTGAACACCATGTAAACCCAACTTGAAAATATATCTTTGTGAGATTTTGCTAGTGTCTTGAAGATACATTGTACAAAATTAAATTGCATTTTATTTCCCTTAAAATGTGCAGAATTCAGGTGTGAAAGAAAAAGGAAAGAAATCCCATGGTCGATCATTAATGAGCAACTTGGCTAAACACAAGGTGGGTGGGACAAGTTTCGTGTATCCTAGAACCTTTTATATGTGGACACTTAATCTGCCTTAAGTATGATGCTTTTTAGTTGCTCTGTTAAGAAGTTAAGATTATATACTGCCTCCGCCTCCTAGCGAAATGTCGTTGTTGTGAACAGAGAGGCTCCTGCTTTACCATCATCTGCTAGTAGGCTGTCTGAGGTTGCTTTTGCTCAAATTATGGAAAGAAAAACAAACAGTTTTTTGTGAGGGGAAAGGTAGGAAGGTTTTTAAATTTAATTAAAAACAAAGAGAGCATTTTGTGATTGGTAGCAAGCAAGCCATGTGCTTGTAGTTTGCTGTAGTGACTTGCCTTAAAAAATAGCAGTTTTAGGGACTTTTTTTTTTTTTAGGTTATCCCAAATTTTGAAACTGAGGATAGTTTTTAACTCTCAGATCATTGTTATCTGTGAATCAGAAATCATATTCAGAACCTCGCAGCAAATTGATGGCCCTGCTAATCCATGGTCTCCAATCATGACAATACCGCTCTTAGATGCCCTTCTGATGTCATTGACATTTCCTGTATTGTTTCAAATCCCTAATTATTTTTTTCAGTTTTGAGACTTGCTTTTACATTTCTTAGTTGCCAGAAATTTCTTTTTCTGTGCTGTAACTTTTTGTAGATCTAGGAGTATCAACTCTTTCTTTCCTTCTTTTCCCACTGCACAGGTGCTCGTGTTTTGATTTATTGGTTTGTTTATTGCGCCTCTTAAATTGAATGTGTAATCTAACTGTCTTTATTGTAGTCACAGGTCAGATTAGACAACACTGAACATATAGCCATTATTGTGAAACTATGTTACCGAGCTTATCAGGCACCTCCATTACTAATAATAGGAACAGATGCATGTACAATTTACTATATGTGCCTCTATGTAAACCGTTGTGATGGCAATCTACTGAACGACTGTATAGAAAAGATTTTAAATAAATAAATAATAAAATTTCCAATAATTGAGGGTTCTCAAGATATGAATCGCCATTTGCCTTGGGTATTGCTTGCTGTACGAAGGCACTCTGGGGTTGTTTTTTTTTCAATCTCAAAGTCCTTAATAAACTGAATTCCCTGTTTTTGACAGAAATATCTCTCTAAATTTCATTGGATCGTCACCTTCCCTTTCTTGTGGAATTGCCAAAATTCTCAGATTATTTCTCCACCTCCTATTATTTGCATCTACAAAATCCCTTTTAAGTTCAGCAATGATTTGACTTAATCCTGTCAGGCCTGGATTTTACACACAGACCTACTAGGACTTTGACTAGGTGGCAAATTCCTCCCCCCCCCCCCCCTTCCTTCCCCAAACATACTGCTCTGGACCTTGGAATGTGCCCCTCCTGCTGCTGCCGCCGCTACCTCTTACTCCTAGACCTTGGCTCCAGTGGCAGTCCTCAAAGCGCAGTGAGGATGGGGGGGGTCTAAGCCTGCACTTACAAGCCCCACCCCCTCTAGGTTTGCATGTGGGGGTGGGGCCTATGAGTACAGGCTTTGTCCTTGCACTCACTGTATTCTGAGGGTCAAAGTTGGAGCCTTCTTCAAGGAGCGTGCAGCACATATCTTGGAGGTCTGGTGAGCATGGAGGTGGCATGGCAGGGGCACTGAAGCAGTGCCTAGAGGCAGTGGCTGACTGTAAAAGGGCCGCGCCCAGCTCTTGTTGGCCTCTTCGTCTTTTTCCTTCCCTCTCCTGCTTCATGATCATTGTATGGGAGGTTCTGGTTTCTTTACCGGCATCTATTTTCTGTGGTTATGGAGAGTCCCGTGTGGACCTTTTGACTCTGCGTGATGGCACAAATGTCACATCTTTTCCCAGTTTATCACTGCTCATGACATTTACCTCTTAAGATAAGTATTTGGAAGAGAGCAATTTTACTTGCATGGTTTACTGATTATTGACTTGTGTCTCTCACATCCATCCAGCAGCAAGCTCTCTAGTGCTTACAGAATATATAGTTTGAATAATAAATACAGTTTAACGTTTTCCTCACTCATGCTCTGCACTGTAGCTTTTTATTGAAGCATGTCATCTTTGCCAGCTGAAAACCTGGTGCTCTCTGAGATGGTACGGTATTAAAATGTAGTGTTCTGTACTCACATAGAACAGAAGCTGTGATTCAGAGCTTGCTACATGCCAAAAGAAAGTGCGTTCCTCCTTGGCAGCGGCTCCATGGGGAATTGGAGAGCAGCAGGGTGAACTGACCATACAGAGTAAAACGTTTCATTTAAATAAAAATATCTGCATTAAAACATTTTATTTCTTCCTCTTGTGAATATAACAGTACCTCCAGAGACAATTTAAATCTTGCCAGCTTTTGAAATCTGTTATATCCCATGAAACAAGATATGCAACCAGTGTGTATTGGGTCTCTGCTAGATGTATACTTTATGCCCAGTCACTCTGCACTGGTTTGCTTAAAAAGCAGCATTCTTACTTTAATGAATTGATTTATAAATATTTTTCTGGAATTTAAATTATGAACATAGTAGTGCCAAGATTCATAGATGCAAGTAACATCATTATCTTATAGTACTTTGTATTATACAATAACATCTTAGCTATTTAAAGATGACATAATAGGAGCAGTATTTTGTTATATAGGTCTTTCTTAATCACACATGTATATTCCAGGTCTTCCTGAAAGATTTCCATCGGTGACAGTGGATCTCTCTTGTAAACAGAAAATCTTGTGTTTTCACTGATGGCAACAGCAATTGTAAGGATCTCACAGAAAATCCTCACAATAGAATTGTGTGCTTTGTGTTTTTTAATTAAATATGTTACTCACTAAATTAACAACAACACACCATCTGGTACTGGATCTGTACAGATGTCCATTCAGGAAATATGGAAAGTGATAAATTGCACAGAGATATTTGAGGCAGATTTTTTTTTATTTTTTTTTATAGATAGTGTGTTTGAATTGTGATGTTTTTTGTTGTGGAGCGCTAGGAGAGCGATCCCACTTCCTGGGAGATATGTGTCCTTGGGCCACGGCTAAACCCCAGAAGAACTCTGAAGAGGTGCCATGGGAGGTGTGGCATGCCCGAGCATGGGCTGGACGGGAGCAAGGCTGGAGTGATGACTGGGAAGACAGGCCCTCCTCCGGACCTGCACGCTTCGGAAGACCCAACAACGCAATGTTGGTCTTGTGAACAGTCTTCCGACCGTTCCCAGCCCTTTCGGACCTGCCGCAGGGTACGGCATGAAGCGGCAGGCCGGATGGAGGCCAGGGCAGCGAAGACTGGAACATTGAGATACCGACGAGACTTCAGGAACGATGTAGACTCAGGCACAGTCGTGTACTCAGGACGAGGTGCTGGATGCACAGAGGTGGACTCAGGAATGAGGGCTGAAGGAAGACATGGGCACTGTCCCTCAGGGCGCCCTACTCAGGCCACCCTCGGGACTGAGTCGTGGACCACCCTGTCCCATGCGCGCCCTACACAGCCCAGGAAGGCTGGTTGCGGACCATGCTGAGAATGGGAGAGCGCAGGGAAGAGGAAGCGGTGGTTTACTGCACTCCTGGCAGTCAGGCAAGTTGCTGCACTCCTGGCAGCTGAAGGCGAGTTTGCTGCACACTGGTAGCCTAAGGCAGGTAAAAGCATCAGGGTCAGGAACAAACACTAAGGATACTGGAACAAGAGACAGACCTCGGGGCTGGAACATGGACATCTGGAACAGCAGGTAACATCAGGACTGGAATACGGATACTGGATCAAGAGACAGACCTTGGGACTGGAACAGCAAGCAGACATCAGGACTGGAACAGAAGGCGGACATCTGGACAAGACGAGGAGCTCCAACAAGTAACAGGAAACACAGGACCTTGCAGAAGTGCTGGAACACGGACGACTCCTGGAGTGAAGGATCCCAGGAGTGACCAACTCCTTGCGAAGGCAAAGTTAGACTAAACGCTGAGCCCTTTTGTAGGGCTGAAGAGGACAAAGCCCAGGGAGGGGTCAGCAGGGGGCCACACCTGGCTGGCCCTTGGAGGAGAGAGGCGCGCGCCCGTGCCCTAGGAAGCTGGAGGGAAGAGAGAGCTGGAAGCTGGTGGCGTCCTCAGCTACGTGGAGGGCCCAAGGAAGCCAGGCAGGCGGCGGAGCAGCCCTGCCCTGAAGCTGGAGAGGTGGCAGGCTGCTAGAGCGGCTCCCAGCCGCGAAGACTGAAGTAGGAAGGCAGGAAGAGAAGAAGGGCTGGCTGCAGGAACGGCTCCATGCCGTGAAGACATCCCCAGGAAGAGAGGTAAGACTGCAGGCAGAAGAGAGAGCTGTAGCAGGCTGCAGGCACCGGCAGGGACGGCTTCCCTGCCGGGCGATGACCCAGGCTGAAGCAGGCACCGGCAGGGACTGTCTCCCTGCCGGCTGAAGACCCCGGCAGTGAAGCAGGACATCGGGGGAGAGCTGGAGCAACAGCAGCAGTCCCGGCTGCATGGTGGAGCTCCCGGCAGCATGGAAACAGCTGCGGGGACGGCCCCAGCTGATTCAGGGGAAGCAGCAGCGTCAGCGGCCCGATTGGCCGCGAAAGTAAGCAGGATCTCGCAACAGTTTTTATCAAGAATGTTATAGAGAGCAACACTGAAAGCCATTTACCCGTGGAAAGGGGGAGTGAATATTGCCCTCTCCCACCCTTCTTGTAAAATTACCTATGACGCACACAAGGCAGATACTTTTAGCCTTGGTAAAAAAAAAAAAAAAAGTATTGGGGTTAGGACAGAAGAGGGAAAGTACATGCAGGGGTTTATTTTCAAAGCAGCAGATGCAAATGTATGTGCTGAGGTTTGGATTCCATTTTCAAAGGGAAACCACATGCAGGGTTTTCCTTTTGAAAATGAGCGTGCAGTTCCATGGGTACAATGTAATGAACTTATGACATACATGCATGACGGCAAACTAACCGATGGAATCTGATTATTACCCCCATAGTGTGCTCAAACCAGTTTAGTTCAAAGAACTATTTTGGTGTATAAGCATATCAGAAGATCTAGTACATCAGACCCAAACATCCAGCTCACAAATTGATACTGCTGCTTTACAGCTATAAAATTTTCTTTTACTGATTACTACATAAAATTTATTTTCCATCAATAAGTAGCCTGAACTAGTCATTATATGTGGGTGATATCTGGTGGCACCAAATGGATTTCTCTCCAAGCTAGTAGAACTTTGAATTTTACTGAGCATGTGCGGGAGTTGCCTTGTGAGTCTCCTCAGTCATTTTTTGTCCAAGCACAGCATGGACGTGAACTCTCTCTCCTATATTTTTTTCTGCAAAACATCCTTAAATTTGATATTTTAAATTAAATTCTCAAATTTGATATTTTTATTTGTTTCTTCCTATTACGTTGCCTTGCTGCCTCTGCAGCCCCTTAACAGCACTTTTCAGAGCTATTGAAGTTAAATTAAAAAAAAATCATGATGGCGAAGCATGGCCTTCTTCTCCACCATGTCCAGGCAGAAGAAGAAATAAACTATGGTGAGTAGTTTGAAAAGTTGTATCTGTGGGAAGATTAAGTCCCTCACTGATAGCCATGAATTATGTTACTGATAGCTTAGCCTGGAACACGACCAGAAGATCTGCTGTGCCTGTGATGGATGTCCCTCCGCATTTGCAGAGGTCCAGGGCACTTCACATCAAGGAATTGCGTAAATCTTCTTGGAGTTGCAGTAGGTTCTTGACCCACAATGCAGCCGTATCTGCCTTCCAGAGAAAGGAGTTTAATTTTTTTTATATGCCACCCAATCACTACAGCTCTGAGTGGTTTACAATATAAATATTCATAAAAATTAAAACAAGCTTAAAACAACAAACAAGTATGTCGCAGCTCTACCTGATGACATTGTAATATCTGTCAGAAAACTAACTTGAGGAACTGTCTGGAAAAGCAAGCTGAAATAAGATTTTCAATTGTTTCATAAACATTTTTATACAGGTGGTTACTCATAGTTCTGTTGGTAAAGTATTCTACAAGATGAGGGGCCACCACAGAAAACAATCTCTCCTGCATCTCTGCCAACTGTGCACTGAGGACTGAGGAGACATCAAGTAGGCCTCTTTGGGTGGATCTCAGAGCTCTGAGAGGGTTGTGTACATGAAGCATTTCTTTCATCCATGGTAAATTATCAGAATTCTTCTTTTTAAACACCAGACATGCTACCTTTTATAGGAGCTTCTCATCTCCAGTGGGAACCAATGTAGGTTGCAAAGTGTCTGTGATATATCTGTTCTGTTAAGGCCAGTGATTAGCCATGCAGTTGAAGTCAGGGAGGGAGGGAAGGAGGAATTAGCCTAGTGGTTAGAGCAGTGGGCTATGAACCAGGAGACCAGGGTTCAAGTCCCGCTGTCGCTCCTTGTGACCTTGGGCAAGTCACTTTACCCTCCATTGCCTCAGGAACAAAAACTTAGATTGTAATCCCTCTGGGGATAGGGAAATACCTACAGTACCTGAATGTAAACCAAAAAATAATAAATAAGTCTGTAGCAGCTGTAAGGCATGCAGTGCATAAGCAGTAGACCAGTATATAGAGCATTACAGTAGTCTGTTTGAAAGGATCATAGCCTGCACAATGGATTGAAACTCTTCTTTACAAAATAACTTTTTCAGATGCATCAAAAGGCGGAGTTTGTAATAGCAAGATTTAATTACTGAAGAGATCTGAGCTGACATTGTAAGTTCTTTATCTAAAATAACTCCAAGACTCTTAGCTTTAATAACCATTGGAATATCAAAGTTTTCAAAACTGAACTAGAATGGAATTTCAGAGAGTTTGGATTTTCTAGTATGCCTCTGCAGCACTATGACATTTGCTTTCTCTACATTCAGTGCTAGACCGTTATGGCCTAGCCATTGTTTGATGGTGGACTGGCAAATGGAAAGTAAACCAAAATTAAAGGAACACGAGGATGCAATTGGTAGAACAAATTGAATAGGATATCCATGCAAAGCCCAGCTGGTAATTTGCAAAGTAGGGTTTAATAGATATTAAAGAGCATTGCTGAGAAAGCTGAGCCTTTTGGGACCCCATTTGAAATTGATAGTCATTGAGAGTTATGAGAACCAATAGATTGCTCTGAAAGATCTGAGGTAAACCAACTCAACACTGTACCAGAGATCCCACATTCATGCAGATTCTACAGCAAAATACGATGGTCGATGGTATCAAATGCAGAAGAGACATCTAAAAGAACCAAAGCAAACCTTTGTCCTGCATCAGTGCCTCTTCTATACATCTTTTATTGAAAGAAGCAATATCTTACTGTTTAGCCCCTTGCGAAAACTGATTTGAAACTGATTTAACACTTGATGCTCCTACAGAAAGTCATTCAGTTGTTTCAGAATAGCACACTCAGTTTTAGTGAGGAAAAGAAGAGAGGAAATAGGATGTTAACTCGCTGGATCTTTCAAATCTATCTCAGGGAGGTTTTTTTTTTAGCAAAGGATGGATGAAGGTACGTTTTAATGATTTTGGTAAAGTGCTTTGAATAAGTGACAGGTTAATGATGGTGGTCAAAGTCGGAGAAATCAGATCATTTAGCCTTTTCAGAAATGAGGTGTGATAGATATCCAAAGGACAAGTAAAGGAACTCAGACCAGATATAAACTGATATACTTCAACTTGAGGAACAAATTCAAAATTATCCCATTTTGTTTTGACATGTTCCAAGGCATCAAGGGCCCAGCAATTGCCAATAGGAAGAGAGGCATAAATGTTTGTAACCTTCTGAGAAAAGTAATCAATGAAACCTTCACAGGAGTTGGGATCAGCAATTTCTAATGGCAGTGTATCTGATATATCAGACACTTTTTACAAACTGGAAGAGGTCTTTGGATTATTTTCCTGCATTCTGTAACTATGCAGAATAGAAGGCTTTCTTTACAAGATCACATTGGGCCCTGTACACCTCTAATTGAGACTTAGAAGCTTGCAGGTCCTCAGATACCTGGGAATATCGCCACTGTCTCTCTTGCTTCCTAAGAAGCCAGCATAAATTGCATAGCTCATCATTGAACCATCTAGCAAATTTAGTACGATGGATTTGTAACAGTATCTAAGGCATCAGTAATGATGTTTTCCCATTTTTTTATAGCATGGTGGACGTTATCAAGCTCTAGTTGTTTAAGGGACAGGAGCAAGCTTTTTGCCTAGGGTATCTAATTCCAAATGTACGCTCTTTGTTACTAGTTTCATAGATTCAAAGGCACATTTCCAATGTAGGATACAAAAAAACATAATAAAAAATGGTCTGACCAGTGCACTTTGGTTACTGATAAGTCAGTAAGAACAGTAAACAGTAGTGAATTGTTCAAAAAAATTAGATCCAAAGTGTGCCCAAATTTATGTGGGTGCTTTCACTATTTGAGACCATCCCAAATATTGCATAGCATCAATGAAAAGCTGTGTTTGTTAATGGTATGACATCCACATAAAGATTAAAGCCACCAGAAGCTCCTCAAAATCTTCCCTGTCCGCTAAGACTGAAGTCATGGGTCAGGTTCCACCAGCTATTCTGCATCAAAGACCAAGCAGATTCAGTCACTGGAGCTATCGTAGCCTACATCAAAGAAACATAAACATTCTAAGCAGGGTGCACAGACTAGTCTGATGCCATCAATGCACAGTGCATTGAGGTGCTCGATGCAGGATGCAGAGTGGTGCTTGACCCACATAACTCCAATGCACTTGACACATCAATGTACTCGATGCTTGATGCTACGATGCCACAGAAACCTGTGGCCTTCATACATACCGGCGCATCTGACCTGCGGTCACAAGGAGCTCAGGCTTCTAAATCTCACGATGAACAGTGCAAGAACCCACAGCACCGCTCTGATGCAACATGTGCCAGATTCTTTGATGCATATCTCTAAAGACCCATCGAAGCATACGAAAGCATCCAAGGTGTCCACTCTATCCCATCAAAGCTGTTGATGCAGCCACCTCAGACTTTGATTTATCAAACTTCTTTTTCAACACCGCTCTACACAGTCCATCCTAGATCTGTGGGAGAAAGGGTAAGGTTACCCCTGCTGCCAATAACCAGGGCATTTACCCAGCCTAGACTAGTAGTGGAGGACTTCGCCTGGAGACTGCAGAACCAGGGAATTCTATAGCATCGCTCACTTCTAACTGATCACCTGTCCTTATGCAGGAGCTTTTCGTTGTCTTGGAAAAGGATGACTCACCAACTATGCCAGGCCAGAGGACACATCAGTCGCTCGACAAAATCACAGACTTGGTGAGGAGTTTTCTGACCAAGGAAATGAAAGGAACATTCCAACCACCTCCTTTTTACTATCGCTAGTACCATTGATGATACCATTGACTGGAGTCCCGATATTACCTATAGGGATGAACTTATCGTCATTGTCCATTATAGTGGATTCTAAAAGGTTGGAAATGTTAGCCCAAGCTGCTGCTGCTCCTCTGAGTCAACTGGAAGCCCCTCCTGGTTTACCCTCTTTGTCAATGAGTCCTGGGTAAGTGAGCCAATATCTTTAGGCTCAGATGAAGCCTCTACTGGTATACCCTGTGACCCTCTTTCAGATCCTATGGATCATACCTCACCACCAGAGGGTCTTACCTGTTCTAAGTTTGTGGAATAGATGAGTACTGCACTGGGTATCCATGAGACAAAGATCCTCACTCTGAGCACCTTGGGCTTTTTCAAATAATGGACAAACCAGCAGAACTAGTGGCTCTTCCAGTGCACAACATACTCAGTGTTCTACTGATGAGAATATGGCAAACTCCTACTTTGGTCACGCCTACAGCTAGAAAGTTAGACCACAAATTCAGAGTCTAGCACTCACTAGGTTTTGGCGTCATCCAGCATTTTCATTTCATTTATTAAAATGTATTTATTGCGTAACACTAATGGCCTAAGTGATGTACAAAATAAAACATTCTCAAACATGTAAATAAAACAAAACATCAATCCTTAGTAGTTTAATTTGCTATGAAAAAAGTGAAGATGACAGAGTAATGCAAATTCTCCTCCTGGAAAAGATCACAAACTTCTAAATAACTTTGGCGAGAAAATTTTCAAAGTGCAATGCTATCTCCTTGCATTTCCGTCCACCAATTCTACATGGTGCAGTACATTTATGACTGCATTCAAAAGTTGAAACCTTTCTTACTTGCCACAGAACCAAGGCAATTACTATCCACAATTAATCCTGGATGCAGAAGAGGACATCTGCCATCTATTCCTATCAGTGTACAAATCTTTTGATTGTTTCACTTACCTCTTCCATATGGTTCCCAGCATCCTGCCTCTCCATGGTATCAGACTACTCTGAGTAGGCCCCACAGCAACTCACCAGTTTTATAGACTTAGCAGCTCCACCTCATGGTGGTGTGGTCTGCTGATGTTACCACTGCTGCAACATAAAGGATGGGCCAGTGCCTTAGCTTCAGGGTCCCTTCCTGTGTTCCTGCTCTAGTAGTTGCTGCCATTGCTTTTCCTGGTTTTGACTCTCACCTGACCTTGATTCTGCTTCTGCTTTCTGCCTGCACTGACTCTGAACTGATCTCGACTCTGACTCTTGCCTGATTTCTGCCTTTGCTTGAACTTCACCTGCCTCAACCTTGCCTGCCCGAGCACATCTATGCCTCACAATTTGGTAAGGTCCCTTGGCCTATCAGTCAGTGTCCTTAGGGTCAACCCCCTCTAGCTCATAACAGATTGGCTTATCACAGCAAACTCAAGGGATGAAGTGATATGTTCTCTCACCTCAATCATAACTCTTCTATAACGCTAAAGTTTTCTGATCAAGTTAGAGAAATCAATCATGGATCCCACTCAGAGATTCAGATTCATCAGAACTTGGATAAACTTGATATAGGAAATAACTTTCCTAACTCCCACCTGAGCGAACACCATGACACCACTTATCTGTATCCTTTTCTCTTCACGCTAATCTGCACGGAAGCTCCTGGTAGTTTGTGGTCATATGGCAATAGCCATCCAGGTGGTTATGCTGACCCATCTTCACATCCACTGCCTCCAGTTGGGTCTAAGTTATTCAGTGGGACCAACTAACTCAACCACTGTTATGTCCAATGCAGATCACATCAACTATGGAACAAGAGTTACAGTGGTGGGCTACACAGGTAAGTTCTCAAGGAAGATGCCTCTTTTGCTTGCTCCCTCACCAAGTAATTCTGGTGACAGATGACACTACCAAAGGGTGAGGTTCGCATATCAGAGTCCTTCAAATCGAAAGCATCTAGATTCTTAAAGAAAGCCGCTATCAAATCTGTCTTATGGTGGTGAGGTATGCACTATCCACATTTGTGCATCTCCTTCGGGAAAAGAGCATCCTGAGTCAAACTAACAACCAGGTTGCAAAGTTTTATGTCATATTCAAGGAGGAACAGGATCATGGCCTCTCTGCCAGGAAGCTCTAAAAATCTAGTATTGGGTGGAAAGAAGTTGAGCTACTCTACAGGTTACCTATCTGCCAGGCATCTCCAACATGCCAGCAGATTGATTCAGCAGAGTGTTTCAACAACACGAATGGTTTCTACAGCAATCAGTGGCTGACAGGCTCTTAATCTTATGGGGTCTACCATTGGTGGACCTCTTCTCATCACAGCAGGATACAAAATTAATTAAATCAATTTTGCTCAATTCTACCAAGTGATCACAGGTTGGCTCAAGACTCTTTCCTCCTCAATTGGGGACAAAGCATAATTATACTTTTCCATCATTACCGCTTATCACCAGAACAGTACAGGAAGTTCTTCAGGGTTGTGCTTGTCTAATCCTCATAGCCTCAATGTGGCCCAGACAGATCTGGTATGCATATCTCATACAACTTTCCAGCAGTCCTCCTCCCATATATCTAGGAACAGACCCTGCTCTGTTGAGATAGGAAGATGGGTCCACTGAACCATCCCAGTCTTCCAGCTCTCACCCTCACAGCTTGGATGTTGATTACTCAGTGACTGAGGATCTTCACTTACCTATGGAAATTAGTGGACATATTAATCGCCTTTATAAAACCTTCCACTAGGAGAAATTATGCCTTCAAATGACCAGGTACTCCAAATGGTATCACCAAAATGCTTTGGACTAATTTTCCTGCAAGCCTTAGCATGTGCTGAAATATTTGCTCCACCTTCCTGACTCAGATCTCACTCAGAGGCCTGAGTGCACTGAGGTGCACTCAGGTCTCTTCCGTATAAGTGCATCTCAGCACTATAGCAGCTTACCATACTCAAGTACCCATCCACTAATATCTTCTTTCATGAAAGGTCTATGACTTGTCAAATCCCTGGCCCAAAAGCCACCTGTTTGATGGGACCTGAATGTAATCCTTTCCCAACTAATGCAGCCGCCTCCTGAGCCATTTGAGTCAGTTTTTATTAAATACTTGATATAGAAAGTAGTGTTCCTCATTGCAGTGACTTTAGCTAGGAGAGTCATCAAACTCCAAGCTCTTGTCTTTTATCCTCCATGTAATTCTTTCACAATAGGGTGGTTCTCTGCAGAGATAAATTGCTTATGATTTGATTGTTTTATGTCTGATAAATTTTTTTTATGCTTAATGTTTTAGATGCTTATTTTATGCTTTATTACTGTAAACTGCCAAGATCATACTTGGAATGACAGTATATAAATGGTTGTAAATAAAATAAGAACGTAAGAAATTGCCATGCTGGGTCAGACCAAGGGTCCATCAAGCCCAGCATCCTGTTTCCAACAGAGGCCAAAACCAGGCTACAAGAACCTGGCAATTACCCAAACACTAAGAAGATCCCATGCTACTGATGCAATTAATAGCAGTGGCAATTCCCTAAGTATAATTGATTAATAGCCATTAATGGACTTCTCCTCCAAGAACTCATCCAAACCCTTTTTGAACCCAGCTACACTAACTGCACTAACCACCTCCTCTGGCAACAAATTCCAGAGCTTTATTGTGCGTTGAGTGAAAAATAATTTTCTCCAATTAGTCTTAAATGTGTTACTTGCTAACTTCATGGAATGCCCCCTAGTCCTATTATTCGAAAGTGTAAATAACCGAGTCACATCTACTCGTTCAAGACCTCTCATGATCTTAAAGCATATAAATACTCATCCAAAGTTTCTCCCAAAGGTTTTCTCTGCTTTACATATCAATCAATCCATCACATTGCCTACCTTCTTTCCTAGGCCCCATGCACATAAGGGTGAAAAGCCTTATGTACTCTGGACTGCAAAAGAGCCTTAACGTATTACAAGAAACAAACTCTGCAATATCGAAAAACTTCTTAACTATTTGTCTCATATGATCCCAATCCACTAGGAGTAGCAGTTACCAAGCATACTTTATCTAACTGGCTAGCTGAGTGCATTCATCTCTGCTACACCTTAGCAAGATTGCACATCACAGACTCTGTGAAGGCTCATCATGGGAGAGCCACAGCTGCTTCCGTTGTGCATCTTCAAGAAGTACCTGTTGAAGATATCTGCAAAGCTGCAACTTAGTCTTCTGTTCATACTTTTATGACCTACTACTATCTTGATAACCTCTCAAAAACTGATAGTAAATTTGGACAAGCAGTTTTGCAAAGTCTGGTCTTGTTATAGTACACTCTCCATGGAGAGGGCTGGGTTGCTTATATGCTCCTCTGCAATCCTCATCTTAGGACTCCCCCATAAATAATGGCTAAGTCAGGCTACTTATCAAGGAAACTGTTTTCAGTAGATAGCAGAATGAATTAGCCATGGAGTACCCATCTACCTCCCTGGAGAGTAGACTACATAGATTATATTTGGCATAGATTAAGGAGACTCACGAGGAAATGCCCATGCAGGAATTCCCACACATGCTTTACTCTCGCACAAGCTGAATAGAGTTCAAAGCTTTACTAGCTTGGAGAGATGAGTCTGTTTGGTGCCGCCAGATGACATTACCCCCATATAATGGCTAATTCAACCTGCTATCTACAAAACACACCCTTTACAATAAGCAAACTTGCTATTTGTAAATTTGAATAATGTGCAGAATTTCTTTAAAATTTTTAGTTTGGCATTAGTGGATGTGGCATATATTTTGCTGGAGATAGATCATTACTTGAAGTATGGTATGGAACAATAAATATGCATCACTTTTTTGAAACATAAAAATATAACAGACGGTCTAGTTTTCTCATCCATACCAACTAATTCACCTTTACAATTTCTGCCACTCCCTCAGAAATTCCCTGTGTTTATCCTATACTTTCTTGAATTCAGATACTATTCTTATCTTTGCCATCTCCATGGGGAGGCTATTCCATGCATCCACTACCTTCTCTATAAAGAACTATTTTCTTAGATTACTCCTGAGTCTACTCCCTTTTACCCTTATTCCATGACCCCTCGTTGTAGAGCCTCTTTTCCATTGAAGGAAACCTACCTCCTGTGCATGGAAACCTTAGGAGGTTTTAAATGTCTTTATCATCTCTCCCCTATCTTGCTTTCCTCTAGGGTATACATGTTTGTCTGTCCCATATGCTTTAGAACAAAGACCTCTGATCATTTTATCAGCCACCCTCTGGACTGACTTCAACAGGTTTATATGTCTTTTTGAAGGCATGGTCTCTAGAATTGTACCCGGTATTCCAAATGAGGTATCAGCAGGAACCTACAGAGAGACAATATCACTTCCCTTTTTCTGTTGACCATTCCTCTCCCTATTCAGTCAAACATCCTTCTGGCTTTCGCCGTTGCCGGATCCATCTGCTTGACCATCTTAAGATGATCAGATACAATCACCCCCACATCATGCTCTTCTTTTGTGCTTAGAAGAATTTCACCCCCTATACTGTAACTGTTCCTTGAGTTTTTGAATCCTAAATACACAACTATGTATTTTTTAGCATTAAATCTTAGCTTCCAGATCGTAGTCAAGGAGTGGCCAACACCAGTCCTTGAAAGCCACAAACAGGCCAGGTTTTCAGGCTATCCACAATGAATATACATGAGAGAGATTTGCATGGTCTGCTTCCAGGCCTGTTTGTGGCTCTTGAGTAGTAATGTGAACTACCCTTGCCCTAGACCATTTTTGAGCTTCGCTATATCTCGCCTCATGTTTTCCACAACTTCTTGGTTGTCTGTCCTGTTGCAGATTTTAGTATCCTTGGCAAAAATACAAACTTTTCCCATAATCCTTCCACAATATTGCTCACAAAAATGTTAAAAAGAAATGGTCTAAGGACCCAATTCCTATGGCACACCATTAATAACGCCCCCACCCCCACTCCTTGGAGTGAAATCCATTTACCATTCCCCTTTGTCACCTCTCTCTCAACCAGTTTGTTAGCCCAGTCAGTCACTTTAGGGCCCATACCAAGTGTGCTCAATTTATTTGTCACCTGTGCGGAACCATGTCAAAGGTGTTACTGAAATCCAAGTACAATACATCTAGCACTCTTCCCTGATCCAGCTCTCTGGTCACTCAGAGAAATCGATCAGATGTATTTGACAAGTTCTACCTCTGGTAAAACCATGCTGCATCAAGTCATTGGATTCCAGAAATTGCACCATCATCTGCTTTAGCAGCAATTCAAGAAGTCAGACTAACCAGTCTGAAGTTCCCAGTCTCCTCCTTAATTCCACTTTTGTAAATAGAAACCACATCTACCCATTTTCAGTTCTCCAGAGCTACTCCTAACTCTACAGAAGCATTGAAAAGGTTTGCATGTATATATTTGTTTTGGTGAATAATGTATCATAATGATTGTATTGGTTTCCTACAATTCCAGTGGTTATTACTGTGGTTCTCAAGATATACATTTCATACAGCAGATCTGGATTCATTTCTGAGACCAGGCGTCTGCTCCTTGCACAGAAATAAAGATCAGCGGGAAAAAAAAATACTGCCTTTTTTATCGGACTAACATAATACAGTTCTTGACTATCTTTCAGGAACTATTGTTCCCTTTTTCATCATGGAATAGAATGAGCAAAAGATGACATTATCAACAAATATGCAGTAAGTGAATCATAAAAATCATTCCAATGATATGGTGAAGAGGAAGGGGGATGGAGGTTGGGGGTTAACCTGTTGTGGGTCTTAATCCATTATGAGCCATAAAATTACACTGCCTGTCACCTTCTGATCACCCATTAACCCCCTTCACATAATCATTGGAATGCCCTTTGTGTTTCCCTTACCCTGATAGTGTCATCTTGTGCTCATTCTTTTCCGACCTGTGGAAGGGAGTAATAGGTCCTGAAAGCTAACCAAGAAATGTATCCCTTTAATATTTTGTTGACCTTTCACAGTATTTCTGTGCATTCAAGTGGACTAATATATAACCACCACTCTACTTGCTGCTGATGGGCAGACCAGGGATAGGGAAGCTGTGGATATAGGGAAGCTGTGGAGATAGGGAAGCTGTGGAGATAGCATTCAGAGTTCTTGGGAGGAAGGAGTCACGATCATCTTGATGGCAGTGCAGTTCCACTCCCATTCCATACTGGCATATGCTTTCTTTCTAAACGGGAAGCACAGGTGGAAAAGGGAGAGATAGCGGCAGAGCACAGGAGTATGATCTTCTCTTTGTTTTTGCTCTACAAGTTAGTCCTGCTTCTAATTTATTTTTACATCTATGGGTTGTGGCAATGGGTAGGAGAGATGGACACACTTTTTTTTTTTCCAGCAGTGAGTATTTGTTTTCTTTTTATTGTTAATGACTATGTTATTGACTATGATAGTTTATAAACTGAATGGTGGTCAATTAAATCAAATAGCATTTGCTAGCCAGTTCTTCTGTGGCTGGGGCCTTAGTGAGGTAGTACACCAATTCTGTGTCCCCACTTCAAGCTCTGAACGATGGAAACAATTTAGATTTGGCATTTAATGAAATAGCTCCTATGTTTTGATCCATACAGTATTGACTGCACATTAATTGTAGAAATGTACTGCAGACACATTTGTTTAGTACGTTAAGGAAAGTACATTTATCAGTTTATCCATGTTATCTACGACGTAGGACCTCGTGGGTGGAACTAGTGAGCAGGTGGACAAACCTGTAACATAAGCATGGCTCTGGGGTCCTGCAAAGCCAGAGGTAGGACCTGCAGTTGTGTCTGCTTGATGCTGTTTCATACACTTTCACTCATAACCTAATCTGCTTCCAATCGGGTGGCCCATGCTGCATCCAGTGGCTCTTTTTTTTTTTTTGACTGCCTCTGATGTTGCTGCACATGTGGCCAATGCCACACTTGCTGGCCACCCAACACGGTGTGACTGATATTGAGGCTCCAGAGAGTACTGTGGCTTCATTTCCTGGCTGTGGCCCAAGCTACTACTCAATTTGTCCTTGACACTGCCCAGGCACTACCAGACTAGGCTCCATGGCTTTACAGCAGAAGTGTGGCTGAAGTCCAGCTTGCAGCTCCTGCTGCTTCAGCTGTATTGCGGTTTCACAATTTGGCTGAATGCAGTGTTGGCAGGGCCAACCCTAACATTTCCTTTACTAATGCCAGTACAAGGCTCCTCCTGGGATTTTCCCCTTGCTTGCTGCCCTAATGTTGTGGAAGTCTGACATCACTGACATTTGAGTCCTGCAGCCCTAAAAATGAGCAAACTAAACTACGTTTATTAATATTGTCATTCGTACAGTGCCACCGGGTATGCACGGTGCTTTAAAGAGACACATAAAAGATAGTCCCTGGTGCTTGAATGTTACAGCCAAGGCACATAACTAAAGATTTAAGCCATTGGTTCACACATCCTGTGCTTTCAGCCATGAGATTCAGTGATGAATGTTGCTGTCAGTGCTGGCATCATGCCACCGTTACCCTCCTTCCCCCAGAATCTCTGTTCTACGGATGCGAGGCTATCCTCAGATTGCCATGAACACAGAAGGCCCTCTTCCCACATGGAAGCCAGGGTGCGGTGTCCGCGAGCACAGGCTTAGTTCTCGTGCTCGCCGCACTCTTCGGATAATGTCGTATTGCTGGAGCTGAGCTCCTGCAGTCTTCTGGTGGTGGTGGAGGCGTAGTGGCCAGAGGGGGGGGAGGTACAGGGTGGGATTAGCAGGGTGGCAGGAACTTTTGTCACCCTCAAAACTTTGCTACTCTCGGCACAGGCCTAGGAGGAGACCTGTGGGTAAATCCAGGTCTGGCAAGATCTATGGAGATGGCCAGGGCTGAGAGGACCAAGATTGGGGTTTGTTTCTACTGTGACAGAGTGGGTTGAAAGAGGCAACTATAAAGTGAGACTTAGCTACAGATGTTTTCCCTCCCACGTCTTACCTCGTCTTTTAACTCCTCTCCCCTCAACAAACATGAAGAAGCTATATAGTTTATGGATATACTGCAATATATTTTATATATTCTGGATTCTAATCTGCATCGCCATGGCATTATTTTGTCCATTTTATTGTATTTTATGTCCTTCAGCAAGGGAGGTCTTTTGGTGGTTTGGATTTTTAATATATTTTTAATATTTTGTATTTACTAATTATTTTTTCTATATTTGATTATATATTGGATTTTGCATATTTAAGACGTATTTGATTATATTGGATTGAATTCTCAAAGGAGTTGCGGGCATAAAAGTAGCATATATCATAGCAAGTTTTGAAAAGCCCATTTGTGTGTAAAAAGTGCTTGAAAATTCAGCTCTATGGAGTAAATTTTCAAAGGAAATCCATGTGCAAAAGTAGTAATTTTCAACAACCCATTTACATGCATAAAACCTTTTGAAAATTACCTCCATTATGTATTTTATTTATATATTTAAGATGTATTGGATTATGCACCTTTTTTGGTTTGTTGTAAAATCTTTGATGCTTTAGAAAAGTGGTATATAAACATTAGATTAGATATGATTAGACCTCAAAGAAAGCTCCAGGGGCAGGATTACCCTGCCCACTCCTCTCCTTTCCTCTAGTCTCAGCAGCCTGGAGGAAGAGCTTTCCATCCTCTGGCCCAGGCACCATCTAGCTTATGTCATCAGAGCATGCCATTCCATTGGGTGGATATGGGGGCCAGGATGATACAAGGGGTACCAGAGAGTATGGGGGGTGGCGGGCAGAGTAAGGGTAAAGAGTGCATAGGGGAAAAGAAGGAAAAAGAGCAGGGAAGGGAGTGAGAGCATGGGTGTGGGTGGGGGGAGTGCAGGGAGGTTGAGCATTGTGGGGAAGTGCGGATGGTGTGAAAGCATGGGGGAGTACCGGCAGTGCGAGAGATTGCAGGGAGGATGCTGAGTGCAGGGAGTGCAAGTGAGAACCAGAAGGAAATAGAGTAGACATAATGGGAGAGCTGGCAGAGGAGGAAGGTGGTAGTGGGATGTGAAGGAGTGTATGAGAGAAATTGGGAGGGAGTGGAGGAAGTGAGAGAGATTCAGGAAGATAAAGCACAAAATGTATCAATAAATGAACTTTTAAAAATGCCTTTCAATATTAGATTTGTTTTATTCCGGAGTCATGTCTTGTGCAAATTCTGTAATATGAGGCTCATAAGCACAGGTTGGAACTATAAATTGTGCTTTTTATGTTATCGTACCTATTACAGATTCTGCATTAATAGACCTTCCCTGTGGTTATGTATAATTTCATTTGGTAAATGATTTTCATTTTGCTGGATTCATAATCTTCTTTTAACTCTTTAGCATTGGCTGTTCCTAGCACATTCATTTCTGACACTGTGTGTGCCAGGAAATGCTGACTCTTAAGCATCTAGTGGTCAGTATTCTCTAGCCAAGAAAGTAACAGGTACAAAAGATATACTCCCACTAAGAATATATAGATGTAGGAGTGGCATTATTTCAGATCTGGCAGTGTGCGCCTGGACACCGTGAAACCTGGCAAATGCAACTACCATGCCACACTCAAATTACATCAAAGCGTAACTGCCTATCTCCCATCGTTTTGCCTGTGATGCGAGGTCACTGACACAGATGGCCGGACACAATCTCCTCATGAGGCGTTCTTACAGTATTGCTAATAGTAAAATAATTCCTAAAGATGCTATTATGTAAGCGGAGGAATATCAATAACTCTCATCTTCTCCCATCTCCTCTCCCCCTAGAAAACTACCAAATCAAAGTCCAAATCTCATAGCATAGATGACGACGAAGATGAGCAACAAGATTGTCCTGGAAAGGAAACGGGTCAGCTGCCCAGGTCAGAAATCGGTGACGAGTATAGCCTTTGATGTCTAAATATGTACCTTACTGTGGTTTATGACTAAGCAGTGGCCTGAAATCTGTTTTCACGGGTCTCTCTTCCACGCAAAATGTATTGTTCATTTTATTGCATCTATAATTGCCCTACGAGATAGTTATAGAATTCCAGTTGAAATTAAGCGGGACAGATTGCTGCTTTACAAAACTGATAGTTAATTCTGTTGCTGTTCTGATTATGGCAGGCATAACTCATTATTAGGAAACAGAATTTTATGTGAATAAATTGTGCATCGGCATCGGCTTGAAACAGTGCTGCCCACTGAGAAAATAAATGGTTTGAATGCAGCATTTATCAGCATGCTTAATGTTCTTTGTTCAATCTTTCCCTGTTCACCTAACTGCCTTTCTAAAGGTATATTGAGCTAGCAGTTTCTAATATACAGACACCAAAGAAGGATCGTGCTGTATTGTGATTTTTCCTTTCTTCATTTTTCACATTGTATAGAGAAAATGGTTTTGAACAAAACTTCCCAAAAGAACTTAATTGTCAGAATTGTCTGAACATTATTAGCCATTGCAGTATTATTTCTGGCTGACTGATCATTTGATTTTTGCAGCTTACCAGGGTCTTGGTGGAGAGATGTTAAGTATTTGAGCCAGAAGTTGGACAATGCACCAGGGCCAGGACTCTCTCTCTAACCAGATTTCCAGTTCTTTCGTAGTCACTTCTGGCCATGTCGTAGTGTTGGTGTTTGCCTTACCCTATTCTTTGTGTGCAGGGTAGCCATTCAGCTTCTCTGTTGTGTTCTCTTGGCATTGCATATACCTTTCTCTGGAATTCCACTACTTTGGCTTTGTTTGGTGGCGATATTAAGTCGGAGGTCCCGAAAGTTAAAAAAAAAAGTAAAAAGAAATTTGAAATGCAAATGTTCTTTCCCAGTTCCTGGTAAAATTGCTTTGGATTCTGTCTGAATGTTTTATGTTGATGTCTCTCTCTTTTGTTGTTTTCATATCTCTGCAGCTTTTGTGTTCCTGCCACTATTTTCAGTTTGTTATTAGAGTATATTAATTTAAGATAAACTGAAACATGCTGCATTAATAGAAGACTAAGATTTTGAAATTTATTTCTTTATTTTCGGTGTCCTCAGACCAGTACTAGTCTACAAGTGACAGCTCAACATGTAATGAATGTTTTTCTCTATACATTTTTCTCCAAAGAAGACTTATCTTTTTCCTTTTCTTGAGGCCTTGTGACCTTGGTGGTAGGACTCTCTCAATAGTGAGTTTCACTGCATAATATTGTATCTGATTTTATTTCTATAACAAATGATGGTCCGTTTATTCAGATTATGGCCTTGTTGATCTATCTTTCTTTTCTTTTTTTTTTTACTTTGGGTGCCATGTTTATCTTAGGTATTCTTTTGCTCAGGGCCGGTGCTAGGGGATTTGGCACCCTAGGCGAGCCGCCTTCCTTGCGCCCCCCCCCCCCTCCGGTCTCGGCCCAGACTCCTACCTCATTCTCAATCACGCCCGCTGACTGGGGTTTTCTGGGTCGCGAGCAGATTGGGCACTGCTTGCGGCCCGACAAATCTCCACTCCTCTTTGCCACCACTTGCGGCCCCATATGGCTCGCACCCAGTGGCGCACCAAGGGTCTCCGGTGCCCAGGGGCCAATGCATTTGTGTGCCACAGAAAATCAGTGGCATCTCTAGACAGAAGAATTTGTTTTGGGTGGGGGGGAGCCAAAATGACATTTCTTCATCACACCCTGCTTTAAAATTGGTTATAAAAAAAAGTGTTGTTAAAAAAAGTCCAAAGGGTCCTCTGCATTATTTTAAAAAGCTGGCCAGTTTCACACTTCTAGTAAAACTACTATAAAATTATTTGATAGCCTCATTCAACTAATTCTATATGGATTATGAGAGTGAAGTCTGGAATATATAGGAAGGGACAGAATGTCAATACAAATCCTGCCCCTCCAGTTCTGTAACTCTGTGCATCCACTGAAATTACCCCAAACAATGGAGCTTGGATGTTTCCCTTACAGCTCATCATACTAAAAGATATTTTCAAATTCTGGTGTCACCTCACAGTAACAGCAGCACAAACACCTTCCACTGCCAGGCACATTGTGAACTAACACAAAGCACCGCAAAAAAGACACCCAAAATCTATACTGCAATCCCATCATAACATAACAGTAATAACACCAAGGACTCAAACAACAATAACCCTACCTGTGAATAAGCAAGGGTAAATATTACACTGGGTCCTAGAATACCAATACACCACCTACTGAGGAAACAAAACAAACCCAATTGCTATAGATCTCTATACAGACACTATATGATAGCAGAATCTCTCATCATGGTCACACACACAGAGCAGAGACAGACCCTCACCAAATACAGAATACAAAATAAAGGAGCACAAATTAGAAAAAACTGAAATGGAAACCCCAAGAAGCCAGACTCTGTGTATTAGCAATGGAAAAACAGAACAACCATTCCTCATAAAACAAATAAAATCAAGAAACAAAGCATCAGTTATAATAGTAAAACCATACTAATAAAATATTTTAAAACTACTGATAAATAGAATTTCTATTAATTAAAATCATATACATTTTTTACAATTTCCCAAACACCAATAAAATATTTCAAAACAGTACATATATCAAATAACACACAATAATTAAAACTAATAAGGATTTTAAAAAGCCCCTGCTGTCCATACATGGGAGCTCTTGATTTCCAGTCACCCT
This sequence comes from Rhinatrema bivittatum, assembly GCF_901001135.1. NCBI lineage: Eukaryota > Metazoa > Chordata > Amphibia > Gymnophiona > Rhinatrematidae > Rhinatrema > Rhinatrema bivittatum. The sequence continues at coordinate 176,244,205 of NC_042623.1, forward strand.
GATATTGTCGAGGATTAGGAGGTTATCCTCTCTCTCTCACACATACTCACATGTCCATTCTCTCTCACACATACACTGTCACATACATTCACAGTCATGCTCTTATACCCAACCATAACCTCTCGCTCTCACAGACACTGACACACTCAGGCTCTAAGGCACTCTCTCCCCCTCCACACACACCCCCACACAAACTCTTACTCCCCTGGATTTTCTCATACACACTCATGCTCTCACTCTCACTGGCTCCCTCACAAACACACAAACACACACTGCCAGGCAAGCTCCCACTCATTCTCACACAGACACACACACACACACAGGCAAGCTCCTAGTCATTCTCACACTGAACCCCAGGCAGGCTCCCATTCATTTTCACACCACTCCCTCCCCATCCCCCAGGCATGCACACATTCATTCTCACACACACAGACCCCCAGGCAGGCACCAATTTATTCTCACACACACACATACACCACAAACAGGCAGGCACCTATTCTCACACATACAAACCCCAGGAAGACACCCATACATTCTCATTCACAGACACACCCTCAGGCAGGCACCCATGCATTCACACACATACACCCCCAGGCAGACTCCATTCATACACATGCACACACTAAAGGCAGAGACCCCCTCTCTTTCTTTTGCCAGCAACCTCAGAGCCTCTCTCATTCTTCTGCTGCCACTGTCACTGCTGCTGTATGGCTATTGCGGAGGTGCTGATTGCTGCTATTGGCACTGAAGCACATTCTGCTGCCTCCTCTGTGTAGGCCCCATGGGCTTCCAGTTCCTCTATGCTGATCTCGTACATTGTGAGATCCGCATAGAGAAAGTGCTACTCTTGCACATTCCCAAAGATTACATGTGCCAATCAGTAAAAAGTAATTTATTTCTTTTTACATTTGCTGTCTGATCTTAGTTTTCTAATCGGTTGGTCACAGGCTTTTTTTTTTTCCACCTTCCCTTTCTTATTTTTTTGCCAATTCCTTTTATAACATATTTCTTTTCTCTCCATCTGTCTGCTTCCCTCAAACACACAGTCAGGTTCTCATTCTCACACGCTTTCTCTCTCACACATACACAGGCACTCATTCTCACATGCTGTCCCTCATACAATCATTTATACACAGTCTCTCTCTTGCACATGCTGTCTAACTCTCACTCCCACATGCTGTCTTGCTCAAGCACAGGTTCTCACTGTCACATGCTCTCTCTCATACAATCATTCCTACACACAGGCTCTCACTGTCACATGCTCTCTCTCATACAATCATTCCTACACACAGGCTCTCACTGTCACATGCTGACTCACTCACACACACACACACACACACACACAGGCTCTCTCTCACTCCTACATGCTGTCTTGCTCAAGCACAGGGTCTCACTATCACATGCTGTCTCTCACACACACAGAGGCTCTCTCATGCTGTCTCTGCAAACATTCAGGTCTTCACTCCCACACACACACACACACAGTCTCTCAACTCATCTCATACACGCACACATGCACACTGTACAAACCCTCAGTCTCTCTCTCACCTCTGGGCCTCCTCTTCACGGGCCACTGCAGGATGGGCTCTGCAGCGGCCCCGGTCTTCTCGAGCCGCGCTGATCCTCTTCTGCACGTGGCTGATGCTCCTCCTCCTTCCGGCACGCGGCTGATGTTCCTCCTCTTTCCTGCCCGCGCGGCTCCGGCAACATTTTTCTTCCGGGGCCGCGCGGGCAGGAAGGAGGAGGAGCATCAGCCAATGCAGGAACTTCTCCTCCTTCCTGCCCGCGCGGCCCCGGCAACATTTTTCTTCCGGGGCCGCGCGGGCAGGAAGGAGGAGGAGCATCAGCCAATGCAGGAACTTCTCCTCCTTCCTGCCCGCGCGGCCCCGGCAACATTTTTCTTCCGGGGCCGCGCGGGCAGGAAGGAGGAGGAGCATCAGCCAATGCAGGAACTTCTCCTCCTTCCTGCCCGCGCGGCCCCGGCAACATTTTTCTTCCGGGGCCGCGCGGGCAGGAAGGAGGAGGAGCATCAGCCAATGCAGGAACTTCTCCTCCTTCCTGCCCGCGCGGCTCCGGCAACATTTTTCTTCCGGGACCGCGTGGGCAGGAAGGAGGAGGAGCACCAGCATGTTTAGACGCGACTGTACCACGGTCCTGCCGATCTTCTTGCTGTGTGTATCCGGCACACAGCATAGCAGTAGTTCACCGCTCAGCCGCTATTGGGATGACGTCCACCGGCGGCCATTGGCCATCAGCGGCTCGGCGCCCCCTAATGCTCAGCGCCCTAGGCGATCGCCTAGTTCGCCTAGTGCTTCCGCCGGCCCTGCTTTTGCTCTACTAGACCACAGGATACATATCCATTTCCACATAGGCTGACAGCTCAACCACTAACTCCTTCATTTCCTGGTCTCTCTCTCTCTCTCTCTCTCTCTCTCTCTCTCTCATTCTCCTGCTTTTCCTTTTAGTCTGCTTTCTGGCCAGGGACACAATGCTGGGTTCTGTATTGGGATTCATCACCCAGGAAATGGACCTTGGAGTTCTTATGGACAATACATTGAAATTCCTAGCTCAATGTGCTGCAGAGCTCAAAAAAAGCAAATAGAATGTTGGGAATAATCCAAAAAGATGAAGAATAAAATGGAAAATATCATAATATTGCATCTGTATTGATCCATTGTGTGACTGCACCTTGAATATTTTGTGTGATTCTGGTTCCCTCATCTAAAAAAATGATAAAGGGTATGGAACGACTCTCTATGAAGAGAGGCCATGCAGGGTTATGACTTTTCAGTTTGGAAAAAAGACAGCTGAGAGGGGACATGATAGACATTTATAAAATCATGAGTGGAGTGGAACAGATAAAAAAAAGGATGGTTATTTACCCTTTCAAATAATACTAAAACAAGAGAAAATTCCATGAAACTAAAAACCAGAGGATTTAAACTGTAGAAAGTACTTTTTCACTTGGTGCACAAACTGTGGGATCTGTTGCCAGAGGATGTGGTCAAGCAATCTGCACAGCAAGGTTTAAATCAGGTTTGAAGAAGTTTCTGGAGGAAACATCCATAAAACATTATTAACCAGGTTGACTAGGGAAAACTATTGCTATTCCTGGGAGTAAGTAACAAGAAATAGATCTACTTTATGGGATCTGCTGGGCATAGTTCCCTGTAAGCTGCGCACATGAGCGATTGCTCATACATTTTGGAGCGGCGCTCACTGGTTTTACATGACACATTCAGTTTTCTTTGTCCTAAATACAGAAATACAATGCTAATACTGGCTCTCAAAAATTGTTGGTTTCAAAGAATTGTTGCTAGCACAAAAAAAAAAAATAAAAATTTGAGCACCCCCTCGTCCCTCCTTGGAGGGAGGATTGCTGCTATGTTCTTGCGATAGTGTCGGAGATGGGATGCTGGGCTTGATGGACCTTGGTCTGACCCAGCAATGCATTTCTTTGTAGCTAATTTTAGTTAATGAATGTAAAGTACGTATGCGTAAAGCCCCCAAATCCTTTGCACCAGTTATTTGTGCAGGTGGCAGATTGGCGTTAAAATAATGCGAGTATGTTTGAAAATTGAATATACACATGCTATTCCCCCCCCACCCCCCCACCCCCAGGAATTTCTCTCTTCAAGCCAGTTAAAACTATGTGCACTGTGAAGTCTGGAAGGCAATTTTCAACCAGGGCAGTTTACCCTGATAAATGGCTTTGAGAATTACCTTCTATGAGAATAAGCATAGCTCTTGGTTGTGGTAGAAAAGTTAGGGATGGACATGGAACGTGTGAACTCTGGTGGTAAGAAGAGGGGAGGGATGCTTTGGTAGTTAAATACCACTAAGGGTCTGATTTACTAAGGCTTTTTTTCCCCCCATTCTGTATCGATGCAAAAAGACCTTGACGAATGAATCCCCAAACATTGATTTTATGCATGCAGTTTCATGCAAGGTCAGGCTTTTGTGAGAAATCAGGAGGGCGTATCATGTCACCGAGTACATGAAAAACAAAGGAAAATGAAACTTAAGCTGTCGTACTCCATGCCTGCTGGTGGAGGATCCTGTAAACATATGGAGGAAGATGAATAGGGGGCAGATGACATGGAAAAGTAAGAGTGCAGAATGGGAGAGGACTACAGATTGAATTGGGTTTGTCTACCCTCAAACCTCTTCCGCACCCCCTAAAACTTCCTCCGCACCCCCGCCATCAAACATAAACAGAACTTTTTTTTTTTAAATCTGTGGCCATTACTTTTTTGGTGTGTGTGTGTGTATTGTGTAAACCCTTATGTTAATGCCTCTGTGCTTATAAAATTGTGTTGTACCTATTGATGTTTTCATTCCTCCACAAGCTTGTATGTCACAGTTAACATGGATACAGTACCATAAACTGTGTGCCGAAGAAAATAATTTTCATTTCATCATTTTCCAAGGCTATTTTTGGATTTTAATTTGCTTTACTTCTAAGCATAAAACACCATCCTTTACATTTATAATGTAATGTCGTTTGCATGTATAATGAGGCCCAGAAAAATTTTAAAAAGACCAAGTCACATATGTGCTTTTATAACAAGTTAAATGTAATATTTTAGGGGATTTTTCCATTTCACTCCTTGCATTCAAAAAGAACTGTGAATCCTGTTCTTCTTTTGTGTCAGACATCCCTGTTTTGTACAGTTTGTTTCCACTTCATCCATCCAGACACAGGTAAGGATGATACCATATGGAATTGGATCCAGCCTAAAGAGAAAATAAATGTCAGCCTCCATTTGTGTTTAATCTTCTATTTCATAATTTCCATCTCTCTCTTGCCTTTCCTACTCCTTCGTATGAACTGAGTGGTGGATCTAAATTATCCAAGGACCTTTATTGCACCTCTGAGTCCATTTTTGAGAGATTCTGAGACAGGTATGAATCCAAATAAAAAACAAGCAAACAAACCACAATCCCCCAACATTCAGACTCCTAACCTGTGAGGTCCTTTTAATCCCAGAATAGTTCTTAAGACTAATTTTATTCATAGCATAAGTTCCTTGAAAGTTATGATTGGATAATCTTAGCTTTTACGTTTGTATTTGCCTTTAATTGGATTCTTTCAGTGGACTCCTACTTCTCTCTCCTTTCCTTTCACATTTACTTTTTTTTTTTAATTCCAGGTTTTGATCCTGTTAGCATCCTGGGATATAGTTGTATCTCTGGTTTAGTTGACACTGAGGTACAATGCAAACTGCTATGAAATTGCAGCTTTGTCTGAGTGTTCTCAAGAAACATTCTTTTGCATAAAGTTTCACAAGAATTTTTTTTTTTAAACCTGCAATTTTTTAGCATTCTGCATTAAATATGGAGAGCATGAGTATATAGTTGCCTTCAATAAGGCAACCAAAGTGGCTGTTCAGATGTCTCTTGTCCTTATTCTCTTGTAATTTAATTGTTGAGCATTTGAAGTTTCTTCCGGTCTTTCATAGTTCTCCTAACTTTGTGTTTGCTTAGGTATAATGGGGACAATATTCAGATGGTTTGTCCGGCTAACTCCCAGACTTAGCTGGACAAATCCAGGTTTCAAATTTTCCACTGTTCGGGCCAGTCTCCAACTTATCCAGCTGTTTAGCCAGATAAGTTAACTGGATACGCTGGGCAAGTTCCAGGGTGGAGTAACTTAAATGGCTCACTCTAGTTTTTCCGGATAGCTAGGACTTTATCTGGCTATATTCAGCAGAGCACCTAATTGGCAGCTGTCCACTGAATGAGAGGTCGGGTAGGCTTCATGCCTGCCCAGCCAGGATAATATGGTGCCAGGCTTGCTAATGCAAGCCTGGCTAGCGTCATGCAGGGGGGGGGAGGGGAGCCTCGAGGTGGCCGGCGAATCACCCGGGCTCCTCGTGCTTCCTGCTGCTCTGGGATTGGTGATTCTTTTGAACCACATCAGGGTGGGAGCCGATTGGCTCCCAAGGCGATTAGTTGGGAGGGTGGGTGGAGCTGGAAGAGAGACTACCTGATTCCTCAGGGTCCGTCTCTCTTCCCAGCCGTGCTTCTGACGTTGCTTCCCACCTGCCCGCCCTTGTTGTTTGGGACTTTGTCGTTGTCGCAGCTTCAATGGGGGGGGGGGGGGGGGAGGGAACATGGCGGGTAGCCCGAGCCGATTGGTGGGGGGTTGTGCTGTGGTAACTGGTGGCTGACCTGGCAGGGGGCAGGTCCTTGCTGGACGGTGGCGGGGGTTGATTTATTCGGCTCCTTGCTTGATGGCGGCGGGAATCGTGGGGGACATGAGAAAGGTGGGTGCTTCATACAGACTGGGATAGCCTGGGTTTATACAATTTGCAGGCTGGGATAGCCTGGGTTGCCCATCTTGCTGGCTTGTGGCAGATGGGTGCAAATGGGGGAATTCAAGATTATATGTGTATGGCTCCGGGGTGTTTAATAAAGCTGCGGCCTGTTGACTCCCAAATCTGTGTTTGTGTATTATGTGGTTGTAAAGGGGTGGGCTTGGGCAGAAGTGTCAGTCCTGGCTGCCCATATCTGTGAAAGGTTTCCGGCTATCTTTAGCCAGATAAATTATCTGCTTGCTGTGTTGCTGAATATTGACCTGAGTGGGTTTCTTTCTTGTCTCAGCGTATACACATTCTTCCACAATCTTAACTTCTGGTAATTGAAACTGAAAGTGTAGCATGTTCGTTTGCATCCTCTGATCCTTTTTCAGATGTAGGGGTAGGGTTTAATATTTCTCAATTCTCTGACAATGTAGAAGTGTTCTTATTGCCTTCTAATTTTTTAAACATCAGTGCAAACAGTGACAGTAGCAGCCCAATTATCTACGGTCTTAGGTATAGGGCAGGCTGTACAAACGGAATTGATTCAAATTATTGTTAAGCTTTTTTTTACAGCATGTTGTCAAATTGCAGGATTGGCCTTAACCTTGAGGACATAATATTTCACACTTCCTTGCAGAACTGGTAGAACATAGTTTATGCAATGACTGTTTATTGCTAATCCTAGCTCTTCTTTTGTTTCTTTTGAAGGAAAATGTATTGATTTTCTGCTCTGAATATGCCTTCATGACCTAGAAATCCAGGGAGCTTTATTCCAAATCTTGCTTTGCACTGTTTAAGGAGAAAAGCATTTGAAAAACCTATTTTAGTGTGAAGACGGTAGCCTTTCCACAGTTCCTCTCTGTTTAGTGTTCTGAGGCCAGGAGCTATATGAAATGTTTTAAACACCAGAGAAAAAGCTTACCTACGGCTCCTGCTATGGTTTCAGCCTCCGATGTTCTTCTGCTTCAGTATAGATTCCTAGTAACCAAATTATTATTTTTTATTGTGACAAGTCTCGCCCTGCCCTACTTGTCTGCATCCAGATTTCTCTTAATATAGTAAAATTATTTTGACACCCGCTTAGTTGATGATTTGTTATTTATTTTCAGATTTCAAAATACAACATAAGAAAGGACCTTATGACTGCTATTAAAGTTCTGTTGAATTTCTTTGTGTCTTGATGTCTTTATGGAGATTATAGATCTTCTACTCCTAGTTGATTTGATTTTCAGGATTCACTTTTGTTTGTGCAAGTGGAAAAAATAATCTATATAGCTATCATTTTAATTATTAAAACATAGAGGGGTAGATTTTACAAATCTATGCGCGCGCTTACTTTTGTTCGCGCACCAGGCACGAATAAAAGTACGTGGGATTTTATAAGATATGCGTGTAGCCGCGCGTATCTTATAAAATCCGGGGTCGGCGCACGCAAGGGGGTGCACATTTGTGCACCTTGCGTGCGCCGAACCCTGCGCGCGCTGCCCATTCCCTCCGAGGCCGCTCCGAAATCGGAGCGGCCTCGGAGGGAACTTTCCATTCACCCCCCCCCCCCCATCTTCCCCTCCCTTCCCCTACCTAACCCACCCCTCCGGCCCTATCTAAACCCCCTTCCTATCTTTATCTTAAAAGTTACTGCTGCCTCCGGGCAGTAGTAACTTACGCATGCTGGAGCGGCAGGCCCCGACACAGGCCGCAGTGTCATGGCACTCGGCCACGCCCCCGAAACACCCCCGAGCCGGAAATACGCCCCCGGACATGCCGCGTCACTCCCGACACGCCCCCCCCAGGCAAGCCCCGGGACTTACGCGCGCAGGGGGGGTTTTAAAAGGGTTACGCGCGTACCTTATTTATTTATTTTATTTTTATTTATTTATTGTTTTTGTTATACCGAGTTTCATGATAGGCATCACATCAACCCGGTTTACAAATAACAAGGAGTGTAAAGCATAACGTAACGTAAAAAACAATATTTTCAATAAGAACCTTGAACTTTAAATACAGTGAATCAGAAAAAGGGAGAGGGAAAGTTACAAAAAACAAGGAAAATAAACTTGGGATGGAAGGGGAGAAATTGAACAGCACAATATTTACATTTCAGCCTATTGATACATTAGAATAGCAAGTGAAAAATGAAATTTAAACAAAGTTAACTACATCCTGAAATCTGCCCCACTAGATCTAGTTGCATCACAGCCAGGCCTAGTCATTATTTTACTATATGGCATCTTTCTTGCCTCTTTGTAATGGTAGAGAGTATGTGGAATAAAATTCTGTATCTGCAATGATAGTTATTTTTTTATGCGCGTAACCCTTTTAAAATCCGGCCCAGAGTGCATTCCCGGGAATAAAAAGTACAAAAATGAATTGCAAAAGAGCCAGAAGTACTAACTGCCTAGTTAATTTATAAAGCTAAATTTGCAGGCTGTGAGATCTATCCAGCCTTTAGGGGAACTATTTCAAGTGGACTGTGACAGTCCTAGTGTATTGACATGTTTCATAATTAAGGGGCACTAATGATAGTTTATACAAACCTTAATTTTCCTAGTATCATAGTAAACTGTGAACACAGGACTTTCTATTCAAAAAAGTCAATATTAAGCTACCGAGACTGTAATCATATTTGTAAACTGGATTTCTCAGGGTTTTTTGTTTTTTTTTACCAGTGGAATCATAATAAATCTAATCTTTATCTATTGAATTGAGGAATAGAAAGGGTAGCTACAAATGTCTTTTCTTAGTTTGCATATTGGAGCTAAAAATGTACCCTCCAAGGAACTTCACAAAATTAACAAGATAATGCAGATAACTTCCTATTTGTACTCCTTTCTTTGAATACAGCAAATGGGAACATACTTCAGATCGTCTTATGCTCCCTTCCTCCTCTGAAAAAAAAAATTGCCATCAGAAGTTCTATATTCAGCATGTATTTGTGGACCAGTAATGAAATCCAGTCATTCCAGGCTAAGATTTGTTCCAAAAGCTCCTTTGAAACTTTGACTCGTGTTCTGAGGTCCGGTTCTCATTCATGATCTAGAACAGTGTTTCCCAACCACCCAAGGCATTATTACATGCACAAAATGTGTGGATTACCAGATCCCACGGAGCAGGCAGTGTGGACAAGGAGAGGCCAAAAGAAGCACCCCACTAGTGTCTCTTATTTATTTAAAGAATTTCTATATCGCATGAGCAGTAAAATACAATAAGTGTTTTACAGAATTTACACACACACACACACAAAAAAAAAAACCCAACCAAAATTAAACAATATCAATGCAAACCCTTCCAAATTTTAAAACAAATGGAGAGAGGGGATGAAGGCACACATGAACCTGTCACGATGGACCAGCTTCTTCTGTGTACAAATGCAGGATAATGGAGAAGTGGTGGTAGTGCAGGCAGCCGGGTCGGTTATCTGCCTTGTGGCTGCCAGAGCTCCTTCATAGCTGCTAGCTTCAACACTTGGAGTAAATCACATACAGGGCATACTGTCCCCATCTCACTCACCCTAGTGACAGGGAGGCTGGAAGGATAAGGGAAGATGTGTGCAATGTGTGGCCTGCACAAAGCGTGGACCAGCTCTTCGTGCCCTAGAGATACCGCACCCCAGGGCTCATGCTGTGGCTGGGAAGAAGAGACGTGCATGATTAGGCATGTTCTCAGAAAGGAGCACCTACATGTTTAAGAGCTCCTGCTGATGTGAGGGGCTAAGAACAGAGCCCAAATGCTGGCCTGGATCTGAGCATCAGTCAGTGTTGTCTTTCCTATGGGGTACTTGACCAGATCTGAAGGCATAAACCCTGATCTAGAAGGAATATAAAGTGTTGCCTGTCTGGTTTCCAAAGTTCATCTCTGAACCCAAGGGAAGAGTTCTACCTATTCCAGATTTTAGTCCCTTCCAAGTCCCGGTATCATGATTGATCCTAAGCTGATTTTGCAGTGTGTTTATTTTATTTTTTTAAACAAAGTTAACTACATCCTGAAATCTGCCCCACTAGATCTAGTTGCATCACAGCCAGGCCTAGTCATTATTTTACTATATGGCATCTTTCTTGCCTCTTTGTAATGGTAGAGAGTATGTGGAATAAAATTCTGTATCTGCAATGATAGTTATTTTTTTAAACGCTAGTTTTCTTCTTTATCGTTTCACATCTGTCGTCACTTCCTTCCCTTCCTTTTCTGCCTTTCCTTGTGTTCTTTGTGGGATTACTCCTTAAAGCGGCAATACTAGCTAAGTACCTGATTCCCTAAGGGTTTTTCCCATAGACACAAAAATGGGAGAAAAGCCTTAATGAATCTGGCCCTAAATTTGTTTCCTTTGATATCATTCAAAGCTTGTATTAAGACCATGTTCCTGGTTTCTAAAAATCTTCCTCCAGATCCACACGTCAATCAGTGTGACGTCTGCATTTGATACTGATCAGAATCAGTGCATTAGCACTCTTAATTTGTTTATATTTATAGAAGTGGGAATGACCTAATATGACAAATTTTCTAAACCCTTTTAACAATATATCCTCCATGAATGGATCAAAAATTAGTACCAAAATACAGGAATTTGGTTGTTTCTTTGCCAGGTGAATTATCCCAAAAACTCTTTTTGCATTGGTACTGAAGCTTTAAGAAGCCTAGGGAAGAGTGAGTTAAGGTGGGGGGAGGCTGATTGACAGATTTGCCTCCTGATTCCTGTAGATGGAGCCAGACCACCTATGGTATCTTACTTACCTGTGCCTGGACTGGTGGCGAGGAAGACTATGAAACTCATCATTACCGGTAAGTAACATACTAAATGATGGCGAACGCACCCCCCCCCCCCCCCCCGCCCAAGTGGTCCACCCAGTCTGCCCAGCAAGATACTTTTTCTTTTCGGGTAGTAACTGCCAGTCTGGGCTTCCTACCCCCATGCCTTCTGTTAAGGGTAGTAGCTGCTGGTCCATGCAGGTTACCCCAATTAACACAAGTGACCTCTTTTTTTTGCATTTCTGTCCCTTTAGCCACTTATATTTTCTGGTGTCCCATCGAATACTTTGCCATTCTCATCAATGTTGTTGTTATATCTCTTGTTATGATATTGGATGCCATAAGGTGACTGAAAAATTTGTAAGTTAAAAAAAAAAAAATTGCAAATTTCCAGGGGAGGGAAAGGAACAAGCAAGCTAAATGTAAAATGATTCAGAAGCAAAAAAAGGATTGAAATGTGCATAAAAGCCTATTAAACAGTGGGGCTTATTCTGCAAAATTCCTAAGCTGTGTAAGTGGACAAGTATCATTCCCAAGAAATTTTTCTTCATGTTGAGAAAAGATTATTTGGGCTGACTCACCTCTAAATTTCACAAAAATTGAGGTCATAATACATTTATTGGATGAAGAATTAGAAGTATGTAGCACGAATGGGGTCAAGTGAAAATTAAAATGCTGAATTATATATTAGCCTTATTTGTCAGTACTCACATTCTTCAGTATTGACCTCTAATATGTTCTGTTTTAACACTGCAACCTGAATATGATGTGCAGCCTGTTATGATTTATATAGCGCATACCAGATGTACCTACAGTAGCACTGTACAGAGACACATGACAGTCCTTGGAGTTTACAATCTATATAGCAGGAAATATGCAGTGTGAATACATTAAGTAGCCCCTTGACCTGCTCTAAATTAGATATCTCTTAAAATTTGGTAAAGCTTGACCCTGTTTGGTTAATTGTACACGGAAAATACCTGAAGGGAAAATTATTATGTAGAGTTGTGTATTTTCTTAAGATTGCTAGACACTGGGTGCGGCTGCATCTCTGAATCTGTTCTGCTCTGAGCTTTCAAAGGTGAAAATGCTGCAGATTATTATCCATGCATCTAGTGTAAAGCAAAGGTGCATTTCACAGTCTTGTTGTGTCAATCTTTTTATTGATTTTTCAGTAAGGTTGAACAGTACAGTGTATGGGTTGGGCAGTATCCCTGGCTGTAAGTGGGAGGGGCTTTCACTGTGACATAAGCAGGATATAAGGAGCTTTCAATAGCAATGAGAGTTAAAAGGACCAGTATATATGTATTACTGCATTAGCACAGAGCATAAACGGGTAAAAAATCTTTCAAATATAAATGGTCTCGTTCTGGTTTCCCACTTCCCTAATAGTTTATCTTGCAAAAATGTGTACAAATCCCTTGAAGCAGTGTGTGGCACAATCATAAAAAGCAGTGTGCGGCACAAACAAGCAGATGGACAGGCGAATAGATAGTTAAGCCTCATGGAGCAGAGACGCTGTAATGTATATTTGCACAGTGCTGCCTATGTCTAGTAGATCTACAGCAATAAGTAGTAATAATTATCAAAACCCATAAGCACTCTTTCAATCAGTATGAAACACACCTAAAACTATTATTTTATAAACGTGTATTTTAACAGATTGGGGCACCGACGGAAAACCATGAAGTTGTGTCGTGCGCTATCTGACTTGGTAGTGTACACAAATTCTGTGTCGGCCCATGATGTAGTGGATGATGGTGAGTTGTTGAGGCAGGTGTTTTTATATCTTAATTTGTTCATTTTAGTTTGTAGTTCATCACAGTACCACCAATCTCATTTTCACATGATCAGTCCTGTAAGGAAATGTTTAGATTACTGGGTGAATTGAAAATTACAAACCATGCACATCAAATAGCAATTCTTACTGATCTTGTATCAGTTGGGGATATTACCATAGAATAGCTGTTTTTGAAATGTATAAGTAGTCCAGAAGTGTGTCAGAATGGGAGAATGGAATCCAATAGTTTCATGTAAGTGTGATTTTGTGTGTGGGAAAAAAAGTAATGGGGGTGGGGGATGCAGCTAGAAGATTGTGGTTAGAAATGTGGGGTGAGGGGGAAGCACGAAATGCCAAAATTCTCTTCACCTCTCTGATTTAATGGTGCAGGCCTGTCTCAGACCCCTTCCTCTCTATCCCCAGTGATCTCCATCTCCCCCAGCCTATCACTACCCAGTCTTATCCCCCTCCCAGCCAACCACTTTTCCATCCCTTAACCCATCCCCACCAGTCTCTCCCCTCTATCCCACCGCTACCAGCCTCTTTCTAGCCCAACCCCTAATCCCAATCTCTCTTCTCCCAGCCCAGCTCATCCATCTCTTCCCCCAGCTCATCCCTGTTAGGCTTTCTAATCCACCACTCTCTCCCCATCCAACCAGTGTCTCTCCCCAGTGAATCCCCACTATCCTCTCCCCTTTGATCCTATCCCCACCAGTCTCTCTCACCTACTGTTCTCTCCCCCCACAGCCCATGCATCTCCCTTTTCTACCACTCTCCCTCAGAGATTGGCCCCATTGCTTCTGGAGTTGGGTGAGTGTGGGGGAAGAGGAGTTGGTGCGCAATCCCGGAGGTGTGATCAGTCTTCTCCCGGGCCTGAGGTGCAGCTGCTCACTCTTGGTCACCAGACAGAATGTATACTGTACTGTGCTTTCCCAGCATATGGTATCTGGCTTGACCTGGCACAAAATCACTGATTTCATGTATTCTATGCCATGTGTGGCATCATACTTGATGTAGACCAAATGGATTCAGTGTATATGATGTAATTTGTGGGCAAGCAAGTCAAAATTTGATAAATGATGATTTAGATTGGATATTTTATGACTGGGCTGGCCCAGTGGCTCAGTGGCAGTGCTGTGCCCCGTCATGCAGAAGGACCTGGGTTTGCTTCCTGAGTCAGGTCTTTGGGCTGGCTGGGGCTGGGGAAGCATAAAAGCAAGGCAGTGTTCAGAGCCCCTGGTAGGGTGAGAGGTCCCATTCATTGTGCAATGGTGAATCTTAGAGCCCAGATTTAGGGAGCACAATGGCAGGGCAGCCTGGTCCATGACCTCCACTTGAGGTCTGTTGCTGCAACAACTGAGCTAAGTGAATTGGGGAGGGGGAATTCATATAGGGGGAAAAACCCTAGTTAGTTGCATGTGACGGCTTATGGTGCTGGTTTTGATTGAACTGGAAGCCTAAGGAGCAGCAGGAAGTTGTGGAGCCAATTTTTTGTTTTAAATTGATAAAGGTTGGGTGATCCCGCTTAGCTTATATTTTGAAGGGCATTCCACAAATTTTTGAAGAGCAACCAGCACCATAGGGGAAAAGCATGCATTTTCTGAAATTTAAAGTAAACTCTTGTTTGGATTATAGCTGTGATCATTCCCATGGGACTAGTAGGCTTGGGAACACTAAAATCAAACATTCTTAGTCTATAAACTGCACCAGATCATCTCCCAAACTCTTGGTTCTGTACCCATGGAATCATTAGTAGATGTGTATTTAGAAAATTTAGAGAAACAGCATTCTTACAAAATAATTTTCTACAGATGACTCCATTCACAACTCTGTCAATTGTGCAATCTTTTCATCTGGAAGGCCCTTTGTTTTCTTACAATAACCAATGGAACTTCACTATTTTCAGCAAAGCTGAAATATCAACATTTCCAGATGTGCATGCTCCCTTGCTTTCTGTAGTTCCCTGCCATAAGCACCGCATAAAAATGGAATGAATCATATCCTTCATCCTTATATGGATCTGAATATACTATAGATGTATTGGTTCTCCTCGAGTGCTGTTTGTAATGTAAACTGATTAGCACCATAACTGCATTCAAATTATAATTGCAATTCTCATGTTTCAAAATGTAAATGAGATTTTATTGATCAAACCAGGTGCCTTGCAGGAGCCTATACTATTTACTAACAATGTTGGTGATATCCTGAATTAAACTATAGTCTTCCTGTCATGTTCCTGCAGGTGAATTTGAAACATTCCAGCTCGTTTACAAATGCATTAAATCAAGTTCGTTTGAAGTTCAAATGGAATGCATTTCAAACTCTTCTGCAGGAAAGTGATAGGAAGACTGTACTCTCTGTATTACTTAAATATAAACCTTTCATATATGACAGTTATTACTTTTTATTGTAATGAACGTCAGCAACATGCTATAGCTTAGGAGAAGTTGTATGAGCAAGAATGAATAGTAAAATATTATAATGGTTCCTTATGACAGTGGGTCAGTCATGAACATTGCAAAGAAGGAAAACAGCCTCTGCTGTATCACTGGGCTAATAAAATCTTACAGAAAATCTTCAAAGAGATGTAACTTGCTAACAGAGTTCTTGTGTGGCGCCATGCACATGATTACAGGTTAAGCAAGAGATAGTTTAAGTATCCGATCTTGTTTTAGCTGCTGGTTCTCTTGAGTGGATTTTATATTTGCATATCCAGTCAGTAAATGCCAAGGCCAAACATCAGTATACAAAAAGTAAATGGAAAAATGATTTCTTATAGATACAAAAATGTAAAAGTCAAAACAATCCTCTCATTATTGCATAGCTGAAAACAAGAAGTTCCACAAAGAGCTAATGGAGCCTGCTATCTGGGATTCACACATGTATACATGTGGATTAAAAAAAAAACAAAAAAAAAAACCTCTAGTCAGGATCCACAGTGATCTTATAAACTTTCTTTTTTTCCTCCATAAAGTAAGCCGAAAATCAAATGCATGCTTTTTCCATTGGTGTTCTGTGTTTGTTTATTGCGGAATTATTTTTTTGTCTTGCAAACCATTGTTCTCTCGTAATGATCACGCAGGGACAACGGGGAATGTCTTATCCTTCAGCGAGACGAGAGCCCACCAGGTGGTGCAGCAGAAATCTGAGCAGTTTATGCAGTACAACCAGAAGCAGCTCACGAGAATCTATCCATCTGCATACAGGATAGACTCTAGCAACTTCAACCCTTTGCCGTATTGGAACGCAGGCATCCAACTGGGTGCGTAGCATTGAAAGAAAATTATTATATTGAGTAGGAGTGCAGTTAGATGGATTTCACTTCTTGACGTTGCGTTTCCCTCTTTTTCATTGAAGGTAGATGCCAAAGCAAATGATGTTCCTGTTGTGTTTGATTGTATCTTTGTTTGCAGTGGCATTAAACTACCAGACTGAAGGTCGGATGATGCAGTTAAATCGAGCAAAATTCAAGATGAATGGCAACTGTGGGTATGTCCTCAAACCGCAGCAGATGTGCAAAGGTATTGCATGATATTAACTGTTATGTTGTCAATGCTGAAAAAGAATCCATGTACAAAGATTTTTTTGTTTCTTGTGCAACGCTAAAGAATTACAATAGAGCAGGACTTCCCAAACCTGTCCTGGGGACCCCTCCCAGCCAGTCGGGTTTTCAGGATATCCACAATGACTCTGCGTGAGATAAATTTGCACTATCTGCATGTTTTTCTCATACATAATCATTGCGGATGTACTGAACACCTGACTGGCAAGACCAGGCCAGGTTTGAGGCCCTGCAATAAGGTATAGGGCCGCTATAAATTATGAGCTTTAAGTCATGTTTTTATCCTCTCTGCCGGTGTGTGGTTATGCAGTAATTATACATTTCATGAGAAGAGCCTACCACAGACTTGGAATCCTGCACCTTCCCAACTTCCTCTTTACTTCAGAGGTCCATTATCTCACCAGTAAAGGCCTCAGAATTCAGCAGAATACTAAGCAAGATGAAATGAGGATCTATAGGCTTTGTTTTAATTTACAATGAACAGGAAAAGTTACATTTTTTTATAGCAGGGATAACCTTCAGTGTCGGGCATTTTCTTTTGTTTATGCCCTGGTGGGCTAAGGGCATTCTGCTTTGTCTTAGGCTTGCAGGGCATTAGCTGTTGGTGCCTTCCCTGCCTTTTAGCAGTGAGTAGTTATGCGGTAATGGAGCAAAGTCTAGCTGCTAATTTTTTTCTGAATTACTTTTCATGAACAATGTTGAGCCATTTTTAGTGAAGCAATTGTGTGCTATTCCTTGATTCCAGTAGTGATTATACTACTGAAGGTAGCAAGAGGTGGAGTTAATTTTAATGAAAATCAGTTTTCCTGATTTCCTTCAATCATGTAATTTTTTTGATTTTAAAATGAGTTGCTTGTACTCATCCCATATACTCGCATATATAGACTTTTTAATGAGAGCAACTCTTAAAATGTATTTATTTATCTATCTATCTATTTATTTATTTATTTAAAGGCTTTTATATTCTGGTATTCGTAGGGACATCATACCAGTTCACATTTTAACAGCAGGTTTGAAAATGCATGTTAACAGGGAGAAGGAATTGGGAGGGGGATAACTTAAGTGAAAGTGCAACATGGAAGTATAGGTTAACAACAACAACTGAACAATAGGGATCCTTAACATAAGGAAGGTAGTATCATACAGGGGTGGATATTTTGTGTGGAAGACTAAAGAATGCTGAACATAGAAGATATCTAGAAAAACTAGAATAATTGCCCTGCTCCTATCAGTCTTACACACAAGTGTCAGGAGCCATCATAATTAATGTCTCGGTACTGTGACTTATTCTAAACCTGCGTTGATGTGGCTCCAGGATATTATTCTTGTCTATAAAAGTCTGCAACTGTTGTACCCTTTTTCTATAGCACTACTTAAAGATGTAATGTTAGAGCAAGGCCTATAATTTCATAACTCAATGGGATCTAATGATTCTTTGCACTTGGATATACAATAGCTTTTTCAATAAATTTGCAAAACACCTTTTGAAAATGATACATTTTCAATATGTGTGATAGAATCCACAAAGGTCAATTTTAAATGTCACAATAGCCAAAATGAACAGGGATTTAAGCTTCATTCCAAGACTTTTAACAATGACAGAATTTCCTCATATTCCTTAATTTTCACTCTATAAAAAGAACTCCTTCTGCCTGAAGCTGAACAGACAGTACTGATAGTGCAGACAAAAAAACAATTATTTCCTCAGCTTTTGGAAAATTTGGAAGTTGTTTTATTTTCAAAGAAATTTGCAAAAGGCTCAGCACCAGAAGCACTAGCACTGATGTTTAGAAATAGGCTTAGTAATTAAACAATTGACTATTCTAAAACGTTCTTGAAACTGATTTAACAAAGTTATGACCCTGATGAAAAAAGTCTTTTAGGATCTCAGAAGCTGCTGGCATACTTCCTCATCACTGGGACAACAAATCTTATGCCATCACCTCTCAATCTGTCTAACTTTGATGCCATTGCCTATCAATCTATCTAACTTGGTTTTGGAACAAACCAAACCAAGCTTCCACACAGGGAATGTAAACTAATCACAACAAACCTAACAATATTATTATTTCATATAATTTATATATATATTAATTTATATATATTAACTGAATAAAAAAACATTTTAAAAATGGAAGGTGGGGTTTCATACTTAGCCAACATCTGGTTCCATCCCAGATAACCTGTGGCATTTATTCATAATCATAAACAACCAACTAGCAACCCATTAGTTCAAACAGTCAATATTTTATTAAATTTATGCAAAAAGAAAAAAAATAATTTTTGTATATTTGTATGTATAAAAACGCACTCAAAAATACAAAACAGGTTACAGACAATCCAAAACTTTTTTTCAAAATACATGCTTGCGCTAACCCAATGCGTGGCCGCATTTCAGATCCTGAAGCTCCAGGATTACATCTTCTTCTGTTATGCCCAGGCAGGACTGCATCTTGGGGGTCATGTCAAAGCTCATTCTGTCGGAGCCATGGCAGTGTCAGTGGCCCACGCAAGCAGTTCCTGTGGAGGAGATCTGCAAGGCTGAGACATGGAGTTCTCTCTACATATTCACATCCCATTTCTGCCTGGATAGGGATGGCTGACGCGAAAGCAGTTTTGGCCAATCTATCCTTTGAACCTGTTTGAGGTATAGAACCCAACTCTCCCAAACTAGGACCCATTGTTTGGGTTCAGGCTGTCTCCCCCCTCTGTTACCAACAGCGCTGGTATTGTTGTGCCCGATGGCACCTGATTAGGTGTCTGTTGGTCCCCTTTTGTGTTGGGGAGCAGCCTATAGCTAGGGATTCACCCAAGTGTGAGGAATACCACCCTGCTTGTTCTTGTAAAAAGCAGACTTGCTTATCTGTAACAGGTGCTCTCTGAGGACCTTACGAAACCTGCTCGCCACCCCGAGGAGTTGAGTTTCTCCTACTGTTTTATTTTATTTTAATTGTAATTCGGTATTACGAGACTGAAAAGGGACCCTGCGTGGTCGCATAGTATAGGGCATTCTCAGTATGTCTAGTCAAAGTTCTAGAAACTTTGACATGTTTTACATACAGGGGCTCCATCTGATGCTGTCACCTATGTGTGAGGACTAACATCCTGCTATCCTTGGAGAACACCTTTTACAGGTAAGCAACTCTGCTTTCTTCATTGACAGGCAGGGCTGAATTAGCCATGACACATGAGTGGTAGTATCTGGCAGGAGCGAATGAACCCTCTTTCTAAGCTCATAAAACCTTTGCTCTACTGAGCATGTGTGGGAATTCCCATCTGGGTTTGCCTCGAGCCCCCTCAGTCTTTTTTTCTCTGAGCACTAGCATGGATGTGTAATTCTACCTCTTTCTATTTTTTTCTGTAAAATTCTTATCTTATATCTTCAAGTTGTCTTATTGCCTTAACAGCCCCAAAACAGCACTTTTCAGTGCTACTTTAAAAAAACAAAACAAAACAAAGGAAGGCTGCTTCTTCAGGGATGTCTGGCAAGAAGAAAGCCATTGTGAATGGTTTTAGGATTGACAGACATGACCTGTGCTACTGCTGCCTGGAACCGAACCAGTTTTTGTGTGGGGCAGGAGAATGTTATGATTGTGGCTAGATATCCCTATGCTCCCAAAAGGTGAGGGCCTAGAAAATGGAGGAATTGCATAAGTCTCAGAAAAGCCACAGTCAGTTCTCTTTCTGAAGTGCAGCCTCATCTGCTTCCTCGGGAATGGAGTTGAATGGAAATTCCTCAAAAATATTTCCCCCTTCAGCAGAATAGGCCAAATCCTTGGGGTCAAGTAAGCAAAAGTGGAATACATCAAAGAAACAGAGGCATTCTGTGGAGATGTTGAAGTACCGAGTCTTGGCACCATTGGCAAATTCTTTGTTACATCAACCCTAGACATATAGCACATTGGTGCTGTCTACGCATTGAGTCCAGAATGCAAAATGCATCAATCCTTGACACCTTTAGCCCCTTAAAAAACTGGCTTAAATTTAGGCTCTATTTTCACTATGCCCCCTAAATTTAGGTCCCTAAAAATGGTCAGCTATAGGGGCTGAGTTAAAGCAGAGAAAACATTAGGTACGTAACACAGATTTTCAGCACTAGTTGCCTAAATGTAGCAAATGAATTGCAGGCCTAAATTTGGAACCTAAGTTTTAGGAGGTCCATATTCAGTGGTCTAGTTAGTGGACAACTTGTCCCATGTATCCAGTGGGAGAAACGTCCTGCTGAATAGACCAGCCTAAAGTTATCTGGCTACATATAGCAGATAAAAAAAACCAAAAACCAAAAAACCTAACCAGCTATGTTTGAAAATAGCCGTGTAGATTTTTCAGTTATGTGGCCTTGTGTGGAAGCACCAGGAGTGGGGCAGAAGGTCCCTTGCTCCCAGCGATGAAGAAAAAAGTATTGGCAGGGATGTATTTTCCCTCAGATTACGTTGGGAGGGACAGAAACTATCCAGTATAGGAGCAAATAAGGGGACACCTCAAGGTGAATTTGAAAACAGATTTGCTTTGCAGTATCCCCTATGGGCTCCTATATTGGATACTTTCTGTCACTCCTGTCGCAGCCCGCTGGCAAAATATGGAACCTTGTCAGGGGACTAACTGCTGGATTCTCTGGATACATTTAAGACTGATTCAACTTGTCTCATTAAACATTTGTGATTTTGAGGACAGCTTACGTATTGTTTTTGGGAATACTTTTTTATCTTCCATTTGTGACTGTTTTGCCTCATTTTCTCCACTTTACTGATGCAACATCTTTTGTGCATTTCTGTTTCAGTAGGTGTGTTGAACCCATTCTCCAGTGACCCACTACCTGCCAGTCCAAAAAAGCAGTTAATTTTGAAAGTGATCAGTGGGCAGCAACTGCCTAAACCTCCAGACTCAATGCTTGGAGACAGAGGAGAGGTAAAACAATTAATAACAAAGCCATGACTGTGTCAAGAGAATGTGGATGTGGTACAGTGTGTAGTGACGTAGTATTTTCAAGACTAGACATAGTTATAATTAGAAGTTATAGTTGAATGCTTGTTTGTTTAGTAGATTTTAACTAAAACATATCAATTTTTTAAAATATTATATTGTCCAGGCAGAAGTTAAACATTTAAGGCCCTTTATTCAAAGCACTTTCAGCCTTATTTAGCCGGATAAGCAGGACTCATACGGCCACTGAATATGCACTTACATTCAGCTTAGCCGTATAAGTCCCTTTGTATGGCTAAATGTTACACACACAGAAAGTTAGGCATGTGCTGGGTGGATCGGGACAGAGCATGTTGGCAATATAATTTATCTCATATATTAAAGGACCAAAATCACCTCTATTTCTTCATCAATTTTACAACTGAAAAATCAGAAAAATTCTTTTCCACTTGTCCACTAATTATGACCTCATATAGGCATTTTTTCGGAGCCTTCTTTTGAATGAGTGTGCTGCTTAGCAAGTAGTATATCTCGCACTACCACTCAATATATAATCATAGGTCATCCAACACCATTTTTTTAATTTTTTTATATATGCTTATTCATCTTGATAAAATCCATAAACTTTTTCTTAATCCTTGTTTTTCATAGTAATAATGTTACTTAGCTTGTTCAAGCGATATAGATTGAAGAAACTGTGCGACTCTGTGCCATGAGGATAAAATGCCCGACACGGTCCGTGTTTCGGTTTTCCACCTTCTTCATGGGGCCATCTACAAAACACATCTATAAGTGAATAACTTGAAAAAGTAATATCAAAATTTTACCTTATTCACAGTGGTACTAACGATGTTTGTTGCTCAGTGAAGTGTTCCGTGTTCTGGTAAATCCGTCTCTTCAACCGGAAGCTGGAATGACTAAACGCCGTTTTTATAGGAACAATAACCAATGGGGGATTGTCACGTCTAAATTCACTGCTACACTTATCAGCTGTGGAGTTGAAGTTGGATTAAATTACAGAATACCAATCAATCTCGGCATTTAATCCCTCAGGAGCAACGCATGCCAACTTGTAAATCCACCGTTGTTCGTGCAAATTCAATAATGCTTGTGAGTCACCCCCCCTGCTTGTCATCAAAATTTTATCAATGATTCTCTACTTCAAATCTGCAAATGTATGATTAAACTCGACACAATGTGCTACAATGGGGGCCTGTAGTTTTTTTGTGGCTACACAACTCCGATGTTCAATCAACCTAGTGCGTATGGCTCTCTTTGTTCTGCCTACATAATATTTGTTGCAAGGACAGATGATTAAATAGACAACGTGTGTTGATGTACAATCGGTGTTTGTTTTTGCATAATAAAGATTGCCCTTCTTATCCGTCCAAGTTGGTCCACTAATGGTTTGCGCACATAAAGAACAGTTGTTACAAGAAGTATGTTCGCCAGTGTGTGAGCCAAATTGAGCACTGTCCGAACATAAAAAAGAGTGCGTCAGTAGATCTCTCAAATTTTTTCCCCGACTGTATGTAATCATCGGTAACTCTTTAAAAACAGAGTGAAATTGTAGTATGTGCCAGTATTTACGAATAATAGCCGCAATCTGAGTGGCTTTTGTTGAATGTTTCAATGTGCAAACAAAACTCGGATCCTGAGTGACGTCATCTCGTTCCAAAAGTAGCCATATGCGCTGAGCATTGTAACCTCTTTTAAACGCCATTCTAATTGTTTTAGATGGATAACCCCTATTGAGCAGTCGTGTTGCTAATGCTTGTGCCTGCAGGTTATATTCCTCTATATTATAACATATACGTCTTAGTCTCAAAAATTGTCCAATTGGTAAATTATTTTTTAAATGATATGGATGAAAACTGGAAAAGTGAAGTAGAACATTTTTGTCAGTAGGTTTTTTAAACAATGTGGTGACGAATTGATTATTCAATTTCTGTATAGAAATGTCCAAAAAATCAATCTTAGACTTACTGTACTGCATGGTAAAGTGAAGATTTGGGTCCAAAGCATTCATCCACATTAGAAATTCCAACAGACTTGATTCCTCACCATGCCACAAGAAGAATATATCATCTATGTATCGGCACCAGTTAGTAATATTGGTAAACATGACCGAATCATACAATAATGTCTCCTCAAAATTTTCCATATACAAGTTCGCCAAACTGGGGGCCATAGTGGCCCCCATGGCAGTGCCATGAATCTGCTGGTAATAACATTCATCAAAGATAAAGTAATTTTTTTGCAATGCGATAGTGGCAATTCTTGACAGAAAGGAAGTAGGTACGCGATGTGGACGACTTCTAGATTTTAATGCTTGTTGCAAAATTTCTAATGCCTGATCTTGTGGGATACTTGTGTATAATGCCCTGATGTCTAAAGTAACCATGATGGTATCTGAAGAAGCTTTCATGATTGGGTTCTTGTCATTGAAAGAAAAGAATTTTTTGATCAATTCTAAGTATCGAGCACCTACCATATACATGATTCCAAAGATTCATAAAGATTTGGTCCACCCACCAGGGAGACCTATTGTGAGTACTATAGGATCTTTACTAGAACCGTTATCTGTATTCATCGATAAATTTTTACAACCACAAGTTTTGAAAATAAAGTCATTCATTAGAGATACCAAAGCAATGTTGAACAAATTAATGTCCATCTGCCCCACTACAGATACCATCATGGTTACTTTAGACATCAGGGCATTATACACAAGTATCCCACAAGATCAGGCATTAGAAATTTTGCAACAAGCATTAAAATCTAGAAGTCGTCCACATCTCGTACCTACTTCCTTTCTGTCAAGAATTGCCACTATCGCATTGCAAAAAAATTACTTTATCTTTGATGAATGTTATTACCAGCAGATTCATGGCACTGCCATGGGGGCCACTATGGCCCCCAGTTTGGCGAACTTGTATATGGAAAATTTTGAGGAGACATTATTGTATGATTCGGTCATGTTTACCAATATTACTAACTGGTGCCGATACATAGATGATATATTCTTCTTGTGGCATGGTGAGGAATCAAGTCTGTTGGAATTTCTAATGTGGATGAATGCTTTGGACCCAAATCTTCACTTTACCATGCAGTACAGTAAGTCTAAGATTGATTTTTTGGACATTTCTATACAGAAATTGAATAATCAATTCGTCACCACATTGTTTAAAAAACCTACTGACAAAAATGTTCTACTTCACTTTTCCAGTTTTCATCCATATCATTTAAAAAATAATTTACCAATTGGACAATTTTTGAGACTAAGACGTATATGTTATAATATAGAGGAATATAACCTGCAGGCACAAGCATTAGCAACACGATTGCTCAATAGGGGTTATCCATCTAAAACAATTAGAATGGCGTTTAAAAGAGGTTACAATGCTCAGTGCATATGGCTACTTTTGGAACGAGATGACGTCACTCAGGATCCGAGTTTTGTTTGCACATTGAAACATTCAACAAAAGCCACTCAGATTGCGGCTATTATTCGTAAATACTGGCACATACTACAATTTCACTCTGTTTTTAAAGAGTTACCGATGATTACATACAGTCGGGGAAAAAATTTGAGAGATCTACTGACGCACTCTTTTTTATGTTCGGACAGTGCTCAATTTGGCTCACACACTGGCGAACATACTTCTTGTAACAACTGTTCTTTATGTGCGCAAACCATTAGTGGACCAACTTGGACGGATAAGAAGGGCAATCTTTATTATGCAAAAACAAACACCGATTGTACATCAACACACGTTGTCTATTTAATCATCTGTCCTTGCAACAAATATTATGTAGGCAGAACAAAGAGAGCCATATGCACTAGGTTGATTGAACATCGGAGTTGTGTAGCCACAAAAAAACTACAGGCCCCCATTGTAGCACATTGTGTCGAGTTTAATCATACATTTGCAGATTTGAAGTGGAGAATCATTGATAAAATTTTGATGACAAGCAGGGGGGGTGACTCACAAGCATTATTGAATTTGCACGAACAACGGTGGATTTACAAGTTGGCATGCGTTGCTCCTGAGGGATTAAATGCCGAGATTGATTGGTATTCTGTATTTTAATCCAACTTCAACTCCACAGCTGATAAGTGTAGCAGTGAATTTAGACGTGGCAATCCCCCATTGGTTATTGTTCCTATAAAAACGGCGTTTAGTCATTCCAGCTTCCGGTTGAAGAGACGGATTTACCAGAACACGGAACACTTCACTGAGCAACAAACATCGTTAGTACCACTGTGAATAAGGTAAAATTTTGATATTACTTTTTCAAGTTATTCACTTATAGATGTGTTTTGTAGATGGCCCCATGAAGAAGGTGGAAAACCGAAACACGGACCGTGTCGGGCATTTTATCCTCATGGCACAGAGTCGCACAGTTTCTTCAATCTATATCGCTTGAACAAGCTAAGTAACATTATTACTATGAAAAACAAGGATTAAGAAAAAGTTTATGGATTTTATCAAGATGAATAAGCATATATAAAAAAATTAAAAAAATGGTGTTGGATGACCTATGATTATATATTGAGTGGTAGTGCGAGATATACTACTTGCTAAGCAGCACACTCATTCAAAAGAAGGCTCCGAAAAAATGCCTATATGAGGTCATAATTAGTGGACAAGTGGAAAAGAATTTTTCTGATTTTTCAGTTGTAAAATTGATGAAGAAATAGAGGTGATTTTGGTCCTTTAATATATGAGATCACTTATTGACTGAACCCTCCAAAAGAAAAAATTAGAGAATTTCTGTCATCGGCAATATAATTTATACAGCTAACTACTGCTATTCTAGTTGGCTGCATAAGTTTATGTCTAAGTTTAGACACCCCGTAGAGTAGGTCTGAACTTAGCTGGGTATGGTTATCCGGCGAAGTGCGCACGCATACGCGCATATTCAGCGGATTAGTTCTAACCGGCTAAGTTACTTACACCGCCAGCTTTGAATATGTATCCCTTAATTTTTAATGCTGTATTTTATTACCTTTAATTCCTGTGTTATTCGCTTAATTATGAATTTTCTTGGTGGGAGCTCGCAGGTGAGCACCATTTAATTACATACAAAGTCCTTACCCTCATACACAAATCAATCTACAACCAAGAAATGCAATGGTTCTCTGACCACTTTACATTCCATAAATCCAATAGACCTACAAGAACAATACACCAAGCCAAACTCAAGACTCCCACACTCAAACAAATTAAACATGTTTCTACAAGAGAACGATCATTTACCATAGCAGGAACCAACATCTGGAATAAAATGCCCACAGACCTGCGCCTGGAGCCTTGTCACAAGAAATTCAAACAAAACTTAAAAACTTGGCTCTTCAGAAAAGCTTATTCATAATGCCCTCCGACTATAATGCCCTCCGACTCCTCAAACAGCCATCCCACCCAAACTGCCTCCCTCTCCCCCACTCCCTTTCACCACTTTCTGCCTCTTCCTCTGCCTGAATGTACTTAAATATACATAGATTGTATATTATTATTTGTACATAATACACCTAATTTTATATTGTTGGTAATTATACATAGTTTCTCCCATGAGATTAGATGGGATTCAATTGTACCATATGTTGACTCATTGCCTTGTTTATTGATATATGCTTGTTGTTTCTGAATTGATTGTAAAGCCTGTTGCTAAATTATTGTTCATTGTAAACCGAGGAGATGTTTGAAACGTTCCGCTGTATATAAAAAACCTTTAAATAAAATAAATAATAAAAATAGTTTATCGTGATGTAGAATGTTCAGTCTATATATTCTTTATAGGCTCATTAGTAATTATGGTGGTCGATGATGCTAAATATATAGCATTGGTAGCATGAACACTACTTTATTTTGAATTTGAAGACTATAAGATTTTATAGCGAAATATTTTTTAACCCAGAATTTTTATTCTGAAACAGATAATTGATCCTTTTGTTGAGGTGGAAATTATTGGATTGCCTGTAGATTGTTGTAAGGCACAAACAAGAGTTGTTGATGACAATGGTAAGTTAAAGTAATTTTATGTGTTTTGTTGTTTTTTTTTATTAATGAAAAAATGTCATGAAATTCTGTGTTGCACAACAAAGTGTGAAACACTAGAGAGAGGAAAATAGTTTCTTAACTATTTACCACCATCACAGCAGGAGCAACTATTTACCACCATCCCAGCAGGAGCAACAACCACGGTAATAAATTTATCTATGAAGTCACTGTCTATGGAACAAACTGCCATGCTAGAGAAAGGATTATCTTATGTGCCCACGATCAGAGGTGATTTGTTTGAGATTGAAAAGTTCTTTCACAAATTTGTCCGGAGTCTGTCTCTTAAGGTTTTCTTTTCTAAGAATAAGGCTTGCACACTAGATACTTCTATTGTAACACCGCAATCCAAGTGGTATCCCCCTGGTCCGATGGACTCAGCTATTAGTACCTTTCGAGATCTGGTATTGAGTGAGTTAAGGAAGAAGAAATTTCTGTCCTGCAATACAGATTGGAATTGTTCCGTTATGGAAATATCAGCTTTGAAAACTTTGGCTAAAGATTCCACAGTTGTTGTAAAATCAGCTGATAAGGGGGGAGCGGTTGTTATTATGAACACCAAAGACTATTGTGCAGAAGTTATGAGACAGTTAGGGGATATCACTTATTACACTAAATTGGAAATAGATCCCACGGCTGAATTGAAGGCTTATATAGACTCTTTGATTGATGTGGCTTTCACCAAATTTTGGATTACATCGAGAGAGAAACGTTTTTTGGTTGTAGATTTTCCCAAGACACCTGTCTTGTACGTTTTACCCAAGATACACAAGTCTCTTGAAAAACCACCAGGGAGGCCGATAGTATCTACGAGGGGGTCTTTATTAGAACCTTTGTCGATCTTTGTTGACAAATTTTTAGCCCCTTTGGTAAAACAGTTACCATCTTATGTTAGAGATTCTACTGATTTGATGACACAACTGGAAAATATTACAAGTGATTTATTCCCGAATGAGTTGTTAGCGTTGGCTACCATTGATGTAGTATCGCTTTACACCAACATACCGCAAGCTGAGGCTATTAATATCATCAAGAACACACTCCACACAGTGAATCAGAACAACCGTATTCCTGCAGAATTTGTGAGTACTTTAGCAGAGGTGGCCTTAAGCAACAATTTCTTCATGTTTGACAAAATCTTTTACCACCAAACCAAAGGGGTAGCGATGGGTGCCACCATGGCTCCTGATGTCGCTAACTTATACATGGGAGATTTTGAGAACAAACATTTAAAAAATAATCCTTTTGGCCAACATGTGAAATTGTGGAGGAGGTACATTGATGATATCCTGGTTGTGTGGGAAGGAGATGAATCCACGTTTACAGCCTTCATGGAATGGTTACAGAATTGTGATGCTAATTTGAGTTTCACGTTCATTTTTGACAAAAGGAATGTTTCATATTTAGACATTTCTATTAGCATTCAGCAGTCGGGATTTCAATTTTCCATTTACCGTAAGCCTACAGATAAAAACACGATCCTCCGGTTTGATAGTTGTCATCCGCTTCATCTTCGTTCCAACTTACCTTATGGTCAGTTTTTAAGACTAAGACGTCTTTGTTCAGATGTTTTTGACTACAAAATGAAGGCACAAGTGATGATGAACAATTTTGCACAACGGGGCTACCCTTCTAGTATCATCAAGAAGGCATACAAACGAGCCCGCTGGATCAACAGAGATTTGTTACTTCAACCTGCTCGTGGTAGTCAGGACACCGAGCGGTTGGTATGTGTATTACCGTTTTCATCTCAAATTTACAAAGTACAAAAGGTGATTAAAAAATTTTGGCACGTATTGAGCTTACATGAGGGGTTCCAACATTTCCCAATGTTTGCGTTTAAACGAGGGAAGAATATCAGAGACCTTGTTGTACACTCAGATTTTTTTGATGAGAAAGACAATAGCACTATGGAATCACATCTGACTGTTGGGCACCGACCTTGTATGAAGTGCTCCGTATGTGATCAATCATTTGATGGCAACAAGTTACCCTTTTTCAAAGGAAACTTTAAATTAGCAGCTGCTACCACTTGTGAATCCAGAGGGGTGGTTTATGCCTTGTGGTGCCCTTGTCCGCTTCTATATATTGGGAAGACGAAAGATGCCTTAAGACGCGAATGATAGAACATCGCAGTGCTATAACTAGGAGTAGGTTGGAGGCACCTTGTGTTCAACACTGCATTGAGAGTAATCACACGTTTGCAGAGCTGAGATTTGCAGTAATCGAACAGCCAGTTCCGAGTAATCGGGGCGGCAATTTTGATTTGTATTTGACACAGAGAGAACAAAAATGGATACATTTTTTTGATTCAGTGATTCCGAAGGGGCTCAACAAGGAAATTGATTGGTCAGTTTTTTGAAGTCGTTGGGGTGCGATTTACTTAAAATGACAGCTGTTGTTAGCATGGGATGCCGGGATTAGTAGTTTTCAGTGAAAGACTAGGTGACCGGAAAGTAGTTTTTTCGTTACTTCCGGCCCCATAGAACCTAGTGGGCTATTTAAACCGGTATAGTGAGTTAAGTTCTGACAAAGGCGTTTATCGCCATGTTGTGATCCTAAGACAAACAATTCCGGCGTTTCGGTGAGTTTCTAAGTTGAATACATGGTCATTTTGAGGGGAGTACTTGTGCCTGAATTAGCAGTTTTTTTTGTTGAGTTGGAAAGTATGAAATTGGATAAGTTTTTTCTTTCTGTTTGTGTGTGTAGTTTTGATTGTTTTTAATTTTTGACATTGCATTGCAGGAACTGAATGAAAGTAATGTACCGGTGATACAGTGATCTGGTATCTTCATTCCCCTTGAAAAAGACTCGTTGAGAGTCGAAACATGGACCATGTCGGGGTTGAATAACGGAAGTATTCTTCTAGACATTTGATTGACCACTTTTGTGGCTGTGCATTTTCAGGTGGACAAATATATGGGTTACTAGCCGGTTGAATGTTATACAACTAGTTTTTAAAGAATTTTGCACTTTAATGGTTGAGTTAGCAATTTATTTAAAATAAAAAATGCTTTTTGGAGTGAGTGGTGGGGAGACATGAGACAATAAATGATTAAAAAATTGTTTGAGCTCACAGGCTGATTACTGCCTGCGGCCCATTGCGGGCGAGAGACAGCAGAACGAAAATTCACCGTGAGCAATTGCCTATGATATTGTCTCTAGTCTAGTTTTTTGAATATGTGATGGTGGTAAATAGTTAAGAAACTATTTTCCTCTCTCTAGTGTTTCACACTTTGTTGTGCAAGATATTAATTGAGAGGGTTTGCTTCTGTTTAGTGATTATACATCAATGAAATTCTGTGTAACATAATTTGGAGGACAATTTCCAGAAGGATCTAGCTAGATAACTAAGAAGCTATCCATCTAGATCTGTGGGACTGAAGATTGTCATCTGCTGAACAGGTATATGTAGCCACCAAGTTTCACTAAGTGGCTATATTTAAGAGGAGATGGGATTTGGTCAGGTAGGGAAAATGTGTGTATTTTGCTTTTTCAAATATGATTTCCAGTGCGCAACTGATACAGAAACAGTTTCTTTTTTTGAAAATTAGTTGTAAGGAATGTGGGTACTTGTATGCTTTGCACCTGAGTGGGCTAGTGGAAGTGACCCCCCCTGCTGCTGAAGCTCTAAAGATTACTTCAGAGATCTATGTTCTTTCTGGGTCCTTTTATGTTGACTGGATTTCTTGGAAACTTTCTGCTGAAAGCCTTTCAGAAATCTATCTAGGCACATTGTAATTTATTACACCTACGTATTGCCGTCCATTGCTCCTACCATGTGACAGGGGCCAACCAATGGCACCGGTAGCCCTTGTGGCATAGTAAGGTCAAAGGCTATTGGCGCCATTTTGAATACCGGCAGCCAACGGCGTGAATGCAGGAGATGGCTCCCGGACACCCCGCTGGACACCAGGGAGTTTTGGTAAGTCTTGGGGGGTCAGGAGGGTGGGGGTTGTAGTTAATTACATTTTAGCTGGGAAACGAATAAGAATGAATGCATGAACGTATCGGGGGGCCCCCCTTGCCAAATGCAATGTATCTGCCCCCTGACAAATACGAATACCGAATGCAGTGTATGCGGTCCCTCTGCACATCCCTAACATTGGCTCTGCTCCATTTCCTCAGATTCCAGAAAAAAGGCGCACCATAAATTTAAGCCCCAGGTAACAGATACAAAATGGAGTTGAACTAGCACATGTGAAACTTGTGAGCCAGTAGCAGTGTATCCAGGGTTGCAGTATTGACTATTGGCATCGCTGCTCACTAGTTTCAAACTTGTGTTAACTCAACCCTTTTTTTGTGTCTGTTCTGGGTGGTCGACCGGGCCTTGTACCTGGTACGCCAAAGTAATATGGTGGCAGGCACACATGGGGAGCCAGGCCCTTGGGGTGGGGGGGAAGAGGTTAGTGCTGCACATGTCGGTTAAGCTGACAGTGGGGACGTGGGGGGGAAACGGGGCTGGTGTAAGGATCGGTGGGAATGTCTGCCTGCCCTCCAGCCGTTAGGCTTTCTGAGTTAAATTTTGTGGCAGCGTGCCAATAGGTTGCTAGGGCTGCAGGGAGTGGGCGGGGTTTAAGCTGCGAGATGCCAGCCTCTGATCATTTTGCTGGCATTTCTTGCTGCTGCCACAGTGGTTGCTTCCCTCCCACCCGCCATTATCTTGGTTTCCTTGTTATATGGGGGTTTGGTTTGTTCTGTCGCAGCTGGCGGGGTTTAAGGCGGGTGGCCCGAGCAGACTGGGTTCAGATTTACTTAATTTGCTGCTAAGTTTGGCTCCTGTTATAACTCAACTTATGAGGACAACTGGGTGCAGTTGTCTACTATGGGCTCCTTGCTGGCTGGTGGCGGGGGTCGCGATACTAAGAATATAAGAACATGCCATATTGGGTCTGACCAAGGGTCCATGAAGCCCAGCATCCTGTTTCCAACAGTGGCCAATCCAGGCTGCAAGTACATGGCAAGTACCCAAAAACTAAGTCTATCCCATGTTACTGTTGCTAGTAATAGCAGTGGCTATTTTCTAAGTCAACTTAATTAATAGCAGGTAATGGACTTCTCCTCCAAGAACTTATCCAATCCTTTTTAAACACAGCTATACTAACTGCACTAACCACATCCTCTGGCAACAAATTCCAGAGTTTAATTGTGCGTTGAGTAAAAAAGAACTTTCTCCGATTAGTTTTAAATGTGCCACATGCTAACTTCATGGAATGCCCCCTCGTCTTTCTATTATCTGAAAGAGTAAATAACCGATTCACATTTACCCGTTCTAGACCTCTATCATATCCCCCCTCAGCCGTCTCTTCCCCAAGCTGAAAAGTCCTAACTTCTTTAGGCTTTCCTCATAGGGGAGCTGTTTCAGTCCCTTTATCATTTTGGTCACCCTTCTCTGTACCTTCTTCATCACAACAAACCTATTTCGTGCCTAAATGTAAACCGTTGTGATGGTGCATTACTAAACGATGGTATAGAAAAGTTTTTAAATAAATAAATAAAACGATATCTTTTTTGAGATGTGGCGACCAGAATTGTACACATTATTCAAAGTGTGGTCTCACCATGGAGCGATACAGAGGCATTATGACATTTTCCATTTTATTCACCATTCCCTTTCTAATAATTCCCAACATTCTGTTTGCCTTTTTGACTGCCGCAGCAAACTGAACCGATGATTTCAATGTATTATTCGTATCCACTATGGCGCCTAGATCTCTTTCTTTGGTGGTAGCTCCTAATATGGAACCTAACATTGTGTAACTATAGCATGGGTTATTTTTCCCTATATGCATCACCTTGCACTTATCCACATTAAATTTCATCTGCCATTTCGATGCCCAATTTTCCAGTCTCACAAGGTCTTCCTGCAATATATCACAATCTGCTTGTGATTTAACTACTCTGAACAATTTTGTATCATCTGCAAATTTGATTATCTCACTTGTATTTCTTTCCAGATCATTTATAAATATATTGAAAAGTACGGTCTCAGTTCAGATCCCTGAGGCACTCCATTGCCCACTCCCTTCCACTGAGAAAATTGTCCATTTAATCCTACTCTGTTTCCTGACTTTTAGCCAGTTTGTAATCCATGAAAGGACATCGCCACCTATCCCATGACTTTTTACTTTTCCTAGAAGTGTCTCATGAGGAACTTTGTCAAACGCCTTCTGAAAATCCAAATAGACTACATCTACTGGTTCACCTTTATCTACATGTTTAACTCCTTCAAAAAAGTGAAGCAGATGGCAAGAATTGCCTTGGGTAAAGCCATGCTGACTTTGTTCCATTAAACCATGTCTTTCTATGTGTTCTGTGATTTTGATATTTAGAACACTTTCCACTATTTTTCCTGGCACTGAAGTCAGGCTAACTGGTCTGTAGTTTCCCGGATCGCCCTGGAGCCCTTTTTAAATATTGGGGTTACATTAGCTATCCTCTAGTCTTCAGGTACAATGGATGATTTTAATGATAGGTTACAAATTTTTACTAATAGGTCTGAAATTTCATTTTTTAATTCCTTCAGATCCCTGGGGTGTATACCATCTGGTCCAGGTGATTTACTACTCTTCAGTTTGTCAATCAGGCCTACCACATCTTCTAGATTCACCGTGGTTTGGTTCAGTCCATCTGAATCATTACCCATGAAAACCTGATGGGTACCCATGAAAACCATATGGGTACCTCCCCAACGTCCTCTTCAGTAAACACTGAAGCAAAGAAATCATTTAATCTTTCCATGATGGCCTTATCTTCTCTAAGTGCCCCTTTAACCCCTCGATCATCTAACAGTCCAACTGACTCCCTCACAGGCTTTTTGCTTCAGATATATTTTAAAAAGTTTTTACTGTGAGTTTTGCCTCTACAGCCAACTTCTTTTCAAATTCTCTTTTAGCCAGTCTTATCAATGTCTTACATTTAACTTGCCAACGCTTATGCATTATCCTATTTTCTTCTGTTGGATCTTTCTTCCAGTTTTTGAATGAAGATCTTTTGGCTAAAATAGCTTCTTTCACCTCCCCTTTTAACCATGCCGGTAATCAGTTTTCCTTCTTTCCACCTTTCTTAATATGTGGAATACATCTTGGCTGTGCTTCTAGGATGGTATTTTTTTTAATAATGACCATGCCTCTTGCACACTATTTACCTTTGTAGCTGCTCCTTTCAGATTTTTTAAAACTATTTTTCTCATTTTATCAAAGTTTAGCACGAGAGCTGTGGATTTGCTTACTGTCCCCCTTCCAGTCATTAATTCAAATTTGATCATATTATGATCACTATTGCCAAGTGGCCCCACCACCATTACCTCTCTCACCAAATCCTGTGCTCCACTGAGAATTAGATCTAAAATTGCTCCCTCTTGTCAGTTCCTGAACCAATTGCTCCACAAAACTGTCATTTATTCCATCCAGGAACTTTATCTCTCTAGCATGCCTGATGATACATTTACCCAGTCAATATTGGGGTAATTATTACCGCACTACCAATTTGGTTAGCTTCCCTAATTTCTCTTAGTATTTCACTGTCCCTCTCACCATCTTGACCAGGTGGACGGTAGCATACTCCTATCACTATATTCTTCCCCGACACACAAGGGATTTCTACCCATAAAGATTCGATTGTGCATTTAGTCTCATGCAGGATGTTTATCCTGTTGGACTCTATGCCATCCCGGACATAAAACGCTACACCGCCTCCCGGGTGCTCCTCTCTGTTATTGCGATATAATTTGTGCCCCGGTATAGCACTCCCCATTGGTTATCCTCCTTCCACCATGTCTCTGAGATGCCAATTCAGTCTGTCGTCATTCACTGCTATACATTCTAATTCTCCCACCTTACTTCTTAGACTTCTGACATTAGCATACAAACATTTCAAAGTTTGTTTTTTGTTTGTATTTTCATTCTGCTTTTTAATTGATAGGGATAAGTTGGAATTTTTTAGCTCAGGTGAGTTTTTAGTTACAGGCACTTGGACTATTTTTCTTATTGGAATCTAACTGTCGGGATGCCTTAATTCTAATGCATCAGTATTCTTTGAAGATACCTCCCTCTGAACCATGCACTGCTGAGCGACTGTCTGCTTTCCCTTTTGTTCTAGTTTAAAAGCTGCTCTATCTCCTTTTTAAAGGTTAGCACCAGCAGTCTGGTTCTACCCTGGTTAAGGTGGAGCCCATCCCTTCGGAAGAGACTCCCCCTTCCCCAAAAGGTTCCCCAGTTCCTTACAAAACTGAATCCCTCTTTCTTACACCATCGTCTCATCCACGCATTGAGACTCCAGAGATCTGCCTGCCTCTGGGGACCTGCCCGTGGAACAGGGAGCATTTGAGAGAATGCTATCCTGGAGGTTCTGGATTTTTCTACCTAAGAGCCTAAATTTGGCTTCCAGAACCTCCCTTCCACATTTTCCTATGTCGTTGGTGCCCAGAGGTACCATGACAGCCAGCTCCTCCTCAGCACTGTCTAAAATCCTACCTATGTGACGTGTGAGGTCCGCCACCTTCGCACCAGGTAGACATGTTATCAGTCAATCCTCACGCCCACCAGCCACCCAGCTGTCTACATTCCTAATAATTGAATCACCAACTATGACAGCCAACCTAACCCTTCCCTCCTGGGCAGTAGGCCTTGGGGAGACATCCTTGGTGTAAAAGGACAATGTACCACCTGGAGAGCAGATCCTTGCTTACAGGATTCTTTCCTGCTGCACCAGGTTGATGCTCTCCAATCATGAGACCTTCTTCCTCCAAGGCAGCACCAAAACTACCAGTCTGAAGTTGGGACTTGGCTACTATGTCCCTGAAGGTCTCATCTATATACCTCTCTGGCTGCCTCAGCTCCTCCAGGTCTGCCACTCTAGCCTCCAGAGATCGGACTTGTTCTCTGAGAGCCAGGAACTCTTTGCATTGCATGCACATGTACAATTTCTCACCGGCGGGTAAAAAAATTATGTATGTGATACTCGATGCAAAAGACTGGGAAGCCCCCTTCTTGCTGCTGGACTGCTGCCTTCATCTCAAATTTGTTCGGTTCCTTCTTAAGTTTTAGGTTGCTATGGGAGTAGGAATGTGTCTAATTAATGTCCTTTAAATGTATTAGTGAATTCACTATATGTCTGGTAGTAGCCTACAGGGGAATGATCAAACTCTCAATAAGGTTTTTGGGTTTTTTGTGAAAGTGGCACCTGCCTATAAATTAAAGGATGAGCTAGGGGTGGGTGGGTTGGAAAATACAGTCTAACTTCAGTTAGTCAGCCAGAGTGACTCACTGCTCTCTTGATTAACAAATGTTGGTACCTAATCAAACCAAATCACACTACCTTAACACCTTTCCAAGGTGAGTAACTGAACTGAACTTTTCAACCTTTTTAGTTAGGTATACACTGCTCCTAGCTTATTTCTAGCTTCTGGCTACTTTTTTTGTTGTTGTTGTTTTTAATATACAAACACTCTAACTTCTGCTTATTAGCTGCCTTACTGACTGTTAAAAGCACAAACACACTAAATAATATTCCCAAATAGTTTACTTCGCCCCAGTACTTTTAAAAAAAGAAAATTTCCCAAGCAAAAACTTACCGATTCCTTTCAGCCACTACCAAGGTGATCCTCTCCTCTCAGTGCTCCCACTGAGTTTAAGGCTTATGGAACTTGCTAGCTGGGTGGCTAGTGGTGATCGTGGTGGATGGTTACTGGGAGTTACCTAATTTGCGGGCCGATAAAGTAAAGTCCGCGGGAGAGCAGGCGAATGCCCAGTCTCCCAGCGCGCACACAGGCCACTCTCCTGTGCGCGAGATTCTTTATTCAAATTAGGTCCGGCGGTAAAAACAGGTAAAAAGAAGCGCTAGAGACACTAGCACGTCCCTAGTACCTCTTTTTGGACAGGAGCGGCGGCTGTCAGCGGGTTTGACAGCCGACGCTCAATTTTGCCAGCGTCTGTTCTCAAACCCGCTGACAGCCACGGGTTCGGAAACCGGATGCTGGCAAAATTGAGCGCCGGTTTTCAAGCCGCGAGCCAACTTCAAAAATTTTTTTTTTTTTTTACTTTTTGTAACTTTTCTGGACCTCCGACTTAATATCGCCATGATATTAAGTCAGAGGGTGCACAGAGAAATTAGCGCCTATCTTTGGGTAGGAGTTAATTTCTGAAAGTAAATTGTGCAGCTTGGCTGCACATTTTCCTTTCTGAATCGCGCGGGAATACCTAATAGGGCCATCAACATGCATTTGCATGTTGCAGGCGCTATTAGGTTCGGGGGGGTTGGACGCGCGTTTTCGACCCCTTACCGAATAAGGGGTAACGCACGCGCGTCCAATCGCGGGTTAACAGTGTGCTCCGCCGGAGCGCACTGTACTGTATCGGCCCATTAGTGTATCTGGGCTCGGGCATGTGTTGTGATATGTAATAAAGCTGCGGCCCTGTTGATTCCAATTTGTTGTCTGTGTTTTTATTAACTTTGTAAAAGGGCAAATGCCAGTGTGCGTATGTCCTGGCTACCTATATTATATGTGCTGCAGTGACTGCTTCAGGATCATGCTCTCTCCTCCTGTTCCCTGAAGAACAGGAGGCGAGGGGTCAGAACAACAGAGGCAGAGAGAATGCTCTCTGCTCTGACTGTTTCAGGCTCATTCCACTTTTCTCTGCAGGCTGCCTAGAGGGGAGGGACTGGAGCAGAGCGCTCCTGCAGCTCTTCTCAAATCTGAAAAGAAGCAGTGGAATTGCATTCCAGGCCATGCCCCCCCCCCTCCCCACGAATTAAGCCCTGCATTCAGTTGAAAAATAACTGTTGTCTGTCCATAATGAGAACTTCTCATATTTTTTCTCTATAGTTGATATTTTTAACTTGTGCTGTACCATATTAAATGAGTTGATTTTGCAATGAATAAGACTGAACACTTTTATTTTACCAAGAGGAGTGCCAGATACTTGTTTTATTTAAAACTGTTTATATTCTGCTTCTACATACAATTGTTCTAGGTGGATCACAACTGAACCATTAAAACCAATCAGTCATTTATTTACTACATGCTTTTACAGCAGATGAGATCAAAGCATGTTACAATACGGCAGAAAAGGGCCTGCACCGATAACGTTATAACATAAAATGGGGATAATGCCACAGATACAGTGCGAGTCAACTAGAGAGAGTGCAAAGAAGAGTAACAGGCCATTTGCAAAAACAGCGTCACATATAAACACATATATAATACAATTCCAAATATATGTTGAGTAAAATTATTCTGAACCATATTTAAAAAAAAAAAAAAAAAGTAAATATGAGATTAATGCTGCTGTTGCTTCTAAATGCATCATTCCCTGTATGTACCCAGATCAGTCCAGACTCCTCGGTTTTTCCTCCCCTCCAGCAGATGGAGACAGAGAAGTTTTGACAGACTCTGCCCTATACCCTGAGGTGCCACCCACAGTCCGTCAGTATTACTCTGTGTCCAGCAGATGGTAGAGGTGCAAAATTCACAGTCTGAGCTGTTTTACTGAGTTAGTAGAGGTTGTAGGCAGATTAGTTTAAAAAAAAAAAAAAGAGCAAAAGGTAAAAGTAAAGGAAAAAGAGAAGACCAATTTCAAAGGAATTCAGGTACAGGAATGAGAGAGCTTTCAGCCTCCCAGGGGTTGCCAGGCCCTGAGGGGACCATCCCCCCTGGTTTCTGAGGCAGCTGCGGCTAGGGGGTTGAGGACCCTAAAGCCAATTTTCAGCAGCTCCTGGGGTGATACTGGGGAGCCTGGATCACTCACCCTAGATGGACCCAGGACTCTGAGGCGGCAGGTTTAGGTTATTAAAAAAAAACAAAAACAAAAAAACAGAAGTTTTCAGCCAGTCGAGTTTGATTTCTTGTACTCTCCTTTTCCCTTCTTGTTCATGGGTAATTTTGGTGCCAGCGGGGTTCTTTTTTGTTCACAGCTGTTTTCTTTTCTTGAGCCGCGGAGATCAGCCTGCCGCACATGCGGTTTTCCTGGGACGGCCTCTGTTCCTGCTGTCTACTGGGAGACGAGGGACCTTCAGCGGCGTCCAGGGGTGTCTTGCTCCGGGTGACTTCTTCTTCTTCCTGCCACCTCCAATTTCTCTCCCATTCCCGCTGAGTGCAGGAACGGGTGCTGTTTTGGGTCCGGTCGATGCGGTGGCACAAATCGCGGCGGGGGAGGGGATTCTCCCGTCAGTGTTATCTCCTCAGTGCCAGCTTCTGACTAGCATTGCACCACTTTTACAGGGTGCAGATGCAGTTTTTGACCCTCCTGCCCCAGGAGCTGACCCCAATGGAGATACAGACGACGACTCCTCTTCCTCTTCCTCCTCACTGTCTTCCGATTTCATTATACTGTTACATAAGGCCTTTAAGGCTTGAAGTGCTGCTGGCAAGCAGGCTGGGTTGAATATGCCCACTAAGGCCAAAAACAAAGAAACGCCCCAGAGTTGAGGAGAGCGGGGGGGGGGGGGGCAATGAAAGCAAAGCGCCCTTTGTGATCAGGGGAGTCACAGGGTGATGCAGATACGTCAGCAGATACCACGGACACAGATGATCAAGATCCTCCATCCCAGCCCCGCAGAAGGGGTCTTGGCCGTGAGTCACATGTCGCTGAGGGTGATGACCCTAAGGTGGTCCACCTCTTCAGGAGGGAGGAACTTGGTCCGCTGATTCCCGCTATTTTGAGGGAATTGAGGATCGAGGCTCCACCCAAAGAGTCCCGGTTGGGCGCGACAGATCCAGTGTTGGGCCTGAGGGGTCCTCCTACGTCCTTCCCTTTCATATTTTTCTGCCTCGGACCTGCTGTTCCGGCAGTGGGACGCCCCGGACCTGGGATTGAAGGTCTCCAAAGCAATGGACAAACTATATCCTTTACCAGAGGAGGCTTTGGAGCTCCTTCGGGTCCCCAAGGTTGATGCCGCGGTTGCGGCGGTTACAAAAAAGACCACTATTCCAGTTACTGGTGCCAAGGCCCTGAAGGATTTACAGGACCGGAAATTGGAACTGCAGCTCAAGAGGAATTTTGAGGTTTCGGCTCTGGGCTTCTGAGCAGTGATTTGCAGCAATTTTGCTTTGAAGGCCAGCCTTTGCTGGGTGCAGCAGCTGCAGGCTAATGAAGCGCTATCTGAAGAGGAAGCTCGTCAGGCTGGTCAGCTTGAGGCGGTGATTGCTTACAGTGCTGATGCTCTTTATGATTTGTTGAGAACGTCGGCCAGGTCCTTGGTTACCGCGGTTTTGGCGCTTCGGCTTCTTTGGCTGAGAAATTGGGCAGCGGATGTTTCTTCCAAGGCCCAGTTAGGTTCTCTGCCTTTCAAGGGCAAGTTGCTTTTTGGCAAGGAGCTTGAGGATATGATTCAATCTCTTGGGGAGAATAAGGTTCATCGGTTTCCAGAAGATAGACTCAGGTCAAGGGGTCCTTTGTCTTCGCGTTCTCGTTTTCGTGGGAGTCTGAGGTCTCAGGCTCCTCGCTCGGCAGTTACCTCTTTTCGGTCAAATACTAACCGGCTGCAGGCTTGGTCGCGGTCCATTCACGGGAGGCGTTTCAGTAGACCAGGTGGTACCTCCTCGGTGCAAGGAGGTAAGACTCTGCAATGATGTGCGGCAAGTCCATTCCTCTGTGCCGGTGGTAGGAGGCAGATTGTCTCTGTTTTACGAGGAATGGACCACACTCACCTCAGCCAAATGGGTCCTCTCTGTGATAAAACAAGGCTATGCTTTAGATTTTGCACGCCGTCCCTGGCACCAGTTCCAGGTCTCTCCATGCGGTTATGCAACAAAGCGGGCGGTAACAGAGACCTTGCAGCATCTTCTAGATCTCAGCGCAATTGTACCAGTTCCTCCAGTGGAGCAGCGGAAGGGCAGGTACTCCATTTACTTTGTGGTGGCCAAAAAGGAAGGCCCATTCTGGCCCATTCTAGATTTAAAGCGAGTCAACTGATGTCTTCAGATCCCTCAGTTCCGCATGGAGACTTTATGGTCTGTCATCGCTTCCATGCGAACAGGGGAATTCCTGGCGCCCTTGGATCTGACAGAGGCCTATCTGCACATCGGAATTCGGACAGACCACCAAATGTTCCTGAGGTTCTCCATCCTCAGCCAGCATTATCAGTTCCAGGCCTTGCCTTTCAGGCTGGCCACCGCACCCAGAAAGTTCACCAAGGTGATGGTGGTGGTGATGGCTGCCCAGCTACGGCGGGAAGGGTTCCTGGTACATCCATACTTGTACGACTGGCTGATTCGGGCAAAATTGGAAGAGACTTGCCGGTTGGCTATACACCGCGTACTCCAGTTGTTGCAGACGCTGGGCTGGGTAGTCAACTACACCAGTTGATTCCCTCCCAGTCGGAGTTCCTGGGGGCTCTGTTCAACACGCAACAGGGCAGAGTGTTTCTCACGGAGGATCGCATGATCAAGCTACAAGGTCAAATTCAAGTCTTGTTGTCCAAACCAACCCCGTAAGTCTGGGATTATTTGAGGGTCCTGGGTTCCATGACGTCTACTCTGGAATTGGTCCCCTGGGCCTTTGCTCATATGCGCCTTTACAGTCAGCGTTGCTTTCTCGGTGGATTCCAGTATCCGAGCTATTCCACCTGCCTCTGCCGTTAACCGATCTCGAGAAGTCCAGTCTGGATTGGTGGCTCTGCTGAGACAACTTGAGCCGCGGAGTTCCCCTGGAGGACAGTACTCACCACAGATACCAGCTTCTCTGGTTGGGGGGCAGTGTGTCTCCAGCAATCTGTGCAGGGGCAATGGTCTCCAGAAGAATCTTGGTGGTTGATCAATCGGCTGGAAACCTGGGCCATGTGCTTGGCATTACAATCCTTCCTCCCGCTCCTCCACGGGAGGTCAGTCCGAATCCTGTCCGACAGTGCAACCTCAGTGGCTTACATCAACCCCCAATAGGGACCAAGAGTCAGGCAGTGGCAGCAGAGGCTCAACAATTAATCAATTGGGCGGAGCAGCATTTAGTCAGCATAGCGGTGTCCCATATTGCAGGAGTCTACAACGTCCACGCAGATTTTCTCAGCCGTCACCGTCTCAATCCAGGCGAATGGCAGCTTGCCAATGGAGCTTTTCAGTCCATCTGCGACATGTGGGGCACACCCAGGATGGATTTGATGGCAACGTTCCGGAATGCCAAGGCACCCCGCTTCTTCAGTCGCCAACAGGAGACAGGAGCAGAGGGGGTAGATGCTCTAGTTCTTCCCTGGCCCGCAAACGTTCTCCTTTATGTGTTTCCACCATGGCTTCTGATCAGCAAAGTACTCAGACGAGTGGAGCGGCATCCGTCCGATGTGATCCTCATGGCTCCGGAGTGGTCATGGCTCCCCTGGTTTGCAGATCTGGTCAACCTGGCAGTGGACGGTCCGCTACAATTTCCGGATCTCCCGAACCTTCTACATCAGGGGCCCGTCTGTTTCGACCAGATAGATCGCTTTAGTCTAGCGGCTTGGCTTTTGAGAGGCAGCATCTGAGAGGCAAGGGCTATTCAGATGCCGTGGTAGCCTCGCTGTTAAGATCTCGCAAGACGTCCACTTCTCTCTCGTATGTCTACGTAAGGAAAGTCTTTGAGTCATGGTGTATGGAGCATCAGGTTGCTCCAACTCAGGCGACTGTCTTCGATATTCTGGGTTTCTTGCAAGATGGGCTAGCCAAGGGATTGTCTTGTAATTCCTTGAGAGTGCAGGTGGCAGCTCTTGGTTCTCTGTACAGTCCCATACAAGGGGTGACGTTGGCGGCGCATCCGGATGTGGTTCGTTTTCTTCGGGGGGTCAAGCATTTGCGGCCGCCGGTGCAGCTACCTTGTCCTTCGTGGAGTCTAACTTTGGTCCTTACGGCCTTGTGTTCAGCACCCTGTGAGCTGTTAAAGCAGATGACGTTAAAAGACCTCACCTTAAAAGCTGCCTTTCTGGTGGCTATTACGTCTGTTCGTAGAGTGTCTGAGCTCCAGGCTCTCTCTTGCAGGGAACCCTTCTTAAGGATTTTGGATTCTGGAATATCTTTGCGGACGGTTCCGTCTTTTCTCCCAAAGGTGGTTTCCTCGTTCCATTTGAATCAATCAGTGGAACTTCCATCTTTCTCAGACCTGGACCGTTCGGATCCTCTTTCTAAGGATTTGAGGAAACTGGATGCTCGCAGAATTTTACTGAATTACTTGGAAGTCATGAACAGTTTTCGAGTTTTGGATCATCTGTTTGTGCTGTGGAGTGGCCCAAAACGAGGCAATATGGCATCTAAGACCACTATCGTCCAATGGCTGAAAGAATCTATATCTTCAGCATATTTGCTACGTGGTAAACCTTTACCGGTAGGTCTTAGAGCTCATTCTACCCGCTCCCAGGCGGCGTCTTGGGCGGAATGTCAGCAGGTTTCACCACAAGAGATTTTCAGGGTGGCTACATGGAAGTCTTTGCATACTTTTGCGAGGCATTACAGGCTGGATGTCCAGGACCCTGGTACTGAAGGATTTGGAGAAGGTGTGCTCAGAACAGGCCTCTCTGGATCCCATCCCAGGTAAGAAGAGCTCTGGTACATCCCAGGAGTCTGGACTGATCCGGGTACTTACAGAGAAAGGAAAATTGGTTCTTATCTGATAATTTTCGTTCCTGTAGTACCACGGATCAGTCCAGAGTTTATGGCATACAGGAAACAGAGAGTCAGCTCGTTCACAGTTTTTTGTTATTAATTATGGTCTGCATAAGAAAATTGCATGAAAATATTCAAAGCTCCTGATATACTCCAGATTATTTTTTCTTAAGCTATTCTGCTCAATATTTAGGAAGAGACTAATAGCACACTTAATTAAGCGGACTAAAATTTTAGAGTTTTGTGTATCATTCAAATGGAAATTAGGAGAGACCCCCATATCTTACTGCCTAACAACTGCACATTTTCAAAATGGTAGTTAGCTGGAAAAACACTAACAGCAATGCTTTATTCTCACTAGAGCAAACCTGTTTGTCACTAGATTAGTAGCTGTCATTGTCATCTTTTCTCTACAGCTAGGCAT
The DNA here is from genome assembly GCF_901001135.1 of Rhinatrema bivittatum. Taxonomy (NCBI): domain Eukaryota; kingdom Metazoa; phylum Chordata; class Amphibia; order Gymnophiona; family Rhinatrematidae; genus Rhinatrema; species Rhinatrema bivittatum. The sequence goes on from NC_042623.1 coordinate 176,288,562, forward strand.
CTGTGGTTTACATCTCCATTTTTTTGTGAATGGCATTTGGCAAAAGTCTCATAACTTAGCAGTATGGATGGAATGCCTGTAAATGGGACGCATTGTAGTGTGATCCTACATACAAGTATTAGGAACCTAGGCATACCCTGTTCCATTTTCTTTTCTTCTGTTATTTTGCAGCAAGTTTAAAACCTACAATATACCAACTTCCATAACTTTAAAATGAACTTGCTCTATGCCATCTGTTTAATTATAAATGTTCTTTTGCAGCATATGTTTTGTTAAGCAGACTTCATATTTAAATGCATCATTTGCATTTTTGTGCGGAGAGAATGTCAATGCAGCATGTCAGAAGCTTTAGGAACTTAAGGTTTTCCCACTGAAACATGTGCCATTAATTATGACCATGTCTCTAGATTCTCACTACCTTACAGTTGCAGTAGTGGCCACAGAATCTGGACCACAGCGGGAGACCACACAGTAAACGGAGCTGCTTCTGGCTGCTTGTGCATGGCTGTTGATTCCTTCAGTGGCTTCTCTGGGGCTGCTGACAGCTCATGTGAGGCCTTCTTTGATGGCCATCGCAAGATGGCTCCCGCTTATATTCCCAGTAGGGTCTTCGCTGCTATGCACTAGTCTAACCCCCCGCTTTCATCATGCGCTACAGATTCCCATTCTGCCCACTTTGCCTTCCATTTTTCTTGGAATATTTTCTAACGAATTCTGCCTTCCAGAATAAATAATAAGCAATGCAAAACCATATTGTGGGCATTTAAAACAATGTTTGTTTATTTCATTTGCCTTTTCAAATATAGTCTCATAAATTACTATGAAAACAGGAGAAGCAAACTGAATACAAGCCGCATGAAAAATGCTTGCAGGTGTTTTGCATCATTGATATCTCACTTTGTGGTACAATTCTGATTTTTTTTCTCTTTGCATACTTGATTAGGCATATTTAACCTGCCATGAAATAAAAAATGATCAAAACACTGGTGAAATCAATTATTTTTATTTTCACATAACATCTTTGTAGTAATTTTTAATCTTATTGTACAATGAAGAAAAGCAGACAAAGTACTGTAAAAGAAAAAAACCTCAGACAGCTCACTTTGGATTAACTTTATACACCAGTGAGAATATTGAGTTTACAACTGCCATCATAGGAAAGAAACCCATTCAAATGCCAATATTCACATCAACTTGCAAATAAAACTGCAGTATTATTGAACTAGATGATTGCACATTCTCAAAATGGCACAGCTGAAAAAATAACACTTTATTATCAAGCAGGAAGAATGTACATTGTCAATATGGTACTTATCTGAAAAAACACTGATGTGTGCCATGTTTCACAGTCGCTGCCTCACGGTAATCAATTCAATGTACTTCAAGATTAGTGCCACATAATCATTCCGAATATCCGCTCTTGGAAAAGGCTTACTAGTTCCTGCCCACCCTGAACAAGGAACGATCTGCAGTCTTTTATTCAAAGTATCTAATCAAAATTATTTTACAAAAACATCCAATCAATTTTGCAAATTTTTTTCAAAAGACATAACTAGCTCCCCTCAACAGCCACATTCTGTTTATTTGGAGACAGGGAGCATAAACTATCCTCTTTTGCTCATGTTGAATCAGTAAATGATCTTGTGGGTTAGGGAGAACCAGATCGATCATACAGCAGGGTTAATCTGTAAAAAGATGTTGAGTCAAACAATGTTCAACTAAAAAGAGCATCATTTCTTTTCCTTGATATACAGCTTTTATGTTCAGACAGCCAAATTTTTAATGGCAGAGTTGTTTTACCCACATAAAGAAGCTTGCATGGACAGATAAATATATACACCACATATGAAGTTTCACAAGTAGAAGAATACTTCAACTTAAAACATTTTAAGGAAGTAGAATATTCAAAATTTTTAGCGATAAAATTATAAGATAAAAATATCTGGTTTAAAAACTTACGCACGTAAAACCTCAGGATTTAGGCGCGTGCGCCAGGCCAATTTTCAAAGGGCCCGGCCACGTGCATAAACCCCCGGGACACGTGCAAGTCCCAGGGCTAGCCAACGGGGCAGTCCAGGGGCGGGGCTAGAGATGCTCGACATGGCGGCCATTTGCCGTTGTGCCAGGGGATCACGCGCCGGCAGGGTGCCGGCGCTCACAACTTGCTCATGTTCCGAAGCAGGAGCAAAAGGTAAGATAAATTTGGGGGTATTTAGGATTGGGATAGGGGGAGGGCAGGGAAGGGGAAGGGGGGTAGGGAAGTTCCCTCCCAGTCCGCTCCTTAATTGGAGCGGCCTGGGAGGGAACTGGGGAAGGCCCTGATGCGTCGCCGCACATAAATGCCAGCGCGCGCATGTTATAAAATCACACTTCCATGTGTGAGCGCTGGGTAGCGCGCGCACACCTTTTGAAAATCTATCCCATAATGTCCTTAAGCTCTGTGACCCACGGTGTCCATTAAAGGAATCGGACATACCCATCACAGGTAGCAAAAGGAGACTAATCTATCTCTTAAATTATACCTTCTGCTATAAGCAAAACATCAAGAAGAAACAAACCATGGATGTAAAGAAAGAATCTTCCAATGTTTCTTCCTAATAGAAGCAATCCTAAATGAAAGATTAACATTTTTCAGAACTTCAGGGAGCCCAGGACTGAGTTTTTAAACTCTGAAGTCAGGCAGCTGGATTGGACTGCCTTTGGAAAAGCAGGTGTGCAGGGAAAAGCCTAGTGTTACAGAGCTCTGTTTTAGAGCGCTACCCACTGCTGCGCAGGAACAGGCACGGCCTACTTGGACTGCCCCTGGAGAAGCAGTGGTGCTAGGGAAGCCGAGCTATGATTGAACTGTGTTTGAGAGCCTTGTCCTTTCCAGTGCTGAGCTGTGGAAAGCAGTGGCTGGAGGAACTGAGGGGGGGACCTCATTGTTAGTAGGGTACTATTACCCGCAACTGCTGGGTGTATTGAACTCTACGCTGGGGTGGAGTGCTAGTGGCATTATACTCTTTCCAGGTATCCTGCAGAGGGAATCAGATGGCAGAAGCTCTAGCAGTGTGCTGGGGAACACCTACTGGACGACTGGACCCTTGGTCTGACCCAGTATTTCAATTATGCACTTATGATAAAAGGAACCTGGGGTCCAAAACGCTATCGTCAATTTGACCATTAAAAATCTGGCTGTCTGAATGTAAAAGCTGATTAATCAAAAAAGGAATTGATGCACCTTTAGCTGAACATTGTTTGACTCAACATCTTTTTACAGTTTTACTCTGCTGTGTAATTGATGTGATTCTCCCTAACCCTCATGAAGGGAGATTGAGGACGTTTATTGATTCAGTTTGAGCAAAAGTGTATACATAGTTTATGCTCCCTGTCTTCAACTGGACTGAATGTGGCTATTGAGTGGAGCCAGTTGTTATAATACTGTCTTTTGAAAAATCTTGCAAAGTTGATTGGATGATTTTTCAAACAATTTTAATTAGATACTTAAGAACATAACAACATAAGAAATTGCCATGCTGGGTCAGATCAAGGGTCCATCAAGCCCAACATCCTGTTTCCAACAGAGGCCAAACCAGGCCACAAGAACCTGGCAATTATCCAAACACTAAGAAAATCCCATGCTACTAATGCAATTAATTCTATAACATATACCAATGCAAGGGACGCTTGTGTTCTGGTATTACTTATGTACGGTGGCTCTTATTCAAGGACAGCCAATTTTGTGGGTGTCCTTCTTTGTAGCCCCGTCTATTAATCTTTATTATCCAAAATTCAATGTAGATTTTCGTGTTTTTCTAGTTTTTTCGTTTTCTTTTTATCTAAAAAGAACCCCTTATCTCCCCGTTTTATGAGGCGACCCGCTACTTGTTTGTCAATACTTATCAGGGCATCCGTCTCAATTGCTTCTCACGGGAATCGCGTCTGCCTGCCCGACATGGGCCATGTTTCGGCACTCTTGTGCCTGCTTCAGGGGCTACGGGGGGGGGGTTGTGCTGTGTCCTAAACAGGTACTCGATATCTGTTAGTTCTCCGGCTATAAAAATAACACAGTTAATTCTCATCTTCGGTCTATTACAGCAGACTTTTTCATATACCGATTACACATTAAAAAATACTTACTGTCATGTTGACCATGTTCCTACTCGTGGACGGCGCCTACCTTCTGTGTCTGGGGCGCGCTTGCCTATTCCGCTTTTTATACTAACCATGGGTCCACACCCATTAATTTCGTGAAACCGAGACTAACTATAGTGAGGCGGGTCGCCTCATAAAACGGGGAGATAAGGGGATCTTTTTAGATAAAAAGAAAACGAAAAAATAGAAAAACACGAAAATCTACATTGAATTTTGGATAATAAAGATTAATAGACGGGGCTACAAAGAAGGACACCCACAAAATTGGCTGTCCTTGAATAAGAGCCACCGTACATAAGTAATACCAGAACACAAGCGTCCCTTGCATTGGTATATGTTATAGAATTATTATTGAAGGGAAGAGGTTGGTTGATGAACTGATGCAATTAATAGCAGTGGCTATTCCCTAAGTAAATGTGATTAATAGCCATTAATGGACTTCTCCTCCAAGAACTTATCCAAACCTTTTTTGAACCCAGCTACACTAACTGCACTAACCACATCCTCTGGCAACAAATTCCAGAGCTTTATTGTGCGTTGAGTGAAAAAGAATTTTCTCCGATTAGTCTTAATTGTGCTACTTGCTAACTTAAATATAAGACTGCAGATTGGTCCTTGCTCAAGGTAAGCGGGAAATTAAAAGCCTTTTCCAGGAACAGATGTTTGGAGTGATTGTGTGACACACAGCTTGAAGTAGGTTGAGTTGATTGCCCTGAAGCAGCAATTGTTTTTTCAGATAAGCACTGTATTGACAATATGCAATCATCCTGCTTGAGAATAAAGCATTGTTGATGTTTTTCCAGCTAAGTACTGTTTTGAGAATGTGCAATTATCTAGTTCAAGAATTTAGCATTGTTGTTTGCAAGTTGATGTGAATATTGGCACTTAAAAGGGGTTTTTTTTCCTGTGATAGCAGTTCAAAGCTCAGTTTCCCAACTGGTGTATTAAATTAATCCAATGTGAGCTGTTTGAGGATTTTCCTTTTCTCTTTTTCTTTTTCTGTATAGTAGTTTGTCTACTTTTCGTAGTTTGTTGCAAACTAAGATTAAAAATAATAAAGCTGTTTGGTAAAAATTTAAAAAAGATTTCACCAATGAGGTATATTATCTTTTGTTTTTATGGCACTATCATCAGTGGGATGATTTTTGGTTGGTGCGTGGCGATAACCTATTTAAATAGAAAATATATTTTCATCGTGATCCATTAAAATATTTCTTCACTGAGAAGATAGTTGACACTTGGCATGGACTTCAAGTAGAGATGATACGTGCCAAAACAGTAGCTAAATACATTAGACATAAGAACATAAGAAATTGCCATGCTGGGTCAGACCAAGGGTCCATCAAGCCCAGCATCCTGTTTCCAACAGAGGCCAAACCAGGCCACAAGAACCTGGCAATTACCCAAACACTAAGAAGATTCCATGCTCTTGATGCAATTAATAGCAGTGGCTATTCTCTAAGTAAACTTGATTAATAGCCGTTAATGGACTTCTCCAAGAACTTATCCAAACCTTTTTTGAACCCAGCTACACCAACTGCACTAACCACATCCTCTGGCAACAAATTCCAGAGCTTTATTGTGCGTTGCGGATCTTGTTGATGGAGGAAGGGAGAAGAGTACACATTAAATAAGACCTATGATAGCATAGTAGGCAGGCACAAATGGATAGACTGGGTGAATCATGTAGTCCTTACCTCCCAACGTTCTGGGCGGCATATTCAAAGCGCATTTAGCGCGCAGTAGTTGGATAAGTAGGACCTGTTCGGCTATCTAGCGGTCCACTGAATATCTGGGTATATTCAGCGACTGCTAGATAGCCGGATAAGACACTTATCCAGCTGTCTCTTAGCCGCAGTGGGCGGATCAGGGTGGAGCTACTTATCCTTTTAACCGGATATAATATATCTGGCTAAGCAGCGATTTGTGCGCAGATATTCAGCTGTATAGCCGTGCTGCTGAATATCCCTTCTAACTTAGCCAGATACGGCTGAATATCGGGCCCTTTATTTTTATTTTTTAACCACTGCAATGCATGGAAGAAAACTAGACTTTAGTAGAATTTTCTGCTCCATGGGACCTTTTTATCAGAGCGCATTATGCATGTTTAATTCATGTTAAAGCAGCATTGGTGTGTTTGTGTTAACATTATCGCAGCTTAAATTGTTAAATGAGCTGATAATGTGCAAAGTCATGCTAATCGGCTCATTTAAATATAGCATAGCTGGCGTTATCACACGTCGTTAACTGCACCTCTAGAGGTGTAGTTAAGCATGGATTTTGTTTTTAAATTGTATATTAGTAGTGTTAGTAATGAACAATTTACTAAAGGCCTTACCCCCCCATGGTGAGTCATGCATTATCTGCACTAACATTCACATTAAAATTACATATTAGCATGCGATTTTAATGCACATTCATAAAAAATAATTTAACTTGAATAGGTTTCTGCTATTGGAATTTTGGTATGCAACAGCTTTTAAAGAGGGAGGCTATACTTAGCATAACTTATAGTGTGCATGTGTGGAAAAAGAAATGTTGGATATGAGGCAAAGGATAAGGAATGAGAGTAAATATACCAAGAAAGAGTTTTATATGGAAAATGTAGTTTTGACAAATTAAAATCAGATGCTTCCACACTAGAATATATGATTTGTGATTTAAAAATGGTCTTTGGCGCACTAACCTAAATGTCAATTTTTATATTTGTTTTCATAGATAATGAAGCCAATGGACTTGCCTGCTGTAGAATACTTAGCTGTGCTCTGTTTTCTGGTGGCCTTCCATGACTGCTTTGTTTATTTTGCAGGATTTAACCCTGTTTGGGAGGAGACCTTGACATTTACTGTGCATATGCCTGAAATTGCTTTGGTTCGGTTCCTTGTTTGGGATCATGACCCCATTGGTCGAGACTTTGTAGGACAGCGGACTGTGGCTTTTGGCAGCCTTATGCCTGGTTAGTGCAGTTTTCTGGACTTAAAATTAATATTTAGTTGAAACATTATAAGAATGTGTCAATTTTCTTATGGCAGTAGTTGATAGTGAATAAAATGTCTTTAAGAAGCAAATCCAAGTTATAAAAAGTTACTTCATTTTAGAACATTTTTTTTAAAATTTTCATTAGGTTATCGCCATGTGTATTTGGAGGGATTGACAGAAGCATCTATATTTGTTCATATAACAATTAATGAAATCTATGGGAAAGTAAGTAACACTTGAAAAAAAAAAATTAATTTCTAATCCAACCCGTTCACATTGTTATGATCATAATGGATTGAGACTTTAACTGGAAGTCTCGCAAAACTGTACTCCTGTTATGTTAATTATATCCACATCTTGTTAGCAAATGCAATGCAACTTAATTTTTAATTTTCATAAGTAAGTTTGCAGCATCTGTAATCATAGAATTATTGCTGGATGGGGCATAGTGGGCAGGAACATTTTAACAATGAAAGCTTTAGGTTTAACGTGCCATGTTATTGTTACTGCTGATTTAAACTGTTCAATGCTTTTTTGATGTTCTAAAATCTGATGTCGATTTTGTAGATATTTCTGCAGAAATAATTAGTTTACCACAGATCTAGCTATTTTATTATAAAAAATTACAAGAACTGAGAACTGGACTGAATTTTAATTTGCATTAAAAATGCACCAGAAAGAATTTGTTTTTCAGCAGTATGATAGCTTTGCTCATATCCATTTTTTAGTAGTCTATGCATACTTAAGTCTAACACACAAGTTTTCACTGTCCCCCTTGACACTGTATCAGGTGTTCAGTTATGTACACCTGCATTTGAATTATGTGTAAGCAGATTTTGTGCATAACGAGGGTAATTTACAAAAGCAGTTCTGCAACTAAAGCAGTATTTTGCTTGCGGAAATGGCCTTGTGCAAAATTGCTCACCCAGTATGTGGATAAAGTTGCACTCATCTATCAGATTCTTGCATAAGTTTACCTGGCCTGAGTAGAGGTAGTGGAGTTGGGGAGGGGATTAGATTTCCACACATACTTTTAGATTTTAAAATATGTGCATAAATTTTCCATAAAATATGTGAAGACATTTTAGCAGGTATAACCTGTCTGGGTAGATATGGTGAGAGTTCGCCTTAAAAATTAGCATATGAGAGGTTCATATTCAGTCACTGGATAGCGAAGTTAGCCAGATAAACTTGTTTGGCTAACTTTGGAGGCATATTCAACAGTGCAACCACACTATTGAATATAGTTGGCTATCTTTATCTGGATAACTTTAGGACAGCCCTTTGGTCCAACCAGACTTATAACTCTGAATAGCGGAATTAGCTGGTTAATTTAGTCGGCTAACTCAACTCCTACCAGTTACACCCCCCGGAACACCCCTAACTTAGAGGGATAGAATTTAGCTGAATAAATATCCAAATATTCATTTAGCTGGCTAACGTCTGAGTTAAATAATAATAATGTGGTACTTAACACGAACTCTCACTACTGAATAATTATATATAATGAGAAAATTCTTACAACTGAGAACTAAACAATATATATAAACAAAGCATAAATACTACAAAAATTTTTTTATTATGATATATAAATGTTGGGAGCACCTTTATTAATATACATTATCATCACAATAAATGAACTATACATTTCATCATATATACATTACAATACATCAGATGCTAGAGTGCTGTTTATATGGATATGAGTGTATGGTGTATGAGTGTGGGAGTGTTTTTTAGTGTATGAGTGATGTGATGTGGGATTTTATGAAATAGATGTTACAGTGGTAGTATATGATGTATTGTATATATGATGATATGTATGGTTCATTTATTGTGATGATAATGTATATGTAATGTGTATTGAGAGTACCATTATATTATTACTATAATAAAAAATGTTTGTAGTATTTATGCTTTGTTTATATATATATATATATATATATATATTGTTTAGTTCTCAGTTGTAAGAGCTCTTATTATGTATAATAACTTCTGAGTTAGCCAGCTAAATGCTTCTGAATATGGTCCTCGTAGTTTCCAGATAACATGTAATGTTGCAAAATTATCACCTTAAAGAGGCAATAATGAAAGATTTTATGCTGGTAAAATACATTTATCTATATAAAAGTACAGTTTGTGAATTACCCCTCCCCTGTATGTGGGTAAAAGTATACACACTGTGAAACAGCATGGCATATGCATGGAATTTCATTTTGAAATCTCTGTGCATATTTTGCCCCTTTTTTCATGCACCCACAAAGTACATGGGCAAAAGCATCCCTGCACTGTGCACATTGGCCAAATTTTCAAAGGGAAACTTTGTGAGCAGTTTCCTTTTGAAAACAAGCTTGCAGTTTGTGCCTGCAGGGACTGCAAAATCATAGTTTGTTTATTCTCCAAACTCAGTTTTGTGCCTGCCTATCATTTGGCCACATGTAGTTCTAGCATGCTTCGCATCATTAGCAGCATGTGGGTGTATCCACTGGGATGACTCCGATACCCTGACATGCCAATTGTGTTTACAAAATCTCCCACATTGTTGCATGCATGGCCTAATCTGATTGCACATCTAGACATCTTGTCAGTATTGCATCACTTCCAGCACCTGTAAGTTCAGAAATCTAATTAACCAGTCAAAGATTGAAGCATGGATCTCAACTAGTTGCCGTGAACATAGATGTCCTTCACACATTTTATTTTTAGTTTTATAACTTTTGGAGGTATAAGTGCTTGAATATAGGTAGTGATTGTATCTAAATAACATTTTTTAAAATCTACTTAATCAGACTTGTTCTGTTATGGTTTAATAGTTTCAATTCATGCATTTTATAATAGAAGAAATAATTAAATATGTTGAAATGCCTTCTGCCCTACAGCATGGTTAAGAAATCTGGAAACTGGGGACATAAAACATCAAATTAACCTAATGAAGAAAAATTAATTTATTTTGGTTGTAGCAGAGATATGAATGGTTAAGCTAAATTGCCATTTTTTTTCCATTTCAGTGGAGTCCTTTAATCCTCAATCCCAGTTACACTATATTGCACTTCCTAGGAGCCACAAAGGTAGTCTTCATTAGCATTCATTTCCTGGGCACAGATTTACACTGCTGGGAGTATAAAACTGTCATCAATCTCTGGAAACCCATAGCAAACTGCATAATTAAGTTCATTGCTGTCACTGGGGCTGAAGTGTGGTTCTATGCCAATTTAAAAAATCAGGAATTTTAAACTGCCGGCACTGTAATGAGTGGTCTCTGATCACATAACTTGCAACCACCATATCACTACATGATCACTAAAATATTTTAGTGGTGTAGCATTGCTTTGAAGAAAACCATTTCATCAGTTCCATCGGTATGCTGTCATTGTGAAATATTGTGAAATATTTCATAAAACATCGTTTCAGAAACTACAATAAGGGCATGCTGCTTTACGAACATGGAGAAACATGCATGAATGTGTGGAAGATTCTGGAGGTGAACAGTATGAATACACCTCAGTTGTTTGCTGTTATTAATTTTCATTCATTGTTCAGTTTTTGAAGAATCTACATAGAGTGCAACATACTGTTTTAATGCCTTTGGTTCCTTTCTTATTTGCAGAATAGACAGTTCATGGGTCTCAAAGGACTGTTCAATAAAAATCCCAAGCACAATTCCCTAGATAACAGTAATGCTTGTATACGGAAGCGATCGATTGGAGATCGAATCTTACGCCGCACAGCCAGTGCTCCAGCAAAGGGTAGAAAAAAGACTAAAATGGGTTTTCAGGAAACCACAGACTTTAAAGATACTGCATCCGAAACATTTGCTACAAAAGACAAAGAAGTAGTTATACGGCGAAATGCAAGGAGCTTGCAGGCCCGTCCCGTTTCGATGCCAGTCGACAGATTTCTTCTTGGAGGTTTAGCACCACCTACGGCTGAAACTATTAAAAAGCCCGAAAGAAAAGAGAACACTTCAGGTAAGTCATTTCACAACTTTTGAAGGGAGGAAGGGTTTGCAACAAATTGTATTAACATAGGGAGTGAAACACTGTGCCCTCGATTGCCGTCCTGCGTAACCCCAATAAACACATAACACCTGTTGGCTTTAAAAGAGGCCGCAGTTTATTAACAGAACAACCCGAGCCTTTACAATAACATGAACTGAACAACCCCTCCCCCAGCCTCCCCCCTTTTCTCCCACCCTTCCCTGGTTCTCCAACACCTTGACCCCAATGGTGGAGCTGCCCCTCCCCCCTTTTCCTACCTGCTCCGCCTTGTACTAGCGAGAGCAAGCTCTACCGTGAACCTTAGCCCCACGGTTCTCCGGTCATCCCATGTAGCAGCCCCCGCAACTACTCGGGCCCCCCCCCCCCCCCCCCACCAACCAACTCCCCCCTTCAAACATCCAAACATAACATGGGCTCGGGTTTACCGCCACAAACAACCGACACAGTTGGCTTGTTCCCCCACTGCGGCCTGCTTACCACTTCCTAATTTCCTTTTCTAAGCCCTCTTGGAGTGCGTTGTTAAATAAATCCATCCCGACCTCTGACAAATGTATTCCATCCCCACAATACAATCCGGCCTTAACCTCCCAAGACCATGAATGTCTTATCCAGAAACCCCCTTTCCCATCCCATCCATTTTCCCATTTGTCTATTTAATTTCTTTACCCCTGAATTCCAAATAACCTCGTCCTTGTTCCTTAAGCGGACTATGATGTCCGACCACCCCACCTGCATCTGAGGCCACCTGATCATCACTTTCGCTAAATCTTTTTTTAATACATGTGAGAAGAGCTTGGCATGTCTTTGAACCTATATCGATGCCACCCAGGTGCATGAGCAATATATTCGGGATTCCCCACATATCGATGCGTTCCTGTAGGAATGGGAGCAGATCGTCCCACCGCATGCCTCTCCTGCTGAACCAAGCCAGCTGCCATCCCATCTGCTCCAGCTCCAAATTCTCTTTGTAAGGGCGTTTTAATGCATGTTGTTGGGCTCTATGAATGAATGGCCCACAATCTAGGCACATCCAGTCCCATGCTTTCTGCCCATAATCTCTGAAAACAGAAGACACGCCAGTTAATACGTTTCTTACTGCATACCTCCCCCCCTCACCTTTCCCTTTATTGCTCCCTTCCATCGTTACTCTAATTGTCCCCTTTTCCATGCCTAATGTACCCTTGATACGCCTTGGATTTCCACCTGCCAATGCTTCGAATCCCTTCCTCGGCTAAATTGGCTTCGGCCGCTGAAGTTGCCGCACCGATCCTAAAAGAGTGAGAGCTATATAGTCGGTCGTCCCTACCTTCTTCCAAGACTACATAACACAGGACCTGAGCAAACTGGTACTGCGTCAACACGGATCCATCGACATGAACCAAGAAAGACCTGTCAACTTCTGGACGCAAGCTTAAATAATGCAGTGCAGTTCTTACAGGACATATCACTGCCCTTTCCGCCGGTAACAGTCGTATGAAGGCGCCCTTTCCTGCCTGATCCATCTTGGACTTAGGTAAAAACAGTATCACCTCCTCTCTAGACACGCTTACGCATGTCACCAACATTCCCTGAGCTTTGATGCTATTCCTAGATTTGGCTACCAATTCACTTATATGCATGGCTCTGAAGAAAGCCCATGAAAAAGTCACTTCGAACCTTGACCAGCATACCTGTGACAACTGCATACTAAATTTTAGCAAATCTTCATATCTGATAGGTAACCTCTTGTCTCTGTGTGCCCAAACCTCTTTTCCAACCATCCAGCACGCTTCGTATCCAAAAACTATTAGCATGGTTTCCCCATCCTTTTAATTTTTGGAAAAATGCAAAACCGGCCAACTGTGCCTTTACCATAGCCACCGAGTACCCCCTGCGTTTGGCCTGTAAAACGAAGAGAACCAATAATTCATCTGAGACCTGACCCCCACACCACCCCTTATGTTGTAAATAATCTGTCACTGCTGCGTTTCCTTTTAAATATGCTGTCCAAGTATTAGTAGCGACCGAACTCTGAATCCATGCCCATTCCTCGTCATCATTTGTCTCCTGCCCGTATCCGACATCAGCCCGGTGCCATGTACTCTTCGCACCTTGCATAAAAAAGGAAATTATGAACCGTTTCATTCATGTCTACGCTAAACTTAACACAATCCCTCCCCTTCCCCTTGCCTTATACCCCTTGTAATTGGCCTTGATTTTTTTTTTTGAACCACCCTCCAGTATCGTGCCTTGTTACACCACGGACCCCACCCCAGCTGTATTACCCAGGTCCCTGCTTTGTACCATCCCTCCCTTTGCTGTGCTGCCTAATCTCCTAACTCCCATCTCCCTTCTATCCCCCTTTTATTTATTATTATTATTTTTTTTTTTTTAACTTACTTTACCCCTTTTATTGGGACTTTGGAATTCTCCTGCATGCATTTCAAACTGGGGTGTGCACCACTGCAAGACCCACATGCATGTCTAAACTTATATTCGGGAAATAAGCCTGTGGCTCTGTTGTACCGCCAACACAAGTCATTATTTACCCCTGCAGTTTTGTGCACCCTATTTCCTTGCGTGCCCCCCCCATCCCTTTATCAACCCCCGTGTTTCCTCCCGTGCCCTCTGCTCCTCCCACTAACCCCGCCCCTGCCGCTGTTTTCTCTTACTTGGCACTCTTATTGGTCATCTGCGTCAACCATAAGTTGGTGTCTGGTTGCCCGCCATCTTCTCCCTAAACTTCTCGTCGTAGTTGAGCCATGCCCAACCTTCATAATCTTTGAAAGCCCCAAGTATGCTGGCCCCATGTGACCCTGGCTGGTAGTGCCCCATCACGCTAGCTAAGCGTAAGAAACTGCGCATCCAATTTACAATGTTCTTGGCAATCTTAATCCCTGTTTCACTCTCTCGCCTCTTCTTGTCTCCCTTCCTCTTCCTTCTCTTACCCCCCATCCTGCCCTCTAATAGTTGAAAAATGTTAACATATCTGCGTTTCTTTATTCTTCTGCGCAATTTACTAGGCACACCTTCCCACAGCTCCATCAAAGAAGCTAAGGCAGGGTGACCCATGTCCTGGCTTGGCCCTAGGTCACTGCGTCTCAGAGCCCCTCTCTCATCGCTGGAGCTCATGTCTGACTCCGTTGAAGAGCTACTATCTGTAACTGAGCTAGAAGAAGTGTTCTTACATCGTCTAGTCTTTTTCTTCCTCCCTTTGGGTGCCATACTCTCCCTCGCATTACCTGCATCCTGTCTCAGTAGCTTGCTCCTCACGAATCCTCCTGTTCCTTCGACTTGAACTCTCTCGCGCTGCGACTCCCTGCTGGATGCATGCTCCGGCTGTCTCTCCCTCCCCTCCGTGATGTCCCTGGCACATTCAGCTCTTCTGCACCTGAAATGACAATAGGACTGGCCGCAGTACCCATCCCAGAATCTCTATCTTGTCCAGCTCCACTTGGCCTGCTATAGAAAGGCCTGCTCATATAAGATGCACTATCCTCCTTGCTCTCTGCCCAAAACCTTGAAACTTCAGGCACTTGCGCCTGAGGTCTCTGGCTCCCACTCCTCCCCGAAGACCACATAGGCCAACTCCCAAACCCCCATTCACCCTCTTTGTACTCAACTGATATTCCCTTCCCTTCCCTACCTGTGTACCTTGTGTCACCTCTCCCTAGTCTTACGCTGGATCTCCTGCCACACTCCTCACACTCCTGGAGGTTCGTCTCCCTGTCCAGATCTCTTCCTCCGCTCACACACCTGCCTGCTACATTAGCACCTCAGCTCCGACCCCGTCTTCCTCGAATATTCCCTGGGCTCTCCTCTTCTCGCCTGGTCCTTCCTTGACACACGCTGCCTGCGCTGGGCCCCCTCCATCCGGATCGTCTGGGTCCTAGGTATTCCATCCGCCGCCTGACTTCTTCATCTCTCAATTCTTCCATGGTGTGACGCCGTGGCACGGCCCTGCTGACCTGTTCACCTTGCTCATGTGAGCTGACCTCCATCTGCACCTTGCCACTTCCCAAGGCGCCGGGACCTCCCTTCGCTCTGGCCTGCCAGCTTGGCGAGTCTATGTCAGAGCCTGAAGCATGTATGGACAGATCCAATGGGGCAGCAGGATCCAAGCTTATTTCCCCTAACCCTGCCTCTCTGTCCTCCCTGGGCTCTGCTTCTGGGCTACTTTCACCGGAGCTCTCCTCAAGCCTGGGACCCCTGCCGTGGCAGGGAGGGGGGGGGTGACCCCTCGGCCGCCGGCGCTGGCCCCAGAAATGTCGCCGCCAATGCAACCTCTTTTCCTGACGGTCCCCCTGCTAAGTCCCATCTTACCTCCTCTCTCTCTCCACTTCACCGCATAGTGAAATAAAATAAAGGCTGAGGCGGAGGTAAGACAGCAGCTCACTCGCTCCGTGTCTGCTTGGCATCCTTTTATCTCCTCTGGCTATCTGCCCTATGTCACGGAGCTAACCAATCAGGTTAGCTAGTTTGAATTAGAGCCTGCAACTGCCGTGATACTACCTCCCCCTCCCCCTTCTCACTTCCTTTCCCACCTAACTCCTGGCCCCCTCTCTTCCCCTTCTCCTGCTTGCTCGCTGACTCAATGCTCGCGCGGTTTCGCCCATGTTATAAGCGCGGCTCAGGATGAACCCTCGCCGCTTATCTTATACAGCATGTAACTCATCTTACAGTGACTTTCAGCCATGTATATATTTTGACCTATAATCAGAAAAATAGGCAGTGACTTTTAATTATTTAACTTAACCGGCCAGTGTAGGTAAGATTAGTGCAGAGTTTCTTATGACCCCAATATGTACTGATTAGTGATTAATGAATGCAAAGGACTATAAAATGTGTTTCAAGAGACAAACTGGATCTGTTCAGTATTACCAGAAAATATTTATTTTGCTTGGTTATTAGACTATTAAATGTGTAATTTAGAAAGCTTGTGAATATGTATTTTGTTTTTCAGTTTTGTATCATTTTAACAGAGTTGTGTTCTGTTTTTATCACCATGCTTCTTTATAGTACAAATCTGACTAGGAAACAGCAGAAGGTAATCATATATGTACTGAGTATGATACCTCATTGACATTGTTACAACAATTATTACATCACAATTGATGTAATAGACATTACAGGGAAGCTTCAGTGAAGTGCCTATATTTATATTTTACCATTTATCCATATCACTAATAATTTTTACAAACTCATAATTATATATTCCTACTACAGTTTTAATTAGTTACATTCTCCATTTGTCTGTCTAATGACAAAGTAATTGTTTACAGGGTTTGAATAAAATAGTGCAAATGTAATTAACACATTGTATATTGTATTTGATTTAATAGAAAGTAGTGAATGCACAAGCAAGAGCACAATCATGTCGGAGCCTGAGGAAAATGCATCTATTTGTCACTGTTCATCTCTGCCCAGGAAAGGTAGCTCTCAGAGTAGTTTTCCTGCTGTGTCTAACAAAGAATTAATTGTACAAGAACAACTGAGAAATTCAAACTTTGCAAATGGAAGACTTGAGGAAGATCCTACCACAGAATGTTTTGAAAATCAGCTTTCCAGTCCATTTAAGAGCAGAAATCATGTGGAAAAAATGGGAAGGTTTGAAATTCAGAAGTCCAAAGAACAGAAATATGATGGACTTGAAAAATGCCTTGATCAAAAAGCATTCGAGATTGAGAATGTTGAGTATGATATTAAGGACAATCCCATAAGGGCTTCGTTTTCTCTGTCTGATGTATCCACTGCTGCCAATGCTAGCATCCCTGATTTACATTCAGCTCCAGTTGTACAAGATAGTGATATTTCTTGTCTTATAGGGGAGGTTTCCTCAACAAATGGAAGTGAGCTAGGTAATTCTATCTCTGCACTGATTGGACAGTTTGATGTAACAGAAGAGAAAACTAATCTGACTTTTGTTTCAAGCCTTCACTGCACTAGCAACCAGACATTGATATCGGGATATTCACACATGTCCGCACTTGCAGTGAACACACCCGAGAAACAGACTTTTTCGGCTGTAAACACTGTAGAATTATCGTCATACTCATTAGCGGATACTACTGTATTTTCCAGCCCTGAGACGACAGAGTATTCTGTATACGCAATTGTTCATGAGGAGATTCTTTCTCCAGCTTCTGATTATAGATCACTGGATGAAATTGTTAGCAACAAATTACACAACACAGAGGAAAACCTGCCAGTGTCAGATTGCGTATCTCCACTTCATTTATTAGAAACAAAGCCCACAAAGGGTTTGGTAACAAGCTGGGAAGCTCTAGAAAATTGTAGAGGTTCATATACTTCCAATAATTCTGCATCTGAGTGCTTTCTTCTGGACCCTGCTGTGGATTCTGATGACAGCAGCCCAATGGAAATTGGAGAGTCACAAGATCTATTAACCTCGTATGAGTGTGAGGCTGAAAATGTGAATCAACTTGGATCTCCCTTGAAACTAAATTATAATCAAGATATAACCTATGGCAGCAAAACAAAATATGGAAACAATTTATTAAAAGCTTATCACCCAAATTCTGCAGTTAACAGGACAGAGAATTTTAAGAACGCAGCCAAACATCAGAGTCCTTACCCAGTTTATCAAAGTCTAGACTTTGATGATGATCACCTGCAAAAATCAGGCACGCCAAATGATTTCTTGTTGATATCCCAAAGAGCCAGACTATGTAATACTTATACTGCAGCATCAAATAAACAATTGCCTTTCCATTCAGCTGCAACAATTAAATATTCTAGTCCTTGCAAATCAAAAAGCCTTGGGGATTTGACATCTGAGGACATCTCTTGTAATTTTGAGAGCAAGTACAAATGTATAAGTAGAAGCTTCATTTCTGCTGGCATTGAAGAGGATATAAAAGTGGCTTCTTGGAAAAGTAACAGACCACAATCCACGGATACTCTAACAGAGCAATTGCGAAAGCTTGTGTCTTTTGACCAAGAAGACTGCAGTCAGTCTTTGCATTGTGTACAGAATGATGCTGATTTTCCCAAGCCATTAGTCAGAAAGCTGTCTTCCAGAAGTCAAAGCAGAGTGCGCCATATTGCGAGCCGTGCCAAAGAAAGGCAAGAAGCAAATAAGCAGAAACTTGCAAACTCTAACATAGCTGGAGTGATTCTCCGAAACAAATCGTCACCATCTCCTCATGCTGTTAATAGACATTCCACTGGCTCTTACATAGCTGGATATCTCAGCAACTTTAATAGGGATATGCTGGAAGATTTGGGGACACCAGAGAGTTCCTGCACTCCTCTGAACCATGGACATAATGATCCATTTTATACAGATGACTCAGTTTTACAGATTGAGTCTAGCACTGCTGATGAGCCTGAAATTTATTTCTTATTGAGGTTGTAAATAATATAAAAGTACTTTTTCAATGTTGCTTAAAAGCATTTTAAGAAATCTAAGTTAAAAAGTAGTATTCCTAGTCTTTAAATTATTCAGAATTCCATCCTTAATAGTGTTTATCTTGCTTTGATTTTGTTTTCCTTCTCTTAAAAATAATGTATATAAGTTCTGTACTTTTGAGGATATGTCTATCTTTTATTGAGAGAGAAATTCAAAAATTCAATGGCATGCATTTGGTTTGGAGATTAATGAAGTTCTATGTTTATAATGCATGTAAATTTTAACGTACAAGTCTTGAACATTTGCCTGCATCAGCAAAATACTTAATTGCAATAAATGGTCACTCTGGTTTTCCCTTTAACTGTTGTCTGAGAGAAACTTGGCTAGTTTGTTTTTTTTTCACATATAATTAGTTTACATTTTTATAATGTATTTTTCTATGCATTTCTGTACCAGTAAGGGCTAGTAGAATGTTGCAAAAGTTAATGGTTTGTCTTTGATCCTTTTCAGTGTAAAATATGAATGTTTTTCATATACTGATGTGTTAAAGTAGCAGTACAATTTGTGATTTTTCTGAAAATATTGACCTGTTATCCACGTTAAATAATATTCTTATTTTCATTTCATTCTACTTTTTTATCTGCTACTATCTTAGATGGTAACTTTTAAATGGACACAAGGGTGCACATGTGCACGAATTTTCCGGCTCACGTCAATGGATGCAGCTTTTTTTATAACATACGCGCGTATATGTATGCATGTTAGAAAATAAGCTGAGCGTGCACACGTGTGCGCAAATCCTGCTTCCACCATATGAGTGGGGAGATTTTAAAAGGGGCATGCATCCACACCATTGCCAGTTTCACCAGTTCATTCCCAGTTCTCCCAGGCAAGGTATAGGACTTCCAAATCCCTCTAGATTAATAGCCTCTCTTTCTCCCCTGTTAGTACTACTTTAACCAGGATAAGAAAGTAGGAACTTTCAAATATTTTCTGTTGGAAACAAAGGGGAAAAAAAAAGATATGATGCCAATGCTTTTTCTATCAAGAAATATTCTTATAGTATCCCCTATTACTGCTTTAAAAGAAAGTCATGCCCTCTTTGTGCTGTTCAGTATTTCAAAACTACATGCAGCAAACAAGAATATCTACCATCAGTTAAAAATGTTACTTTTAGTCACTGATTTTGAAATATATTTAAGCTTCCTTGCATTTCCCATGAATTCCTGGGAGCAGCCATATTTGTACGGCATAGTATCTGGTTGGTTGATATAATATAATGTACATGACATATTCCCCAACATGGAACAAATAGATCCTAGGGGCTGGATTTTTAAACCTACGCGTGCAGGGTACATTTGTGCACGCCCGATTTTATAACATGCGCACGCAGTCGGTCGCATGTTATAAAATCCAGGGTTGGCGTGCGCAAGGAGGTGCACACTCGTGCACCTTGCGCGCGCCAAGCCCTAGGGGAGCCCCGATGGCTTTCCCTGTTCCCTCCGAGGCTGCTCTAAAATTGGAGCGGCCTCGGAGGGAACTTTCCTATGGCCCTCACCCCCCAGCCCTACCTAAATCCCCCCCACCTTTATTTTGTAAATTACACCTGCCTCTGGCAGGTGCAAGATGCTCGTGCCAGCCGAGTGCCGGCGTGCGATCCCGGGCACAGCGGCAAATGGCTGCTGTGCCTGGAGGCTCTGGCCCTCACCCCACCCCTGGACCTCCCACACCCCTCCCCTTTTTGCAAGCCCTGGAACTTATACGTGTCCTGGGGCTTTATGTGTGCCGCCAGGCCTTTTGAAAATAGGCCCGATTTACGCGTAAAACCCTACAGCGTAAATCCACCTGGATTTATGCTCGTATGGCTTTTAAAATCTGCCCCAATGTGTATTAAGAAATATATATTTTTACTTTTATTAGCATGGATGTCCCTAGAGCAGTGGTCATTAATCTAGAGTTCCTCTAGCCAGCTGAAATTGTAGAATATCTATAGTGAATATCCATGAAGACTGTGCAAAGATTGGATCTCCAATGTATGCAAATTAATATCATGCATATTCATGGAGGATATTCTGATAACCCAATTGGCTATGGGGGGGGGCCATAGGATGCTCTAAGCATTGTGCTATATTGCCTAAGTACCCCTATCAATACCCTTTAGAAATGAAATGTTACTGTTAATTCATTATATAAGATGTTTCCCTACAGTTCCTCTATAGTCCTGAGTTGCACCCATGTTTGGAAGAGCTTCATGAATTTCTTGTGTGTGTTTAAATTTGTGTGTATCTGTGACACTTTTTACAATGCCATAGTAAAGATCAATATACTTCAATGTGTGTGGTGTAATTTGTGACCCTTTTGTAAACATGGCTGTTTTATATACCCTCTACTCCCCTCACATGATCTGAAATATGCCCATGGATAACCGGGCTGGTGGCCACAAAAGGGTGAGCCCATACTTTCCCTTCTCTTTCTATCCTCTAGCATTTGGTGAGTTTATCACATAGATCAAACAGGTAATTCATCTCCTGCCCTTTCCTCAGATGAGCCAGCCTGAAGGCAATCCTCACAGGGGAAAGTGTGAGAAAATCCTTGGGAGATGAGAGACGGCTAGCTGGAAAATAGCTGGTATACTGCTTTGTTTTATTTACATTACATTGCAATCACACATCTGCATTCTTGTAGTTGATTATGATCACTTCACATTCAGATGAGACCATAGATAAAAGGGTTCTTTTCAATTTTGTGAATTAAAAATGCTCTGCATCCAGATATCAGGTATACCCGAAGCTCTGACTTAGGTGAACTGTTATTTCAAACAAAGTTAATTTTTTTTTCAAATTTACCTATTATGAAACTGTAATTTGACGTAGAAAACACATTTTTAGAAAATTTGCAGAAGTTTACTAAACTTTGTGAAGCTTCACCAAAATTTACAATGAAATTCACTGTCATACGTTCCACTTGGAATCTAGTAAAAATGAGCAAAGTTGTAAATGGCTCTTCTCTTTGTGAAACATCTCACCCTAAGTATTGTTATATCACATCACAGTATTAGTGAGGCTTCAGATGAGGTAATGCCCCAGAAGAGATCATAGGTTAAGACTGGTCTTGAAAGGTTAAAGTCTTGTTCATTTCTCTGCCTTGAGTCATCTGACTTGTCATAAGGCCTACTACTACTACTTAACATTTCTATAGTGCTACCCAATATACTCGGCGATAGGAGAAGCTGAAGCAACAGGTACATAAGAACATAAGATTTGCCATACTGGTCAGACCAAAGGTTCATCAAGCTCAGTAGCCTGTTTCCAACAGTGGCCACCCAACCAGGGTTACAAGTGCCTAGAAGGTTCCCAGAAGGTTGATAGATTTCATGCTGCTTATCCCAGAGAAAAAGCAGTGGATTTCTCCACTTTAATAATGGTTTATGGACCTTTCCAGGAACTTGTCCAACCCTTTTTTAAACCTAGCTATATCAACTAGAGATGTGAATCGGAACTGGAATCGGTTCTGATTCCGGTTCCGATTCACATCGTGTTTTTTTTTTCGTCCGGCCTGATCGCGGTTTTGTTTATCGGCTGCGCCTGAGCCGATAAACAAAAAACCCACCCCGACCCTTTAAAACTAATCCCTTAGCTTCCCCCCCCCTCCCGACCCCTCCCCCCAAAAACTTTTTACAGGTACCTGGTGGTCCAGTGGGGGTCCCGGGAGCGATCTCCCACTCTCGGGCTGCCACTAATAAAAATGGTGCCGATGGCCTTTGCCCTTACCATGTGACAGGGTATCCGTGCCATTGGCCGGCCCCTGTCACATCGTAGGAGCACTGGATGGCTTGCGCCATTTTTAAAGATGGCACCGGCCATCCAGTGCTCCCTCCATGTGACACGATACCCTGTCACATGGTAAGGGCAAAGGGCCATCGGCGCCATTTTTATTAGTGGCAGCCGACGGCCCGAGAGCGGGAGATTGCTCCCGGGACCCCCACTGGACCACCAGGTACCTGTAAAAAGTTTTTTGGGGGGTCGGGAGGGTGGGGGAAGCTAAGGGATTAGTTTTAAAGGGTCGGGGTGGGTTTAGGGGCCATTTTTCCCGCCCTCCCCCAAAACGATAGGAGAATCCCCACGAACAATTTCGTGGGGTTTTCCTATCGTTTTGGGGGAGCCCCCGATTTCTGACGATTTTGAAAATATTGTACGATATTTTCAATCGTCCGAAGCCGAATTCACATCCCTAATATCAACTGTCT
The DNA here is from genome assembly GCF_901001135.1 of Rhinatrema bivittatum. NCBI lineage: Eukaryota > Metazoa > Chordata > Amphibia > Gymnophiona > Rhinatrematidae > Rhinatrema > Rhinatrema bivittatum. The sequence continues at coordinate 176,311,270 of NC_042623.1, forward strand.
TTGCCACATCCTCCAGTAACGAATTCCAAACTTTAATTATGTGTTCAATAAAAAAGTATTTTCTCCTATTTGTCTTAAATGTGTTACCTAGTAACTTCATTGCTTGTCTCCTAGTCTGTACTTTTGAAAGAGTAAACATCTGATTTGCATTTACCCATTCCACTCTACTCTTTATTTTATAGACCTCTATCATATCTCTCGTCAGCAATCTCTTCTGCAAGCTGCAAAGCCCTAGCCTTGTTAAATTCCCTTTATCATTTTGGTTGCCCTTCTCTGTACCTTTCTGCTATATCTTTTTATCTTCAGATGACAGACTTTTAACCTAGAACTCTTAAACATAGCAGTGTCCATATTTGAGAGTTCTGTGTTAAAAGTTTGAAGCATAATCCCAGAAGAAGATATTTGGGATGCCGAAACATGGACCATGTTGGAAGATATTTTAATGATAAGTTATAATGGAATGGAGATTTTCATAAGGGAGCTCTAGTCATGGTACATTTCAAGCACTGAATTATAAGATAAGTTGGGGGCAATTTTTTATATATTAGCCACATTAAATTGAGGTTATAGCACAGCATAAATTAAAGCTGGAAAATGATTTGTATCTAGGTGCTCCTAACCGACTTTCCCTGAAGCCCATTGCAAGCAAAAGGAAATAGATTATTCTGTTGAGCACAAATAACTATCTGATACCAGCATCTTTACAATAAATGTACAGATATTGAAATATTTTTATCACCAAGCATATAAAACTTTCAAAATACAGTAGAAGCATTTGTATTACACCTCTATTGTTTTTTTATCTTACTGTTATTTTTTGCTACTTGGAATTCTGAATACTCAGCTTATAATGCTTACAAGGGACTCAGAAAATATGACCAATTTCTCCTATCTTACAGCAATTACTTTGGCTACCTATCATTTACCAGATCAGATTTAAGGTTTTCTGTTTAACTTCTTGCGCTTTTTCCTTTGGTCTTCTAGGTGCATACTCGTCTTCTCCCTGTGTCTCATATACTTGCCAACTCCATCATCCTTCCCCCACCTATCTCCCTCCCTAGCTCTGTCAGGTCTAGGATTTCAATTCAACAACTTCCAAATAAAGGAAATGAGGTTGGATGGGAAAAGAGGTTGGTTGGTGAATAGGTCTAGGATTTCAGCAAATGATTAACTTTCCAACTCATTGACACAACCATACTCTAGATTTGCTGTTAATTCAAATTTCCAGATATTTCTAACTCTACTTTGAACTGTAAGAATGTGCCGTGGTCAGTTCTCAAACTGATCTTTTTCAAATGCCCTCCTCCTATCTCATCTCATAAATTATGCGCCAATCATACTACCTTCAAAAGAAGTCAGATTAATCCCAATTAATTTAACATCTCTCTCATCAATAATTTGCAACCATTAGTCTTAACTAACACAGCTACAGTGACCAATACATGGATTGAACTCATTGATAACACATTAAATCAAGTTGCTCTAGTAAGTAAAATCTGTCCAAAAAGAAATCACTATGCTTCATGGTATACTTCTGAATTACAAAATATGAAAAGAAAACTCAGACAACTTGAATGCTGATGGAGAAAAAAGTCCTTTTTCCCCAACATAAAATAGAATACAACATCTACTTGAGAAATTAATGATCTAAAATAAACCTTACAAGGAGAGAATTCTGCTAAAAAAAAAAAAAAAAAAAAATCCAATCTACAAATTGTGTACAACTTTTCAATATTGTTAAATCCCTTACTAATAAACGCTGTAACAATGATTGACCTTCTACAGTTCAATTTTGTAATCAATTAGGCACTTACTTCAAGGCGAAAACTAATACTATCTATGATAGCTTTTCTCATCTTCCTTTACCTGTGCATTCTCCACACCCCTTATTGATACCAATTGCAGAAACCAAGTAAATCACATCGATTGCTCTTTCTTGATCCAATTCTTTAGTCACCCAATCAAAAAAATCAATCAGATTTGTCTGACAGGACCTTCCCCTGGTTAATCCATGTCGCCTCAGGTCAAGCAATCCACTGGATTGTAGATAGTTCCCTATCCTTTCTTTCAGCAGAGTCTCCATTAATTTTCCCACCACCGAGGTGAGGCTAACCAGCCTGTAGTTTCCAGCTTCCTTTCTGCTCTCACTCTTGTAAAGAGGGACCACCACCCCTTTTTTCCAATCACTCGGCACCACTCCCGTTTCCAAGGATCTATTGAACAGGTCACACAGTGGGACCCGGCAGCACATCTCTGAGCTCCCTCAGTATCCTGGGATTGAACCTCATCAGGCCCCATAGCTTTGTCCACTTTCAGTTTTCCTAGCTTTTCCCATTCATTCTCTTCTGTAAAAGGAGTTTCGTCTACTCCACCCTCTCCATTGTCTTATTAATTAGCAACGGTCCTTCTCCAGGGTTGTCTTTAGTGAACACCAAACTGAAGTAATTGTTTTAATATTTCCACCTTTTCTTTTCTCTCTCCACACATTGATCCCCATCATCTTTCAATTTCATGATACTACTTCGGAGCTTTCTCCTTTCTCTGATATATCTGAAAAATGTTTTGTTCCCTCTCTTTACCCCTTTGGCAATCCTTTCTTCTGCCTGACTTTTTGCTTTCTTGATTGCTTTCTTTGTCTTCTTCAGTTTCACCAGATATTCTTCCATGGTTCCTCTTTTTGGGATCTTTATATATTTCTTGAATGCTGTTCTTTTACTTATCTTTTATCAGCCACCACCTTTGAGAACCAGATCAGTTTCTTAATTCTCTTGCTTTTGTTTACTTTTCTAACATATAGATTAGTTGCCTTAGAAATTGCTCCTTTTAGTTTGGACCACTGTTGTTCCATCTTTCTCATTCTCTCTCAGTCTTCTAGTTCTCCCTCCAGGTCCTTCCCCATTTCTATAAAGTCTGTATTTTTGAAGTTCAAAACTCGGGTCTTTGTGTGACTTCTCCAGATCCTATTTGCAATATCAAACCATACCATTTGATCACTGGTGCTGAGGTGGGCACCCACCTAGGCATTAGAGACATTATCCCCGTTAGAGAGCTCTAGGTCAAGTATAACTCCCTCCTTCATGGGTTCCATTACCATTTGTTTGAACAGAGCCCCCTTGCACTATCCATCTACTTCTGTTAGATTCCAATCTATGTCTGGCAGATTAAAATCTCCAACAATCAAAACTTCTTCTTTCCCACCTTTTGAATGTTTTCAACCAGATCTCTGTTTAGTTCTTCTGTTTGAGTTGGAGGCCTGTAAACCATTTCAGTAAAAATGGATACACCATTTTTTTTTTTTTTTTTTTAGGATCGTCCATAATGCTTCTTCTCTACCCCATCTTCCTTGCATTCCTCTTTTCTATCCTCTCTGTTCTTCCGTAACATGTTAAAGCCTGGTATGGCAGTATCCCAATCATGAGAATCTGTGAACCATGTCTTCGTGACAGCAACAATGTCCAAGTCCGCCTCTACCATTAGGGCTTGCAGGTCTGGGATTTTATTGCCCAGACTATGAACATTTGTGCTAATAGCTTTCCAGCTTTTGTTAAGGTTTCTGCTTCTCTTGGACTTGTTTTGTGCCTTATTTGGCTGACTTCCTATCCCCTGCACCCATTTCCTTTGTATTTGGGGGGTGATGTTCCAAAGTCCTCCTGCCACCCCTGTCGTCTAGTTTAAATGTCTTAGAGCATAGGATTTGAATCTGTCTCTTAGGTTCCTTTTTCCTGCCACAGATAGATATAAGCTATTTTTAACATAGAGCCTTTTACTGTTCCATAAATGGCCCCAGCCTCCAATATATCGAAAACTTTGTTCATTACACCAAGTTTTTAGCCTTGCATTGAAGTTTTCTATGTGGCTTAGGCTCTCTTTCCCCTTTCCATGAACAGGTAATACTTCTGAAAAGGCAATAGTTTTTGCCATGTGTCTAATCTGCTGTGCCAGAGACTAGAAATCTCTCTCTACCACTTGGATGCTGTTTCTAGCAAGGTCGTTGGTTCCCAGATGGATGATATCAAATTCAGAGTTTTTGCTTTCTTTTTTGATTGCATTGGCTATTTGAATTACATTTCTACTGGCAGAACGCTTTAACTTTAGTGTTTCCCTTGAAGAGAGTTCCCATGTTAGTGCCTCTGATTATTGTCATCCAGCACAATGAGCTTTTTCTTAGGGTTATTGATTTTCTTATGGAGTTTCTGCGTGCATTAGGTTTCTTCTTTCTTTTCAAATACCACTTCAGTCTCCATTGCTAGAGCTTCTTCATTATTTAATACAGAGAAGGTATTTCTTAATTGTATAACCTTTCTAATCTTGTGACTTCCTGATCAGGCAACACTAAATACTATGACTTTGGTTGGCACAGTCACCTTAAGGATCAGATGTAAGTTTTGGGTGCATTTTCCAGAAAAAAAATTAGTAACCGCAATTAAAAAAAAAAAATAGCTGAGGGAAATTTAAATTCAGCATAAAAATATTTCCAGGTATACAAATATATTTCAATTACTAAGTACAATAACTTTTACAATGCTTAATCTTCAGGAAATGACAAGGGTATTGGATCAATTTTTAAAGTGGGGGTGTAGAAAACCCCTTTTGACCCTTGTTAAAAGGAAATCAGCACTTACAGTATGTGCTTCAAGCTATGCCCCCAGAACTTATGGAAAAGTTAAGGGTTTTTTTTTAATTTTTTTGTTTTATATTTTTAAAGAGCTTGGGGTTAGGGTTTGTAAAATATTTCTTCAACAATTTGTTTTCCTTATGGTTAGTTTCTCAAAGTGACTATAGCAGTCATTTAATAAGTGCTGACGTGTTTGTTGCTTACTAAAAGGCGTTAGTGCATGAAATTCTGCACATTATTTCCAATATTAAAATTATGATGCTTCTTTTAATACTGCATGTTTGTTGTAACCTGCTGGGATCTGTGGATTGGCAGGCTTTAAGTTTTATAAATACCACAAAACCAGTACAGTGTGGATATGGTGATGAGCTGCTTTGCCATTTTTCCAAGAAAAGGGTGCCTTATTGCCCAGGTGACTGACAATCTCATGAGGCCTCTAGAGTATCCAGCAGAGAAGCTCCATCAGCCAGGCAGTTCTGTAGTGCCACCCTATCGCACTCCTATATACCAGTCCCCGCTCCCTCAAGCTGGAGGAGAGGAGTCTCTCCCTTTTCATCAGAAGATGAACCACCATGGTTGTTCTTGGTTTTCTTTTGCTACTTCAGTCTAATTTTGACCATTGACTTGGGTACCCAACCACATGCATAGGGCAGTAATTCACTTGCCTCATGACCCCCCCCTCCCCCCCCACACACACACACACACACTTCTGACTCAACTGTAGTCTAGATGTATGCCCCAACAAAATTATTTTTTTCCAAGGCTTCTTGTAATATGTTGTTCAACAAGTCCTGGCCAACACTGGGCAGATGTTTATCTGACCTAAAATATCCTTCACATCTGGTTGTGGCCCATATATGCATGATCTGTCGAGCCCCTCCACAACCTCCTCATCCAAACACTAAATTTGCACATGAATTTTTTATGCTCACAATAGACAATGTTTCAACTCATTGTATAAAAAGTCCAAATCAAGGGTATGACCCTTATTCTTCTGGCCAATTATGTTTATCATTTTAAGAAAGGCTGTTATCCAGTTAATAATTCTTTTGTCTTTACCCTTCTCTTTTTATGTCTTTTTTGTTTTGTTGTTGTCACCCTTTTTCCTCCATTTTAAACAGATAACTAAAAAGTTGTCTGTCTGAATGTCTAGCCGGGAATAGTTAGTTCCATATGTGCCTAAACTCTTGTATGCAAGCCAGAGGCATTCTGTGGGTGGAAGGCATTTCGGGGCGGGCCAGTGTTAGCTGTAATGCAGCTAAACACTGGTCAGCTCATAGGGCTGTCCTAAAGTTAGTTAGTTTGACATAACCAGGGATATTCAGCAGTGCAGCTGTACGGTTGAATATCTCCATTGTTAGCCAGATAGCTTTATCTGACCTAACTTAACTAGCAGCTCCGCAGCTGAATATCGACCTCAGTATGTTTGTGAGTTCACTTTCTAGTCTTTTTCTTTAGTAATTTGGGAATATTTTCCCAGAATTGTGATAATGTTTGGCCACTAGAGTATACTAAAGTGTGATTTATATTTTAAAATTGAGAATATTCCAGTAGCGGAGGGTTAACTAAAAGTTCAGAAGTATCCTGAAGTGTATTCTACCTTTTAACATAAGGAATCTGGCAAAAGAGGTTCAGAGGAAGTTCAAGAGTTTGGAATATATCTTAACTGGAGTGACAGAGTGATTCTTCCCTCTGATAGGATAGGACAATTTGGGGGGAGTATAAAATATGCCTCCCCACAAGGCATAGGAGGAAATAAAGGAAATTTTTTGCAGAGAGATTGTATGGAATCTTTTTTTGAAACTGGCTTTCTCATAGGCACTGGGGCTAGAATTGATAAGATTTGATCTGGTAGAGATCTATGTATGTGAGTGAAAACTGGAAGAAAGGGAGGCCAACAAGGATAAGTCTTTGCCTGACTTGTCAGTTCTGTGATAGTTGTTAGAAGAAAATAGAACTCTTCTCTGGATTTTGGATCTGGAAAACTTCTACTAGGAGAGAATGGAGGGCTTTTCGCAGGCCTATCTGCTGAAGTGTGAGTACTGTGTTTAAAATCGAGAGACTGTAACTTTAACTGAGAGCACAGAGGACCTGGGGGAGGCAAGAGCAGAAGGCTAACCTTGGGAGTGATTTTCAGTGTATGAGATCTGTATTCTGAAAATATTGTTGTTTCAGAGTTGGACCCGTGGGCCGAGGACGGGGTCCCCACCATCGGCAGGTGGAGTGGGCTGAAGTCAGAGGCCGCTGGAGCTTCACCTATATCAGCCCTCGTTCCTTTCAGGTTGAGCCTTTGGGTGCCGGGGCCGGCAGGAATTAGGTAGGCCTCGAGGTTAGTTAGTAAAGAGAAGTAGTTCAGCCCAGAGACAGCAGCCGATAGATGGCGTAGTCCTACCCTGGACTGGATTCGGTTCACGAACTCAGGTGTCAAAGGAGCGAAAGGTAACTAGAGGCGCTCAAGCAAAGAAAGGCTGGAGCCTTGTAAGTCCACGTCCAGGGGATAGGCGAGAGGAGGTGTCACTGACAGGCTTGGATCAGAGCCGGCAGCAAGCGGAGGTCGTGGCAAGCAATGTAGAACTCTGGACATGGAGAGGTCTGTAGCGTAGACAAGGCAATGGTCAGGGCATGGAGAAGGCAGGCATAGTCAAGCAAGGCAGTGGTCAGGGCACGGAGAAGGCAGGCATAGTCAAGCAAGGCATGGTCAGGGCATGGAGAAGTCAGACATAGTCAAGTGTAGCTGAGGTCCGGGACTGGAGATAGGCTGAAGAGTAGTCAGGCATAGCAGAGGTCCGGGGCTGGAGATAGGCCGAAGTGTAGTCAAGCAAAGCAGAGTTGAAATCCAAAGAGTCAGTCCAACGCAGACAAGGCAGGAACAAGGAAGACAGGAATCGAGAACCACATGAATCAGGAACACGAAATAGAGAGGATTCTCTATCAGCAACGAATACTTGGAGTACGAGGAGAACTATTGCAAAGGCAATGCTATGGAGTGAGGCCTGAGCTTATATATGCTGAAGAGTCTGACAGCATCCGGGGTTGCGGCCAGGTTCCCGCCGCGGGCCCTTTAAAAGAACTAGCGATGCGCGCGCACCTAGGGAGGGGCATGGCACCAATGGAGGCGTCTCTCTGTGGGCCACACGGAGAGGCCTGACGAGCAAGGACATCTTGGCTGGCAACACTGGGGACCATGGCAGAGCCGGAGGTGACCCGAGGTCGGAGCTGGCGGCCCACTGCCGGCAGTGAAGAGGATCCAGGAGCTGGAGTCCATAGGAGAAGGTGAGAGAGCTGTGCTGCGGGTCTGCCGCAGGCAGCACGCGTAACAGTACCTCCCCTTTATGCCCCCCTCTTGGAGGTCGGGGGTTTGTCCGGATGGGCACGATGGCAATTCAAGAGGGCGGGTCTTATCCAGGATGTTTCGAGCTGGTTCCCACAAATTCTCTTCGGGTCTGTATCCCTCCCAGGAGAGGAGGTATTCCCACTGGCGGCCCCTACAGTGGACATTGTTTAAAATCCCTCCTTAGAGGTAAAATTGTTTAAAAGAACAACCCTGATACTACTGGTAATTATTAATCTTTATTATAAATCATATACTATGCATACACAAAACAGATAAATACCCAGGAAGCAAAAAGTACACAGGAAGCAAAAAATAATGTATACTTACATAATAAAAGAGCTCAGCGCTGGGCTCTGCAATGGATACAGAATCCGTGCCAGCCCTATTACATACCAGCTTTTCTTATATAGGTTAAAAATACAAAGTCAGCTAATTATCTGATTTCTGCTTGCGTGCTTCACACCACTACATTTTTTTCACTGTCTGCAGCTGTTGTTTGTCTCCCCTTATTTCTCTCTCCCCCCTGCATTCTTTCCCACAGACTATTTGCTGCGTACTCTCTGCGATATCTCCTGCCCCATCCTGTTGAGTCTCTGGTGTCTGTGAATTCCTGCAAAAACAGTTTTATAGCTTTCTTCTTTGGCATCTGGCCTTCAAGGTCCCAGGTTTGTGTTCTGGGGCCTGCTGGTATTTTTCCATACCAGCAGTATGTTCAGTAATGGTGGAAAGGCCGGGGATTGAACCCGGGTATAATCAACAAATCCTCCCTTGAATCAGAGGGGCCTCTGATTCACACTGGTATTCAAGTCTTCATGTCTTCACACAGGGGACTAGTAGAGAGACGAGAGCCGTTCTTCTCAGTCTGGGGACGATGCTTTCCTTAACACCTCCCTTTTAACTACTCTTACCTTCTTCACCCCTTCTATCTTCGACCTGAGTTGTGGTATGTATCATACGAGCAGTACTCAGCTTAAGATTGCTATAGGCTATCATATTTGCCCTTACAGATTCTGGTCGTTTCTATATTTTACAAGTCGAATCACAATTCCACATATTTAAGGCAATGCTACTGAATAGAGTTATCAATAATGGATGAGTAAGCCACTTTACATATTTGCAGTTGAGGGTGATTTTTCAGTGAGAATATCCCACCAATGATGGGATAGGTCGTCTTTTCCCAGGCCAAATCTCAGTGCTGCAGCTGATGCTGCCGTTTCCCTAACATCCCAACTCTGAATAATCAGGTCCTGCAATCCACAGTAGTGGAAGAGGCTATAGTAGGAGGGTGGTCAACTTAATTGGTAAACACAATGGGTCAACACAGGAGACAATTACAAATGACAAGTATGATAGGGTGTAGGAGTCAATTTAACATAGCGGAGCGACCGGTCATCAATGAATTCGTGACTCAAGGAATGAAGATGTTCAGCTACAAATAACATGTGTTGTAATTAACAGGTATCTTGGGTCAGGGTGGTGCAGACAGGAAGCCTTCCTTCAAATGATGAAAGGTGGCAATGGCCTCAGGCAGCCAATTTCGTGTGTCTTGGCCTTTACTGGTCAAGGTGGTCAATGGAGCAGCCAGGGTAGAGTAGTGTGCAATGAAGTGATGATAGTAGTTGAGGAATCCTAAGAAGCGCTGGAGCGCTTTGAGGCCCATTGGCAGTGGCCAATCCCGGATTCCCTTTAATTTGGCTGGATCCATAGGTAAGCCTTGCCGAGAGATTATATAACCAAGGAAAGGTAGACTGGATTTCTCAAACAGGCATTTGTCCAATTTTGCAAACAGATGGTTTTCACGAAGGCACTGGAGGGGCAGTTTGGTTGTCGGTGCGATGAGTGTCGAGGTCTTTGGAAAAGAGGAGGATATTGTCCAGATAAGCCACGACGTTGGTGTACAGTAGATCTCTGAAGATTTTGTTCATCATTTATTGGAATACTGCAGGCGTATTACAGATGCCAAAGGCATCACCAAGTATTTGTAGTGCCTGTTCCGGGTGTTAAAGGTAGTTTTCCAAATCTCATTGGGACAGATTCTCACCAGTTTATATGCCCCGCATAAATCCAGCTTCATGAATATGGAGGCACCCTGGAGGCGGTCAAATAATTTGGAAATTAATGGCAAGGGTTATTTATCCTTACGGGTGATGGCATTTAGGCCGCTGTAGTTAATACACGGCCTAAGTGACCCGTCTTTCTTGGTCACAAAAAAGAATCCTGCCCCAGCGGGAGACGTAGATGGGTGAATGAATCCCTTTGCAAGATTTTCCTGAATATATTCCGCCATTTCCTTCGTCTCGGGCAACGACAGAGGGTAGGTGTATCCTCAAGGAAGCGTGGTTCCTGGAAGGAGGTCGATTGGATAATCAAACCTTCTGAGAGATGGAAGGAGGTCTGCCTTTTGTTTAGAGAATACGTCCTCAAAAGCTGTATACAGAGCAGGTATGCCAGAGGACATAGTAGCCAAAGGGACCACAGGAGATGGTATCACTTTCTGGAGGCAGGACTGGTGGCAGGCGGGACCCCATTCCACCAGTTGTAACGAAGCCCAGTTGAATTGAGAATGATTCTGTAGCCAAGGGAGTCCAAGCACTATGGGATGGATGGATTTATCCAACACTAGTAGTTTGAGTTCCTCGATAAGTAAGTCCCCAGTGCACAACTGGACAGGTTCCGGGTAACAGCTCTCCGTAGATAGAAACAATGTATAGTGACGTGTCGAGCAAGTGGGTCTTTATGCCCAAAAGCTGAAAAGGTCTTTGAGAATAAAATTACCTCCTGCTCCGGAATCTACCAGAGCAAGAATTGGGAAGGACCGGGAATCCCAGATCACAGTAACAGGTACAGATAACTGAGGGGCCAGAGAAGTTGCACCCAAGTTCAGGACCCCTACTGAACTTGGGCTAAGGAGTTTCCCGGATGGATAGGGCAAGTCTGTAGATGGTGGCCAGGTGCTCTGCAATACAGATACAGACTGGTTTGTCTCCGCTGGAAGCGCTCTTCTGATGTCAGCTGCCCACAACCCAACAGCATGGGCTCTCTTCCATCTTGACCACTCTAGTATCATTGCAGGGAGCAGGGTTGGTAAGAGGTGGTGAATGGGAACGAACCTGCAAGGGCTTCTTGGGCATCCAACTCTCCCAATGACGCTCTTGAAGACGATGGTCAATTTGGTCTTCCAAGTCTATAAGGTCCTCCAAAGAGGAAGGGCGCTCCCGTGAGGCCAGCTCATCTTTCAGCTGCGGGGAGAGTCCATCCAGGTAGATAGGTCAGAGGCAGTCTTCCTGCCAAGCGAGCTCAGTAACCAAAGTCCAAAACTCAATGGTAAAATCAAAAAGACTTCTTTGTCCTTGACGGATGTGTAGTAAGCTGGTGCTTGCCACAGCATGTTGCCCGGGATCATCAAAGGTCCGTCTGAATACAGCCATAAACTGAGCCAATTCCTTCAACAAAGAATCTGAGCGTTCACACAGGGGAGAAGCCCAGGCCAGCGCCTTTCTTTCAAGGCGGGATAGGATGAACGTGACTTTTGTCAACTCATCCTGGAAAGTGGAAGGCTGCAGAGCAAATTGCATACAGCATTGGTTAATGAACCCTCTGCAGAGTCTGGAGTCGCTGTTGAAGCGTGGGGGCGCTGGAAGTGCCAGCAAGGCTTGAGGCATCGATGGAGATGGCTGTGGATGAGGAGGAGCCAGAAGAGGAACCAGATTATTCGTAAGGGCATCAAGCCAGGTGTGAAGACGATCCATGGAGGAGGCCAGTGCCTCAAGAAACTGCTGCTGTTCTTGTACCTTGGAGGCCAGGCCTTGAATGGCCTGGAGGGCATGCCATTCCACAGAGTCCATGGCCTTTGCAACCTGTTGCGTCGGAGGTGGACCCTTGGGCCGAGGTGGGGTTGACGCAACCCGTAGGTAGGGACCTACAGGTCCCCACTGTTGGCAGGTGGAGTGGGTGAAGTTAGAGGCCACTGGAGCTTCACCTATACCAGCCCTCGTCCCCTTGGGTTGAGCGTTTGGGTGCCAGTGCCAGCAGGACTTAGGTGGGCCTCGAGGTTAGTTAGTAAAGAGAAGTAGTTCAGCCCAGAGACAGCAGCAGATAGATGGCATAGTCCTACCCTGGACTGGATTTGGTACAGGAACTCAGGCGCCAAAGGAACAAAAGGTAACTGGAGGCGCTCAAGCAAAGAAAGGCCGGAGCCGCGGCTACCGGAGGACAGGAATAAGAGAAACCAGCGACCTTTCCCCCAAACCTCCAGGGGCAGATGATCACAGTGCTTCAATCCATACAGAAGCACATATCAAGCGGCTCGCCCCGCAGGCAGGAGCCAGTACTTTTGGAACAAGCACAACAAAAGGGGAGCTGGCTCGGGCCCAGGTCCCAGCCACACCCCACAATGAAAATCAGCCGACCCGTCCAAAGGAAGAAGCCATAGGGGGCAGTATAGCCCTATTCTACCAAAGATGGGTCGAGATAACTTCGAACAAGTGGGTCGTAACCATCATCCGAGAGGGATATTATCTGGATTTCCACCTCCTCCCTCCAGACAAGTTTGTGGTTTCTCCTTGCCACGATCCTTCCAAGAAGGATGGCAGTGGAGGCTACACTGACTAGATTACTAGCCTTAGAGGCTATAACACCAGTACCCGCACAACAAATCGTTCCCAAGAAAGAAGGAACGTTCCGGTCCATACTGGACCTCAAGTCGGTCAACCGCCACCTGAAGATTCCTCGCTTCCGCATGGAAACCCTAAGCTCGGTAATAAGGGCGTTACAACTGGGAGAGTTCCTTACATCCCTGGATCTGTCAGAAGCCTACCTACACATTCCGGTCCATCAAGAGCATCAGCATTTTCTACGCTTCATGATTCTGGACCACCACTACCAGTTCCTGGCACTACCATTCGGGTTAGCCACAGCACCCCAGACGTTCACCAAAATCATGGTGGTAGTGGCAGCAACACTGAGGAAGGAAGGAATCCTCATACACCCTTATCTGGATGATTGGCTGATCAGGGCGAAATCCCCAGAGGAAAGTCACCAGGCGACCAACAGAGTCAAAACTCTACTGGAGAGACTCGGGTGGGTGGTCAGCACAAACAAGAGCTGTCTGCAACCCTCCCAATCTCTAGAATACCTTGGAGTCCGGTTCAACACCAAACAAGACAAGGTCATCCTGACACCGACAAGGAGATCAAGATTGATGACCCGTTTGCGAACCCTGTTGAGCGAGCTTCGCCCCACAGCATGGGACTACCTCCAAGTCCTCGGCCTCATGGCATCCACACTGGAAGTAGTGCCATGGACAAGAGCTCACATGAGACCCCTACAGTGCTCCCTACATTCACGATGGAACCCGCTGTCCCAGAACTACACCTTTCATCTCCAGCTCCCGAACAAAGTTCGGACCCAACTATAATGGTGGCTACAAGAAGGCCATCTGAGCCAAGGAGTGAGGCTATCCTCACCGACCTGGATCCTGCTCACCATGGATGCCAGCCTACGAGGAAGGGGAGCACACTGCCAGGAGCTGACTGCCCAGGGGCAATGGAACAAAGAATAGTCGGGATGGAACATCAACCGCCTAGAAGCACAGGTAGTCAGACTAGCCTGCCTACGATTCGGTCACAGACTATGGGACAAATCAGTCAGAGTCATGTCAGACAACGCCACAACAGTGGCCTCAATCAACCATCAGGGAGGAACCAGAAGCCAACAGGTGTCTCTGGAAATAGACCCCCTAATGTCATGGGCGGAAGTGAACCTTCGAGAGATCTCAGCCATCCACATTGCGGGGAAAGACAACGTCGCTGTGGATTACCTCAACAGAGAAAGTCTAGACCCAGGAGAATGGAGACTGTCGACCACAGCATTCCAGCTGATATTAAGCCGTTGGGGAACACCAACCATGGACCTCCTGGCAAACCGGTCCAACGCCCAAGTGCCCAGCTTCTTCAGCCGCAGACAGGAACCTCAGTCCCAGGGAATTGATGCCCTGGTACAGACCTGGCCACAGGAAACTCTATTATACGCCTTCCCACCGTGGCCCCTATTGGGCGCAATCATCCACAAGATAGAACACCGCAAGGGGCTAGTACTTCAAGTGGCTCCGAACTGGCCAAGAAGGCCATGGTACGCAGACATGCGAAGGCTGCTGATAGGAAGCCCTCTCCCGCTACCGCCACATAGGGATCTGCTCCAACAAGGGCTGATCCTCCACGAGGACCCAGCTCGATTCTTTCTTACGGCCTGGCCATTGAGAGGACTCGCCTGAAGAAGAACGGATACTCGGGTGCAGTAATTGACACCCTGCTTCGAGCATGCAAGTTCTCCACATCCCTAACATACATAAGGATTTGGAGAGTATTCGAAGCCTGGTATGAGGACCGCGACATCATCCCACGCTCAGTCAAAATTCCTGCGATTTTGGAATTCCTGCAGAATGGCCTACAGAAGGGATTGCATCTCAACTCCATCAAGGTACAGGTGGCCGCATTGTCATGCTACGGAACCAAGAGTGATGACGGTAGCCTAGCCTCTCACCCAGATGTCTCCCGCTTCCTGAAGGGAGTCAAGCAGTTCTAACCACCCCTAAAGTGGCTGGTACCTCTATGGAACCTCAACCTGGTCCTAGACTTCTTAGCAGGAACCTCCTTCAGACCTCTCTGCGGCCTGTCCTTCCGACTATTAACATTGAAACAGCTTTCCTGGTGGCATTCTGTTCAGCCCATCGTATCTCCGAGCTAGAAGCACTGTCAGGTCGAGAGCCGTTCCTCAGACTCACCCCAGGAACCATCCAGTTACGCATGGTCCCGACCTTCCTCCCCAAAGTGGTTTCTCACTTCCATCTCAACCAAATCATCTCACTACCATCACCAGATGAGCATAAGGATTCGAAAGAATCTCGCTGCCTGTGCCACCTAAACATCGGCAGACTCCTAGTCCGATACCTGGAAAGGTCGGAATCCATATGAAAGACGGACCATCTATTCGTCCTTCACAGCGAGAAGAAGCAAGGGGAAGCGGCCTCGCGAGCAACCATAGCCCGCTGGATCAAAGAAGTTATCATGGCGGCCTACGTAGAAGCAGGCAAGCCGCCGACTTTTCAATTCAAGGCCCATTCCACTAGAGCCCAGGCAGTGTCCTGGGTGGAAACCAAGATGCTGTCACCTGCCGAGATATGGCAGGTGGCGACATGGTCCTCCATCCACACCTTCTGCAGGTTTTACCGCCTGGATGTTCAGGCTCGAGACGACACAGCATTTGCAAGGGCAGTACTAAGTGGGCCTCGGGCAGCCTCCCACCCGGTTCAGGAGTAGCGTTTATATATTCCATTGGTCCTGAGTCTGCAGAAACTAATCCATCATTAACATTGAAACCCTGAGTGCATGTGGCAAATTCCGCTGAGGAGGATACAACTGTAGTGCTTGTCAATGCCAATGTATAATCCATTTGATACTTGCAGAATGTTTTGAAAACTGACTCGCTTGTCACCCTCTCACTTTTCATAGTTTCCTCTTGTTGTAAAATTTGCATCTGTTTGAGAGCAGAGCTTTCTTATATGCCCTGTGTACTACACTCCTAGGGGTATCCTCTACACAAAAATATTTCTTGCATTTACACTGCTTTCTTAT
Organism: Rhinatrema bivittatum; assembly: GCF_901001135.1. Classification (NCBI taxonomy): domain Eukaryota; kingdom Metazoa; phylum Chordata; class Amphibia; order Gymnophiona; family Rhinatrematidae; genus Rhinatrema; species Rhinatrema bivittatum. Next base: position 176,326,850 of record NC_042623.1, read on the forward strand.
TGAACTCAGTTTTAGAGGAACAAAGTCATCTTAATCTAAGAAACTGGCTCACAGGGAGAGCCCATTTTAACATTGTAGGATGATAACTTTCATAATGCAGAAGATTGTTACAAATCTGTCTGTTTTCTATAGATAGTATTATGAAACATAGCATGGGAATACTCAATCATAATATCCAGAAAAGCAATCTTGGATCTATCGATTTTGAGGGTGAACTTTAAATTGCTGTTTCAAGATTGGATTAATCAATGCAAGTTACACGATTGCCCCTCCATTTCAGACCAAACTAAGTACACAATGCAATGTTTCCATAAACACAAATGTAGGGTGCATGAGTAGAAAAGTCCAAGTAATGTTATTCAAAATTTGTAACATATAAATTAGCAAAATCAAGGGCTATGGCTGTGCCCATCGCAATACCTTTGACCTGAAGGTAAAAGGTCTCATCAAAGCTAAGGAAATTTGAAAAAAGTACTAACTAGCTACTTCTCTAATAAACCCCATTGGAAAATGATCCTGTTGTGAAGATACTAATGCGTCATAGTGTCTAATGCTTGTTGCTGTGGGACATTTGTGTATAGTGCCTCAATGTCCATGTGACTAATATAACCTCATCTCCTAAACTGGAGATGAAATTTAAGATATCAATGATGTGCATAGTATTCCTGACATAAGATTTAGGGCCTGTTTCAGTATGATGCAGGAGAGAGAGAGAGACTGACTTACCATAGTGCCTCCCCCCTAGACAGGTATTTGTATCCCTATGGGAGGCCCACCTAGTAACTCGAGGTGAGGGTTAAGTATTAGTGTAGGGGGTTAGGGGCCACTTTCACATTCAACGTGAGACGTACGAACAGAACAGTGGTCTCTTGTGAAGATTTGATGACCTACGGAGTGAGGAAGCTCACTCCCAGATGAGATTTGTGCAATGTTCTCTCCACCTATATCAAGCCAGGTGGAGAGAACATTGCACAAATCTCATCTGGGAGTGAGCTTCCTCACTCCGTAGGTCATCAAATCTTCACAAGAGACCATTGTTCTGTTTGTACGTCTCACGTTGAATGTGAAAGTGGCCCCTAACCCCCTACACTAATACTTAACCCTCACCTCGAGTTACTAGGTGGGCCTCCCATAGGGATACAAATACCTGTCTAGGGGGGAGGCACTATGGTAAGTCTCTCTCTCTCTCTCTCTCTCTCTCTCTCTCTCTCAAACAGGCCTGTCAGGAGACATCGTGAACTGCGATATACTGGCAATGTAGCCCAAATTGGGCTAATGGCGCAACTTGCGATAACAGCCTTTCGCATAGCTGATACACATGCTTATTAGCATAAGGTACACCACTTTTTGGTATCACATGTGATACTAATGCGATATTGGAAAATGAGCCCCTTAATTTGTGGCATATGCGGTTTCAAAAGGATGTCCAAAAAATAGAGATTGACTCCTTGCAGAGAAAAGTAAGCAGCAGAAGAGTTCTTGGAAGTTAGGTGAAATATGGTGAGAAAATGAGCCCTTGAAGGCAGCGTTTTGGGGTCACTGAAACACAGCTGTGTCAGGAGGAAAGAATGTTTACGTCATACATTGCTACAGTGGCTTTCAAGATAAGTCTTTGTCTTTTTGAATTTTAACAACTACATAATAGACTAGAACTCAGGTAGATTTTTGAGACAAAAGTTGTTTTTTTTTTTTTTTTTTTTTAAATATAGGCATTTTCTATGCCTCGAATGATTTGTGGGAAAGTTTGAGCTTTGCTTTGTGCGGGTAACATTTTTATTCATACATGACACAGAAAATCTGTTTGCTCTATAATTATATGGTCGCAGTAACAAAGAATGAGATAATCCATATCTCAAATGTGGTAAACCATAAGTATGAATGTAAATAAGAAAAAAGTGAGAAAAGAAATTAAAGAATGTGCATATACAGAGTTGTTCTCTGCTTCAACAGCAGGGGGAAATGTAGAAAAGAGGATTTACATTCAGACATCATCCAACAAGGCATTGATCTGTGCAGTCTGGGTAAACAAGCATCGGGGTAACTTGCTTGATGTGGCGGTTACTACTCGTAACCATTAAACCTTATGCTTCACCTTTGATGCAACTCCAACATTATTCTCTGCATCAATGGCAGGGGGTGGCAGGAAATTTGAATCAAACAGTTACCAACAAGGGCCTTGAACTTGGTGGTCGGTGAAACAGATAAGTATGGGAAAATAAGTGTGGGAGCTAGATGGGCCGTTTGGTCTTTTTCTGCTGTCATTTCTATGTATGTATCTATGTAATGTATATTGTAAGGGATTTGTCTTTTTTTTTTTTTTTTTACCATTATTTCTCTCATCCACAGTACCTTTATTATTTGTATTTTGAATGCACAGATGGTTTATGGTTAAATATTGAATACTAAAGGCTTTCTTTCTTTTTTTTTTTAGTGGTTTATCACTTTCAGTCATTCAAAATCTTATACTTTTAATATTTGTTCGGAAATTAATGCTGTAAGACATTTTATGGACTTTTGCTTTACCTGCATATGCCAATAGCTGGACTTCTTCTTCTGCTTGAAGCAAGATAATGTTTAACATTGCATGGTGACATCACAGCACATTTTTTTACACACTAGGAGTCAAATCATTAAGTAGTCTCAACACAGAATTTAAAAACATTTTTTTTTTAATTCTTCAAAATATATTATTCCCCCCCACAGCTTTCCCAATTTTATAAATCTAATGGTGGCTTCCATGACACAATGTTTTAATACACAGGCTTATATGATATCGCTTAATTATTATATAATGGAAGTATGTATTAATAATAGAAAAAATTCTACTGAAAGAAGCCACACTGATCTTTTAAAGTGTTATGCTTTTTTAAAAATATTGATAGTTGCTGATAATAGAGATGAATGAATGCCTGACCTTTAATAAGAATGGAATCCAGTGGCCTGCAGAAAAATTGGACAATATTGTGTCCCTTTTTTTATTTTGATATGTCTGAATGCCGTGATTCAGAAGAAAGCTTTCTCCTACGCTAAGCCTCCAAATGCAGTAGACAAGAACATATACAAATGTCACTTAAGGGCCTTTCTGTCTATAGGGGGAAATGAGCTTGTTGCTAAAGTCCTTCTGCCTTTGGAAGGAGATTGCTTTTCTGTTAGGCGGCCCATTAATGACTGCAGGGACATGGAATGAGGACTTTTTTTTTTTTATCTTGTTAGTGTTCAGCTTCCTGACTTCCCAAATGTAATAGAAGATATGTAATAGTGAAAGAAACATAATTAGTTTCCATTTACTAGGGTTACCTGGTTGGTACTCATATGTGATGCAAAATACTTGAACATGAATGTCAGAAATACCTGAGGGGTGTTCCCCGTTCTTTATTTAATGGTTTAGTAACTAAAATGAAAACATAGAAACAACAATTCTATTGTTTTATGAAGTCTAACAGTTCATACTCTACCTGTCACGAATAAGTAATTTGAATTATGGAAGGCATATATACTAACCTCCTTTTAGAAAATCTATTTAAAATAGAAAAGAAGGAACATTGGAAGGGTGTACTCTATGGAGCATAAGCAATTTCCAAAGGCATTCTTTACTTCCAGCACTTACCAGCTATGAAATACACTCACCTCCCACCCCAATAATTATTTTTCATAGTTGCCGGTAGAAGGAGTACAGGGTAAATGCATATGTTCTTTGGCAAATGCACGCTGCCAGTGCCCACCCACTTCCATTCAGCTATCTCCCTCAAACCATTCACCTTCACACTCTCCCCTCTCACCTCCTCCCTCCCTACTTGCCTCCAAATTAACTCCTCTCTCTCATCCCACTCACTCATCCCCTCAAATTCTCCCCATCTCCCTCCACTTACTCCCGAACGTGTTTCCACCCACTCAGGCTCATACACTAATGTCTATCCCCCTTTGTGTGGCAGCGCTCTGTTCTCTTCAGCCCTGAGGCTGCACTTGGGGGATCCCTACCTGTCTTCTGCCCTGAGGATCCATTGGAAGGATCTGCATCTGTATTTAGCCTTGCTGCTCTGACCATCTCCTCTTTGGCTGGCAGAGCCTACGGAGCTCCACCAGTCCAGCTACTGCTGGTTGACTCCTTGGTGGGATTCCCTGCACTTCATCAATCAAAGTCCCACTGTTTCTGACCTCATCTCCATCTGCTCTTGTCCATCTGTATTTAAATGTATGTGCCTACTTGTATAAGTTCCTGTCTATGCGCAGATGAAAACTTACACAGACACATTGTCAGAAGTATAAGGTGTTCCTACCGTACTTATTCCTCTACATAAGAAGCACATCTTGGCACAGCAATAATAGATACTTTTGTAATATTTTTCCTTCTGTTGAATATGGGACTATTAGCATATCATGAAAGAACAAAGATAAACCATGAAGGACAGTCATAATGTCATAAACCTAAATAGATTTTAGGCAGGAAGAGCGGGTGGTTAGAACATTGATCTATAATTTAGGAAAAGTCCTTGAGATGGAAGCTCCTCTATTAGGAACTCTTAAGCATGACTTTGGGTGAGTCACCATATATCCATCTGTCTTTGGGACTTAGTTAAAAAGCAATTTTCTTTTAATCTGGTTTTCCCAATTGGATAATTGTAAAAGAACCGTTTCATTTACTGCATAGGAAAGCATGTAGAAACATAAATATGTCAACTTCTTTTTACTCCCATTCATAGGCTGTGACTATGAAATCTAATTGCTCTCAGTATGCTTTGCCTTTATCATTATTAGTCTTGGCAGCCAAGAAACGTGCATGAAATTGGAAGAATATAGTGGAAGCTTACTGTTTATCTAAGATTCCATTTAAAGCATTGTTATAAGAAATTCTGCAGTGTGGTCACATGGCTAATATATTAGAAGTTGTCATAAGATCAGCGTTGTCCAAAAGCTTAGAACATTTATCTTTATCTACAGTTTTTATTTAATGTTTCTCTGGGCATCGGTGCAGTCAAATAACACTGCAGTTTGGCTGGCTGTGTAAAAACAAGACTCTGCCTAGCTATGTCCTTTTCTTTCTGCTGCTGTCATTGCAGCAGAGACTGTCATTTGCATGTGGGTCTTTAAAGCCACGGAAAGTGCTACCCACCTAAAGACTGAGAAGATCATAAAATGACGTGTCCATGGTTTCTGAAGACCAAAGGAGCCTAAGAAGAAGTCACAGACATAGTTGGCATGTGTGATCGTAAATGTCCTGCGCATTAGTCAAGTAAAGCTGTTGTACTGCATTGTGAAATGTTATCTCTGAAATTATTTATCCCTTTGACGCAAGATTAAAATAGGGAAAGCACAATTTTATTGAGAAAGAAAGGAAGAAAATCTAAGGCATTCATTTTTATGCTGAATCACTTTTCAATCAGCTATATGATTTTATTCCTGTCAGTTGTGCAGCTGACAAATCGGCATAATTTCATTATACATGCATTAGATGGGACTATACAAACTGCAGTCAGAAAATTGTTATTTATGTTAGGACTGAGAAAAAAAATTACATTTAATTTGTATAAGAGATTATCTGTTAAATCTTTTGATAGAGGTTAGACCAGAAATAATAATTGGTGACTCAAGAACTTTGTGTAAACATGAGTTTCCTTCGTAAGAATTCTGGTTTATATCCCAAATCTCTCAGTAAAATTAGTTTGGTAGTTTAATGAAAGGATGGATAATACTCACAACTCCAAGCTCTAGGACTGCTAAATTCTTTTAAATCTCCACAACAAAACAACTCTTATAGTCTACTAATAAAACATATCTTTCGTTGTTTGCATTTAAAGCTTGATGGACTCTGGGGTTGTCCTATTCCAGGCCTTGAGGGCCACAAAGCGGACTAGTTGTCAGGCTATCCATAATCAATATGCATAAGATGTAGTTGCACACGATTGTGGCAATGCATGCAAATATAAATTATGCATATTCATTAGGAATATCTTGAAAACCAGATTGGTTTACAGCCTTCAAGGATTGGAGGTGGACACCCCTGCTTGTATAAATATAGTAACATAGTAACATGGCAGAAAAAGACCAAATGGTCCATCCAGTCTGACCATCAAGTTTCATAAGGTAGCAACCGCTGCTCCAAGCAGGTTATCCCATGTCTCTGTTTAAGGTTGCTACTGCCGTTCCATGCTGGTTACCTCCAGCTTTATGTTAAGGATAGTAATGGAGCAGCTGTGCGGCCTGTGGTGATTTATGCTTCTGGCCCTTGTACATGAACTCATGCAGGTACGTGATCTAGGTTTCATAATTGACTCTGAATTAAATTGTAATGCACATATATCTTATAAAGTCAAGGAGGGATACCATAAATTAGCAATACTAAAACGTTTAAAACCATTTCTCACTTGAAATGATTTTAGGTGTGATATGATAGAGGTGTTTAAAATCATGAGAGGTCTAGAATAGGTGGATGTGAATCGGTTATTTACTCTTTCGGATAATAGAAAGACTAGGGGGCACATCATGAAATTAGCATGTGGCACATTTAAAACTAATCTGAGAAAGTTATTTTTCACTGAATGCACAATAAAGTTCTGGAATTTGTTGCCAGAGGATGTGGTTAGTGCAGTTAGTATAGCTGTGTTTAAAAAAGGATTGGATAAGTTCTTGGAGGAGAAGTCCATTACCTGCTATTAAGTTCACTTAGAGAATAGCCACTGCCATTAACAATGGTAACATGGAATAGACTTAGGTTTTGGGTACTTGCCAGGTTCTTATGGCCTGGATTGGCCACTGTTGGAAACAGGATGCTGGGCTTGATGGACCCTTGGTCTGACCCAGTATGGCATTTTCTTATGTTCTTAGGACTACACTTCAATTACTTATTTTTGCTAATCTGGATTACTGCAATGGATTATTGCTAGGTTTACCTCAATTCACAACACATCCACTACAAATCCTACAGAATACAGCAGTCAGGATACTCAGATACAAAGAAACGGGATTATATTACTCCAGTACTTATAAAATACTGAGTAGACTATAAAATTCTAACTCCAGTGCATAAAGTTCTTTATGGAGAAAATACAGATTGTTTTAACACAGCTATAACACTACATACTCCCCAGTGAAATCTCAGGTCTACAAATCAAGGACTTCTACCCATCCCTTCATTAAAATCAGCTAGACTAACACAGGTAAGAGAGAGAGCAATATCTTTCGCAAGTGCTACCTAATGGAATGCCCTACCACTAGAAACGAGAACACAACAAAACATAAAAATATTCAAAAAAGAAATAAAAACTTGGCTCTTCAGGCAGGCCTTTTATGATACACAGTAACTTCCTATTTTAGTCACAAGAATACTATGGCAAAAAAATATAAAACTCCCACAATCCAAAGACACTATTCAACATAGTGAATAATCTTATTGCTGATATGAACCCTGCAACCTCCTACACAAATAAAAATCTATGTCAAGACCTAGCCAAATTTTTCAAAAATAAAATCAATAAAATAACCAAAAACATAAACAAAAGCCCTCTCCAAAACCCAACTCTATTCAGGAATGCTGTAACCCCATGGTCCACCTTTGATTATGTCTCGACCACAGAAATAGGACTAATTAAATCCCTAAACCTGCCAACCAAGATCTTGATAAAATCCCAATACGCACCCTAAATGAAATGTCCCATACCATCACCCCAGTAATCACAAACATCATTAATAAATCTTTGGAAGAAGAAGCATTGCCTGACAGTCTAAAAATCGCTATAATCAAACCCATTAAAAAAAAAAAAAGAACCTAGATCTTACAGAGCTTAATAATTATCGGCCCATCTCAAATTTATCCCTTCTCACCAAACTAACTGAAAAGGTAGTACATAAACAACTCAATGAGCATTTAGAACAGAATAACATACTATATCCAGCACAACATGGTTTCCAGAAACACATTAGCACAGAAACCTTACTCTTCGCCCTATCTGATACAATTATAAGAGGCTTCGATAATGGCCAATGCCACATTCTCATATTGCTAGATCTATCCGCGGCCTTCGACATGGTCAACCATAAATGTCTGATACACAGATTAGCGGAAATTTGCCTGGCTGGGACTACATTGGACTGGTTCAGATCCTTTCTTCATAACAGATCATTTCAAGTAAATATTAATAACTCCAAATCAGAGTCAATACCGCTAGAAACTGGAGTCCCACAAGGCTCGGCATTATCAGCCACACTGTTTAATATCTATCTCCTCCCATTATGTCAACTCCTCTCTAGTCTTGGCATCACATAACTTTATTTATGCTGATGACATCCAACTTATCATACCGGTGACAGACACACTAGAGAAAGCATTCAAACTTTCAGCCTCATATCTCAATGACATAAAAAAAACCTCCTAAACCAAATGAGACTCTGTCTCAACATGGACAAGACAGAATGCATACTCCTTCAAAGAAAAAATCCCACATCCAACACAGACATCATACAAATCGACAATACTATCATCAAACTTAGAGATAAAGTGAAGGATCTTGGTATATGGATAGACCCAGAATTAAATCTCAAAAGACACATAACTACAAAGATCAAAGAAGGCTTCAACAAACATTTAATACTGAAACGATTAAAACCACTGCTAAACCAAACTGACTTTAGAACCATACTACAATCCCTGATCTTTACAAGCTTTGACTACTGTAACTCGCTGATGTTAGGCCTACCCAAATCAACTACACGACCCCTCCAAATTTTACAGAATGCAGCAGCTAGAATCCTAACTGTTGAGTTCGTGGACCCTTGGGCCGGCTAGAGTGAGAGATGTAACTACTGCTGGAAGGCCTGCAGTGATGCTTGTAGCCGAGAGGTGAATCAAGACCAAGAGACCTGATAGGGCCTTCACCTATACCAGCCCACATTCCCCGCGGGTTGAGCCCTTAGGTACCGAGAGAGCCTGCAGGACTTAGGAGATCTCTTGGAGATGGAGAAGTAGTGAGCAGTCCAAGTCATGACAGGCCGAAGACAAGAAAAGTCAATGACAGTCCAGAGGTTCAAGGCAGGTGGCAGACAAGAAGGAAGTCAGGAGACGAAGCTGAGGTCAAACCGAGGAATCAAGTCAAGGATCAGATACAGGATCAGGAGCAGGAATGGCACGTAGAAGGAACATTAACTGAAATTTCAGGAGAGACAACCTGTTGCTAAGGCAGCTCTCCACAGCAGCTACCAGGTCTAAATACTCCCTCCTTTATGAGATCATCCTCTGTTGCATCACTGCCCCTTAAGGGGCGGAGTTTCCCCATGCGTGTCAAGGAGGAGCCCTTGCTGAGGGAAGCAGGACAGCATCTATGGCCATGTGACAGGCTCTGGGAGGCCTGCTGTGGTGCGGCGCGTGAAGAAGAGCATCAGAGCTGGTAGGGGGAACTGTCAGGCACAGCTCACGGGCGCCGCTCCCGTGAACCATAACAGTACACCCCTCTTACGCCCCCTCCGAGAAGGGCCAGGCTTGCCAGGGTGTGTCTGATGAAAGTGCTGGAGCAATGCCTTGTCAAGAATGTTGGAGGATGGTTTCCATGAGTTCTCTTCAGTACCAAAGCCTTCCCACACAATCAGATATTCCCAGTGTCTATGGTGCTGGCAGACATCAAGAATTTCCTGAACCTGGTAATCAGAGTCATCATCAGACATCGCGGCAGACAGTTCAGATGGGGCTGCATGGAAGGGAGAGAGTACTAACGGTTTGAAAAGGGATACATGGAAGGAATTATGTATCCGGAGGCTTGTGGGAAGCTGCAAGCGATAGGTTACCGGTCCCAGGCGATCACTAATAGAGAAAGGTCCAATGTACCTGGGAGCGAGCCTCGTCGAGGGAATCCTCAGGCGGATGTGGCGGGTACTGAGCCAAGCACAGTCTCCTGTGTTAAACAGTGGGGCTGGTTGACGGTGCTTATCCGCCATACGTTTGGCAGCGTTGGCAGCCCGGAGTAAGGTGGAGTTAGTATCGTCCCAAAGGGCGTGTAGTTGTTCGGCCATAATTTGAGCCGCTGGGGAAGTTACAGAAAGTGGCAGTGGCAACGGCAGTCTCGGAAGTTTGCCATATACGATTTGGAAGGGGGAATTCCCAGTAGTGGAGTGCATGTGGGCATTATGTGAAAATTCTGCCCAAGGCAAGAGTGTGGCCCACTTGTCCTGATGGCAGTTCACAAATGAGCGGATGAACATCTTCAAACACCTGTTGACACGTTCCGCTTGTTCATTTCTTTGAGGATGGAATGCTGTGGTAAAGTCCAACTGTTTTCCGAATTATTTACACAGTGCCCCCCAATATTTGGCTGTGAATTGAGGACCTCGGTCTGATGTTATGTGTAACGGGAGGCCGTGCAGCCAGAACACGTGTAGGGTGAACAGATGTGCCAGCTCAGGAGCTGATGGAAGCTTGGGCAACGGAATGAAGTGCACCATTTTGGAAAGCCTGTTGACCACGACCCATATTACTTGATTACCTGAAGACGTGGGTAGATCCATCACAAAATCGTGGTGGTGACAGAGGTTGAAGAAGCCCCCAAGGTCAGCCAGGTAGCGATTTTTGTTGGGCAAAAGTCGGGCAGGAGCTAACGTAGGCACGAACATCTTGCATCATATGAGGCCACCAGTAGTAGCGGGATAAGAGTTCTAGTGTTCGCGCTCTGCCTGGGTGCCCCGCGGAGAGGGAGTCGTGCGTCCAAGAAAGTACTTTGGCTCGAAGGAGGAGTGGGACCAACGTCTTCCCTGGCAGTATGGTATCCGTGATGGCTAGTAGAATTTTAGCTGGATCCAGAACATAACTAGGTGGGTCTTGTGAGTCTTCGGATTCATACAGTCTGGAGAGAGCATCTGCTCGCACATTTTTCACCACTGGGCGGTAACATAGTATGAAATCAAAACGGCTAAAGAACAAGGACCAGTGGGCTTGACATGGGTTCAGTCGCTGTGCTTTGCTGAGAGATTCTGTTTTTGTGGTTGGTGTAGACCGTAAAGGTATGCTGCGCCCCCTCCAGCCACTGCCTGGATTTCTCAAGAGCCATCTTTATCACTAGCAATTCTTTATCGCCAATTCCATAGTTCTTGTCTACTGATGAAAACTTATGAGAGAAATAGGAGCAGGGAAGTAGAGTCCCCTGGTTAGAATGTTGACTAAGGACTGCCCCCACCGCAAGGTCAGAGGCATCCACCTCCACAATAAATGGCCGGGTTGGATCCAGATGATGGAGACAGGGAGACAGGGAGACAGGAAGGCGGCCTTGAGTTCCTTGAATGTTTGAACGGCCTCACTGGCCCAGTGTCTAGGATCCACACCCTTCTTGATCAGGGCGCTACAATGTGAGAGTAGCGAGGAATGAAGTTTCTGTAGAAGTTGGCGAAACCAAGAAAGCGTTGCACTGAGCGAATCCCCACTGGTTGTGGCCACTCCCGGATGCTGACTAGTTTATCTAGGTCCATTAGGAAGCTGGTGGTGGAGACAATGTAGCCCAAGAAGGGTAAAGACTGTTGCTCAAAAAGACACTTCTCGAGTTTCACGAATAGACGGTTCTCTCTGAGATGTTGGAGAACCAGGCGGACATCAGAGTGATGGGTGGCTAGATCCCTAAATACATTAGGATGTCATCCAAATAATCAATAACTCCCTTGTGTAGCATATCCCGAAATATTTCATTCATCAGATTCTGAAAGACTGCGGGCGCATTACAAAGTCCAAATGGCATCACAAGATACTCGTAATGACCGTCGCGCATGTTAAATGCAGTTTTCCACTCGTCCCCTGGCTTGAACCGGACCAAGTTGTATGCACCCGCAAGTCCAACTTGGTGAATACTCGGGCTCCATGAAGACGGTCCAAGAGCTCGGGAATTAAAGGGAGAGGATAGCGATCCTTGTGGGTGATGACGTTGAGTCCCTGGTAGTCTTTGCAGGGTCTTAATGATCCATACTTTTGGATACAAAGAAAAACCCGGCACCAGCTGGGGACAAAGAAGGATGAATGAACCCCCGGTCCAGGTTCTCTTTTATGTATTTGGACATAGCTTTGAGTCGCTGGCAAGGATAGCAGGTATACCCGTCCTCGGGCTGGAACTGTATCAGGTAGCAAGTCGATCGCGCAGTCAAAGGGACGATGTGCCGGAAGGGTCTCTGCCTCCTCCTTGGAAAAGACGTCTGAAAAGTCGGCGTATTGTGGTGGTAGTTGGAGGGTAGTAGTAGTAGCAAGTTGAACCCGTGGTTGCGGCTTCTGGTGCAGGCAGGTAGTGAAACACTCGGAACCCCAAGCTGTGATTTGAAGAGTTTTCCAGTCAATATTAGGTGCGTGTTTCTGTAACCAAGGGAGACCCAATACAACTGGGTGGACCGCCTTTTCTAGGATGAAGAAGGAAATGTCCTCCTTATGGAAAACTTCAGAAAGGAGGTCACGGGGACTGTGCAGGAGGTAACTCGACCTGGAAGTGGCTCCCCTTGAATGGACGAGATGATCAACAGTGGGCTGCGGCGGAACACTGGAAGTTGCAGCTGGCGTATTAATTCCGCCAGGATGAAGTTTCCTCCAGCTCCAGAATCAATGAAAGCCAACATCATGAGCAAACCCCCGGGGAACTGAAGAGAGACAGGATCAGTACATTGGGGAACAGGATTGATGCAGCCTAGGGTCAGCCCCCCTGAGACACCTAGACCCGGGAGTTTCCCAGATGCTCAGAGCACTGGGCCAACAGATGCCCTTTACCACCGCATTAAAGGCATAGACCCAACTTTCTTCGATGCAGCTTTTCTTCTGCAGTGAGACAACTGCGCCCCAGTTGCATGGGCTCCCCCCCCCCCCCCCATGTGCCAGTGCACCCGTGGATGTCGCTTGATGAGCCATCGGGCGTGTGAAGGAGGGAGCCAGGGGAACTGGGCAACGAGCAGGCTTAAGTACTCTTGCACGTTGCTGCAACCGCCGATCGATCTTGCCGACCAGATCAATGAGAGACTCAAGTCCATCCGGGAGGTCTTGAGCGGCCAGTTCATCCCCTCGAGGAAAATACCACGTAAGCTGTCCTCACACCAACCCAGTTCAGCCGCCAAAGTGTGGAATTCTACTACAAATTCGGCCAGCGGGCGTGACCCTTGACGGATATGAAGCAGTTCGGAGGTGGCAGTGGATAAACGACCTGGCTCATCAAAAACCTGACAGAAGGTCTGGATAAAGCAAGACAGATCTTCGAGAATGGGATCCCCACGCTCCCACAGCAGGGACACCCAGGTCAGGGCCTTGCCATCCAAAAAGGACAGGATGAAGGAGGTTTTAACTTGATCCGTTGGAAACTGCTGGGCCTGGAGCGAGAATCGGATAAAACAGTGGTTCAAAAACCCCCGGCACTGCTTTGGATCTCCAGCAAACTTAGGCGGGACCGGCATATGAGTCAGAGGAGAGAAAGCAACTGGAACCACGGGGGGAGGGGCGACTGCCTCCAGTCCCTGGAGCAGATTCCAGATGACTGACCAAGCATTCCACCATGGCGGACAAAATCTCTAGACATTGTTGCTGCTGTTGTATTTGTTCAGCCATACCCAGGATAGCGTGGAGGCCGGACAAATCCACTGGATCCATGGCCTTAGCAAACTGTTGAGTTCGTAGACCCTTGGGCCAGCTAGAGTGAGAGATGTAACTGAAGGAGTTCAATTTTATGGACGACCGTTGAATGAGACAACTGAAAACCTCTGATTAACAGCGCCAGCATTGAAACGTACAGCCATATTGAATGTACTAACATTTGAACCGCAATGGCATGCATTACGTAGTTACGTACTGACATTCAGTGGAACGTACCTCCATTTTGAAATAATAATTTGTATTGTATTAATACGATAGGTGCTATAAAATGTCTAACACGTCAATTAAAATGACGAAACAATAGTCTGATTATAAGCTACACCTACTTGAAATCCTCTGCTGAAATATGCTTGCTCAGCAATGCCTAGAACGCATGTGTAAAAGATAAGAACTGTAAAGTGCATAAGAGTCTGCTCCTGAAGGGGAGGGGCATGCAGTTGTACTAAGCCATTGTCTTAGCTGCATCTTGCTGGCAATAAAAGTCTATCTTTACGGATCAGTTGTCTGGGCCTTCTTTCTGACTTTTAGAGACAGTTTCATAACTACTGCAGAAAGGCCTGCAGTGATGCTCATAGCCAGGAGGTGGATCAAGACCAGGAGACCTGACAGGGCCTTCACCTATACCAGCCCTCGTTCCCCACAGGTTGAGCCCTTAGGTACTGAGAGGGCCGGGAGGACTTAGGAGATCTCTTGGAGACAAGAGAAGTAGTGAGCAGTCCAAGTCATGACAGGCGGAAGACAAGAAGAGTTAATGACAGTCCAGAGGTTCAAGGCAGGCGGCAGACAAGAAGGAAGTCAGGAGACGAAGCTGAGGTCAAACCGAGGAATCAAGCCAAGGATCAGATACTGGATCAGAAGCAGAAACAAGACACGGAGCAGGAACAGCAACTGAACTTTCAGGAGAGACAGCCTGTTGCTAAGGCAGCTCTCCACAGCAGCTACCAGGTCTAAATACTCCCTCCTTTATGAGATCATCCTCTGTTGTGTCATTGCCCCTTAAAGGGGCGGAGTTTCCCGCATGTGTCAAGGAGGAGCCCTTGCTGAGGGAAGCAGGACAGCGTCGGCGGCAATGCGACAGGCTCTGGGAGGCCTGCTGCGGTGAGGAGCGTCGGAGCTGGTAGGCGGGTCCCGTCAGGGTCTGCTGCCATGGGCGTGGCTCGCAGGTGCTGCGCCCGTGAACCGTAACACTAACTGGTCATATAAAAATGGAACACATCACTCCATCCTAAAAGCACTTCACTTGCTTTCCATCGACAAACGGATAGAGTTCAAAGTACTATCCATTCTTCACAAAGCTGTATATGGGAAGGAAGTCAAATGGCTAAATGATGTAATCCAGTTACACACACCACGGCGTAAAACGAGATCAGCAAATAAGGCCTTATTAGCAATCCCCACAGACGCAACAACCAAACTTAATATGGTATGAAAGAGAGCGATTTCACTGGCTGGCCCGACCCTATGGAGTACACTACCCAAAAACCTAAAACTCCAGAGCAATATAAAACTTTTTTTTAAAAACTCCTGAGAACTTGGCTGTTCCAGCAAATTTATAGAGACGGCATAGGATAAACAGAACGAACCCAATTACCTCCTAACACACTCTCCATCGTCAGTCCTTTGAACAAGCCAGGTCTCTATTGTATATAGTGAATAAGTTCTAAGGTTCTTAGTGAGCTGTTGTTTCTTGAAGATCCGATTCTCTTTTCCCTTTATTAAACAGGAAAACAGATTATTCTAGTCTTCCCTTAATTTCTCTCTCACCTTACCTTCTCTGATACATTCATACCAATCCTATTTTATAGTCATTGCATAATAATTTATATTACCTTTGTATTATTATTTATTGTCTGTTTTATTGCTATTTCCACAACTTGTAAACTTCCAAGGTCTTTTAGCTGTAAACCTCTATATTGACCACCGATTGTAATCCTCTATATGTTCTATCGTTACACATGTAAAACTTTATATGTATTGTTATACCTGTAAACTATTGTGAAAGCCAGTACCAAACAACGGTATATAAAAATATACAAATAAATAAATAAACTTGTGTGTTCACTTTTAGGATCTTAAGTTTCTGTCTGATACTTTTTCAAATTAATCACGGTCTTTGTCAATAGATATATGCTCAAATACTAGCATTGTAAGTTTTATTGTTATATTAAACACTTGTGTCTTTAGGAAGTACGATGTTTTAGTCTATATAATTTTAGGAAGTATGTTATATTAAATTTTTTAGGAACGTAATATGTTTTAGTATATAATTTTAGGAAGTATGAGGTACTTAGTTTTTATTTTCAATGTTTATTGGATGTTTTTGCTATAATCTTAATTAACATTATTATTTTAGAAATGAGAAATTAAGTGTTAGGAACAAATATTGTATTAGTCATTTATGCCTTGCTGTAAACCGTTATGAGGGTACCCCTCTCCGAATGACGGTATACAAAACTTGTAAATAAATACATTTTCATATTTGGGCAAAACATGCATCTTGCATTATTGAGTTTGAGGTAAAGGCCAAATATTGTCCATGGTTAGGGAAATATCCTATTTATGTATTTAATTTTTCCCATCTTGAGAGCTACTCTGTATTTTGGTATTAAGATTAAGGTACATTAGGCCACCTTATACTCAAGCTACAACCAATAGGGTTTTGTAGCATGCCAGTTGCCATGCATCTCCCAAGGAGTTTTATCGCTGTTTCAAGCAATTTTCTGGCTTTTGGATAACTCTGTCTTCACAATTTATGTCTTGTTGTTATCAGAATGCTAGGTGGGGCAGCACATGCTGCTCTGCTGGACCATAATTGTGGTAACATAAATTTTTTAAAATGTGCCTCAAGTGCAATTGTTCTAAAATAAATCTGCAAAGAAAAGTTTGATTTCTAAACCATGAACAGGAGAAGAGGTTTTGCATAAAATATTTGGGAGAAACAACTGAAATAAATTCAGCAGAGAAATCATATTCTCCACTTCAGTGCGTGTGCACAACACTCTGAAATACCCTAAATACTCTTTGCTGGATCTCTCTGGAGATTCTGGTGCCAGATACGGGGTTTAATGAACGTGAAGGCAACTATATATATAATGCACGCGGGTTCTTTTCTGCAGCAGATTCTGAGCAGAGCTGTGCCTAGCGCACGTGCAGTCCATGAAGATGTTCTTCACGTATAGCATGGTTGATTTTCACTTTTCATTTTTCTGTTACTTGTCTTTGTTTATCCATAGCTTGAGGACAAATAACATGTGCAGAGTAGAGGACAACAAGTTCAATGTGCCGGTGCTGGCAAAGGCTGGCGATGTCATGCTGGGTGGATTATTTCCTGTTCGTTTTAGGGTGCTGGCTCGGGATCTGTCTTACTATCAAAAGCCTGAATCTTTGCAGTGTGAGGGGTGAGTGAAAGGTATCAAAATACTGTTGTACCCCTTTCCTGCTCCTGGGTTTCATTCCTGACAGAAAAATGCAGGTGTGCAGCGACTGAATAACTGTGTGTATTCAGCAAACAAAAAACATGCCTGCACCAATCACGGGTCGAACTGGGAATATAAAATAGGAAGCTGCTTTTGTGGCACTAAATGGTTAGGGCTGTGTGTGTGTGTGTACCTCAATATAATTCTGTTAATAAGTAAACACAATTTCATGTAAAGGTAGGGAAGGTTTTCATATACACAAGAAGTTAAACCTGATTTCATGAAATCACCTAAGGAGTCAAATTGGCCAGTTTGTATTAAACTAGATCTGAAGTGTTTGTTGTAGTTTGGGAGCTATAAAATCCACTAATCCAGTATTCTGTGTAGGATCTTGTAGTAAGGGATGTGCTATCATTTAAACTGACATAGTAAACAGCATAAAAATGGTTTTGTTTCATTTTGCTTTGGAAACAAATCCCCTCCCCCCCCCCCCCCCCCCCCAAAAAAAATGTCATTTCATCTTTGCATTTTAGCATGTAGTAAAACAATTTAGCATATTCTGAAACATGGAACAGAAACCACATACAATGTAAAAACAAGGAAAAATGTTGGCTGCGTGTCCCTTCACTCTCTAGCATGATCTATGGAAGAGAGGATACAATGATTGGGATACTGTCCTGAATATTGAAGGATAGTTGTTGTTTTCCTTCTGATTTAGTTGCTATATTAATTATTATACCAAGCCTCGATTGCTCCAGCAGAAGGGTGTGTGCTCAGTCAAATGGTTTAATAAAAACAACAGTGCAGATCATAACGAATCAGACTCTTTGGGGAGTAATTTTCAAAAGGATTTACGTGCATAAAAGTAGCAATTTTCAGAAGCCGGTTTTAAGTGCATAAATCCTTTTGGAAATTACCCCCATTGTGTGCATTTACACTTTTAGTCAGAATACAAGTTCTTTGTTCTCTTACAGTATTTCTTATTTTATGTATTTTAAAATGTGCCACACTCTGAACATGCAATGGAACATAAGACTTGCCATGCTGGGTCAGACCAAGGGTTCATCAAGCCCAGTATCCTGTGTCCAACAGTGGCCAAGCCAGGTCACACGTACCTGGCAGCATCCCAAGGGGTCAATAGATCCCATGCTGCTTATCCCAGGGATAAGCAGTGGATATTCCCTAAATCCACCTTAATAATAATTTATGGACTTTTCCTCCAGGAACTTATAAAGTGTTTTATGGTTTGCCTTAAAAGAACAGACATGGTACAGAGCTTGCATATAACTAACACAAAATAGGACCACAAGCAACAGAGAAGCTAAGGGTTAAATTTATGCAGTTTACTCTTTTTTACACAGAAACTATAATAATTGTCTGTTTTCCAATTTGTATTATTAAAATTTTACAATGATCATATAAAACATAGTCCAAAGTAAAAGTTTTCCCAAACTAAGCTGATAAAGGCAGCATAGTTCCTAAAAACTAGTCACAAACATATTGCGTTAGATAATACATTTTATCCAGACTGCTATGTATATGCTGACTTTTATTTCTATGTATCCAAATACGCTAACATGGCCACCAAATTATATATCTAGCAAAAAATTGAAAGCAATGTATAACACACCTGTTTTTGTCCAGTTTTGATTTCAGAGCATTTCGCTGGTTGCAGACAATGATCTTTGCCTTGGAAGAAATCAACAAGAATTATACTCTTTTGCCGAATGTCACCTTAGGCTACAGGATCTTTGATACATGCAATAATAACTTCATTGCTTTAAAAGGGATGGTTAGCTTAATCAGTGCAAAAGAGGAAATGGTCCATCTGGGAGAATGCATGCATCCTATTTCTGCAGCTATTGGAGAAGCTGGTTCTACCCAATCCATCACAATATCCAGAATCATGACACCTTTCCAGCTTCCCCTGGTATTTTCTGTTTAATCTAAATCTTTTCCCATCCACATGCATGTACATTTGCCTTTTCATGATTTTATAGAAAAGAGCATGAGATCATATGAATATAATTCTAGACAACCAACTCAATTGTCTATGCAGCCTGAATATTGTTGGGAAAAAAAATTTAGTGTAAAAAATCCATGAAATATAACAAAAATATTGTAGCAGCAAACAATTTGTATCTTTATATATATATACACAAACAATTTGTATCTTTATATATATATATATATATATATATATACTATATATTAAAAATCCTTGGAAAAGTTTGCATCTTGTGCTTACTAGCACACATCTGGAGATAGTGGAATCTTAAAAGTATAAAGACAGTTTTTTTTTCATACAACTCATGACATAAGCATCATCATAAGACATCATTTTATCAACCATTCATCCTTTACACTTTTTTCCCCTTTAAGAAGCTTTCACAATTACATTAAAAATTGTCCCTTTTGAT
Source organism: Rhinatrema bivittatum (assembly GCF_901001135.1). Lineage (NCBI taxonomy): Eukaryota > Metazoa > Chordata > Amphibia > Gymnophiona > Rhinatrematidae > Rhinatrema > Rhinatrema bivittatum. The sequence goes on from NC_042623.1 coordinate 176,346,268, forward strand.
AATTGATGCAAACCTTTTAATCCATACATTAGTTTAATACTATGTATATTATATATTACTGTGTGTATGTATATTATGTATGTTTTTCTTAAATGTTTAAAGGAGAGGTAATCTGTGCATAATTTGGGATGATAGAATGAATTAGTTGCTGGGTCTGTCTGGCAGGCTGTAAGTACAATCACGAGAATTCCTAACAGAAGTGCAGGAGTCTCAAGTCTAAGTTGGAAATGAGAGGGAAGGAGTGTGTGCTGAGTGTGAACTAAAAGGGGCATTTTGCATGCTCAGCTACCCAGGAAGGTAGAGATCCAATGGAGTATGTGTGTGAGTGCAAAAAAATTATACATGACATGATATTCTGTTTTCCCATCTATATCATTTGTTTCATTTCATTTATTATTTTTTGTACATGCAGTTTTTTTTTTTTTACAACATATGTTCTTTACTTGATGTGCACATATAGCATGTGCTGAAATACTTTAGGGTATGCAAAAATGGTTTAGTATACCATATAGAAATCCCAGAGTAGAGAAATATCAAAACCAATGAAAATAAATCTCACACATATATATTAGTTGATGCAAAGCATACAATTGTTTGCGAGCTTGACCATCCTAGAGAATGCCAACTGTACAAACAACTCATGTCAAATCTTTTTTTGTGCGTTTAAATGTGGCTGTGTTGTGATGTTGCACTATTGCAGAGCTCCCGCTTCTGAAGTGACAGTGAAGCTCATCACAGTATGGCCACAGTTCCAACTCATTAGCACTCCGAGTCTTAACTACAAGCAATGTGGCACTATGGAAACACTGCATTGATGTCAGATGGTTTGTTCAAGAAGTACAGACGTTGAAGATATTCTTTTAATATACATTTTCAATTATGCTTTTTATTTGCACAGATAATCTTTAAAATTTTTACAAGGATTAGAAAACATTCAATGATCAATGATTAGAACCTTAAATCACAAAACAAGATGGACACAAGTTGTTTGTGCAGTTGGCGTTCTTCTCTAGGATGGTCAAACTTGCAAACAATTGTATGTTTTCATCAGCTAATATATGAGAGTGAGATTCATTTTCATTGGTCAAAAATGGTTTAGCACATGCTAAAATGACATAATAGCAAGTTATAGTTATTTTTTTGGGTCACTTCGGATTGTACGTGATATAAAACATTAAAAAAATATTGTTGATGTTGTCATGTCATTTTCAAATGACAGCACATCCCTACAGTGGAGGACAAACACAAAAAGGAACTTGGATAAGGCTGATATCCTACAGGCAGTTGCACTTTGTGGCTGGTAACTGGGATATCCTTGGCAGTGAGGACAGGAATAATTAGGCAGATTGAATTAGTTAATTGGTCTTTTTCTGCCATCATCTGCTGCTACTTTGTTACTTTATCGACATATGTTACTGCCATACAAGTACAACATTTTATATGACATGAAAGCCCGAGTTTGGTTTAGCATTGGGTTGTCCACGTTAGATTATTTGTAAGCCTAGTGCATATAATTTTAAGGCTTCTCCACACAGGTGCAAAGTCTGGGGGTACTTTTTTATTTTTACCTGCAGACTTTTCATTGATTTTCAAAGTGAAAGTATGCTTATGCTTTCACTTTGAAAATTATTCCATGAAAAGTGCCAACACATTTACACCTACTAATGTGTGCAGGTACTTTTTATGACAAAAAAAAAACTACACACACTCTTGAAAATTCAAAAGTATGTGCATAGTTCCAAACCTTGCCCCTACTCCATGCCCAGGAATGCTTCTCTCTCTTGCAGGTAAAATTCTGTACTAGAAGCCTTGCATGCATAATTTTAGTCATACATAGGGTGAGATTTTTCTTAAATATGTAAACCGTTGGGATGGTAGTTCCGAATGACGGTATATAAAACCAATAAATAAAATAAATAAATGCCGCTTTACCCATGGATATGGCCTTTAAAATAACCCTTCCTAGGGATTAGTATATAACACATCTGTCTGTGGGAGAAAATGTGCCTTTCCTGACATGTCAGTTATAGAGGTAGAGTTAACAAGGGCGCCACAGTTAGTAAGACATGAGTAACTCTAGGGGTAACACTAAAGATAAACTTCAGTTTTAAAAATCACAAGGTACTTGGCATAACATGTATGCAGTTTCTAACTGAAAGCTGCATCGACTTTATTTGCTTGAATGTGGATTATTTGGAGGAGCTTAATTTGGAGAACACAACACAGACAATTCCTACTGCATTGAAAAAGCCACTTAGTGTCATGTTCTATTCATTTACTGATGTGTCTGTTTATGGTCGTTCAATGTTGATTGGTTCATTTCTATTCATATTTTATGAATTAGGTGAGTTATTCTGCTACCTGTGATTGCCTGAGCAATAAACTGGAATACCCATCCTTTCTCCGAACTGTACCAAGTGACAAGTATCAGGTTATGGCTTTGATCCACTTGGTGATTCAATATGGATGGGAATGGATTGGTATCATTGCAAGTGATGATGACTATGGCCAGTATGGACTGGCTATGCTCACTGAACAGCTGAAGAGGGCTGATATTTGTATTGATTTCTCATTTACTATTCCAAAACTGTACACACAAGAAAAGATCACCTCCTTAGTAAGACAGATCCAGAAATCAACAGCCAAAGTTCTCATTGCTTTTACTACTGAAGGGGAGCTCTATCCATTGGTCAAAGAGATCGTGCAACAGAATGTTAGCAGCAAACAATGGATTGCGAGTGAAGCCTGGGTTACGGCAGCCTTATTATCCAAACAGGAATTCCTGCCAGCCTTGGTTGGAACTATTGGGTTTGCCATCCGCAGAGCATACATACCTGGTCTTAAAGAGTTTCTTCTCAGGCTACGTCCTTCCAAAGGCGCATTCTTTGCAAATATGCTCTGGGAAGCTCTTTTTAAGTGCAAATTGAATTTTTCAGATAACCCTGCTTTTGAAACAACAGCCTTAACCTCTCCTGTCTGTGATGGTTCAGAAAATTTGCAAGCACTGAAGAACATATATTCGGATACGACACAACTCAGAGTCTCCTACAATGTGTACAAGGCAGTATACACAGTGGCTCATGCACTCCACAATTTGATGTGTGCTGAAAAGATCCAATTGTTTAGCACGTGTACACAAGCTTTACATTTTGAACCATGGCAGGTGAACAGGATACAAATTACTCTGCTATGCTATCTATATAATCATTATGATATTTTATTTTCTAAAAAATTCGTTAGTTGCTAACTCATTGAATTTAAATTTAAATTTCATTTTCAGTTTACCTTGCGCTTAAATGCATACTTTCTGATGTTCACAGATATTATTTCATGATGCACTATATATATATATATATATTAGAGATGTGAATAGTGTGATCGATCGTCTTAACGATCGATTTTGGCTGGGGGGGGGGAGGGAATCGGATCGTCGCAGTTTGGGTTTTTTAAATATCGTGTAAATTGTGTAAATCGAAAACCGGCACACTAAAACATCCCTAAAACCCACCCCGACCCTTTAAAATAAATCCCCCACCCTCCCGAACCCCCCAAAATGCCTTAAATTACCTGGGGTCCAGTGGGGGGGAGGGGAAGGGGGAGGGCGGGAAAACCGGCACACTAACACAACCCTAAAACCCACCCCGACCCTTTAAAATAAATCCCCCCACCCTCCCGAACCCCCCCAAAATGCCTTAAATTACCTGGGGTCCAGAGGAAGGGTCCCGGTGTGATCTTTTACTCTCGGACCTCTGGGTGTGTTGTAGAAATGGCGCCGGCACTACCTTTGCCTTGTCATATGACAGGTCAAAGGTAGAGCCAACGCCATTTTGTTTTTTGTCCCCCGACGTCAGGAGCGTAGGAGATCGCTCCCGGACCCCCGCTGGACCCCCAGGGACTTTTGGCCAGCTTGGGGGGGGCCTCCTGACCCCCACAAGACTTGCCAAAAGTCCAGCGGGGGTCCGGGAACGACTTCCTGCACGCGAATCATTTTTCCGTACGGAAAATGGCGCCGGCCATACGCCATATGACCGGCGCCATTTTCCGTACGGAAAAACGATTCGCGGTAGGAGATCGCTCCCGGATCCCCGCTGGACCCCCAGGGACTTTTGGCCAGCTTGGGGGGGCCTCCTGTCCCCCACAAGACTTGCCAAAAGTCCAGCGGGGGTCCGGAATGACCTCCTGCAGTCGAATCATTTTTCCGTATGGAAAATGGCGCCGGCCATACGGCGTATATATTACATATATTACATAATTTAAAATGCCCCTCTCTGTCCTTCTTTCCCCTCCCCCATTCCTTAAAAATGGCTGAGGGGTGCCCAGAGTGAATCTGTTTGAAAACAGTTTGCTGGAGGGCGCCAAGGAAGAGTATTTTATAAAAAAAAATTTTTAAAACATTTCCTTTTCAGGATGTTTGCATTCTCATGCTTGTTTCTCTTTAAGGTGAAGAATAAGACACCCTTAAGGTGATAACATATGAAAATTGTCGTCATATTTTAGAAACGCCCTCCACCCTCATGAAAAGACTGAAAGGGTGAGCAGTAGAGGAGTATCCTTGTGGGTTATAGCAGCAGGCTCTGACCCAGAGAAATCACGGTTCAAATCTTGCTGATGATCCTTGTGAGCTTGAGCTGTCCATCGCCACCAAACTTACTAAGAGATACATCAAGCCATAGTAGGGCTCTGATGTGCGTTAAACAGCATAGCCCTGCCCATATTCCTTCCCCTATTACTATTTTGCAAATCCATGCAAAGCAGCTCATTAATAAGCAATTGATTGTTAATGACTTAACACGGCCAACTTAGAAAGTTGTCATCTGAGATACTGTAACATCACCACCTCAGAAAACAGTAATCTAACTCGGGAGCCTTGTGACCCTAACAAGGGCCTCAAGACTACATGTTAGATTTAAAGGGCCGACCACTTAAAAAACAATTGCCCAAAAGTGAAAAAAAGGTGTGAGGGGTTGAAAGCTGACCCCTTGCTCACCCCAGGGCTGCCCCTAGCCCCAGGCCCAGTCGACATTATTTTTAAAAATGGTATCAACCTGACCTTGCCCCAATCACATGACTGGGGCAAGGTCAGGTCAGTGCCATTTTTCAAAAGGGTGCTGACTAGGCCCGGGGCTAGGGAGCACCCTGCCCCATCGCAGTATTGCTTTGGCTCTTTTAAGGTTAGGGGGTGTGGGAGTGGTGTTCCTGGGAGGTGCAATGATAGGGTTTCCAACAATTTATTGTAATGCTTGGGGGAGGGGAAGTATTAGAGGGTACCATGCCCCAATGATTTTGTTTTACCATTTGGGGGGGGGGTGGGAAAAGGGGGGGGGCAGTGCCAGCACTAATTCATAAGGAAAAGGGGGGATATATTTTATTGTATTTGGAAAGGATGGTGTCGTCTTCATGCGAGATACTATTAATTTTTGTTTTTAACATTTGGTTGTCGGGCTGCCTCAAGTGGCAGCAGGGGGTGAGATGTGACCTCCTTGCACCTTTGTCCTTTAAGTGGTCTTTTTTTTTCAATGGGCCTTTAAGACTAAGGCAGTCCCATCAGGTTGGGGCTGCCATCATGTCTAAAGGGCTGATGCCATGTTGTTTTGCTGCAAGACAAAACAATGCCTCAATACGGTCACAAAATGTTTTGGGGGAGGGGCTCACTATCAGGGCGACTCCCTCCCCCGCAATAGTGTGGGAATCCTCCCGTGAAAACATATTGCAGTTTAGTTGCTCTCGGTCTTAGATTGTAAGCTCTCGGGGGCAGGGAAATAACTCTTTCTACTATACCTGAAATGTAATTAGCCTTGAGCTTGGGTTTAGAGAGACAAGTAATCAAATGTAAAATCCATGAACTGTGTCTTACAAACAAGAACACATTTTGTTAGTGCAGAATTTCCACACAGATTTGGCATCGGCAGGTGTAGATTTGAGTACAATTTTGTCAAAGCAAAATGAAAATCGAGGACTTAATAAGATGCTATACAAACCGTAACACCAATGTTATATTTCTGCATCCAAGCTGCTTCATCGGCTGAAAACGGTGAAATTCCAGAACCAGTTTGGAGAGGAGGTATATTTTGATGGAAACGGCAAATCAGCAGCCATTTATGATCTCATCAATTGGCAGAAAGATTACACGGGGACCGCTGAGTTTGTTCAAGTCGGTGTTTTCGATGCTTCTGCTCCTTTGGATGAACAGCTTGTCATTAACATGAACATTTCGTGGGCTGGAGGTGGTATTCAGGTAATGTGACAATACGTTGCTCATGCAATCTATACACACATAATTGCAAAAAAAAAAAAAAAGAGAAAAAGTCATTTACTTATGAGGTAAAGTTAAAAGACCTAAAGTCAATAGTTTTACAAACTTACTGCATGCACAGTTACAGAGAAATTAGTACTTTTCATTCTTCTGTGAAAGGATATCCAGAGAACACGGTCGTTGCAGCCAGGCTGGGTTGTATATAGCACTTCTGAGTCTTTTGAATAAATCAGGTAATACGCATGTTTCAAGGTATTCTGCTTCCTCTATCACTGGGCTAATTCCTTCATGCATGGCAAGAAATTACACTAACTCATTGTCAATACACAGTGTGTTACGAATACTGTGTTTTTATTTATTTATTTATTTATTTTTAGGTTTTTATATACCGGAAGTTCCTGTATACAATACATATCACTCCGGTTCACAATTAACAGAGAAAACTATCGCCGGGAAGGCGGTTTACATGGAACATACATGGAACATGGAACATATCGAATAAACTATAATAAAGTACAATCTAATTTAAAACTTTAAAATTTTTAGCATGAAAAGATGAAAACCATGCCTGAAACTATGCACTTTATTGGGGAGGATAATTTCAAATATTAAAATATATTAATAATTACTACATAACTCCATCCTGCAAATGTTAACACAATTGCTTTTACAGTCAAGCCAAAAATGTACACCTTACACAAAATTACAGGATATCTGGAACGTTTTGGCCGGTTAAATGATGAAAAGGAGTTGATTTGTACACTGCAGCTTATAAGGTCTAAAATTCTTTAATGAGGTCAATTTTACAATGGATACCACTGAATGTGTCTGTAACAACACCCCCCACCCCCAAACCCACCTCCCGAAAACTCACCCCGAATCAAAGTGCCCCTTACAATGGTCCATATATAGAGTATCAGACTGAGCGCTATAAAGAGTCTCTCTCGCTCTCTCTCGTGTGTGACGAAATACATGCATACATGTACTGGCTCATTATTGCCTCAGGAAGCTACTGTTGACCTGACTTTGGTTCCAGAGTTTTCCCTGTTTTGTGTATATGGGGAAAAACATTTAGTGTCATCATGAAATGATCCTGTCCTTATAAAACTGAATTAATCAGATAAAAGCACACGTGCTTTTATTTTGCAGGTGCCTCGGTCAGTCTGTAGTGAAAGCTGTCCTCCTGGATCCAGAAAAGCTGTACGGGAAAGGGAGCCAGTTTGCTGTTTTGACTGCTTTTCATGTGCTGATGGGGAATTTTCCAATGAAACTGGTAAACTGGAGCCTACAGAGTATTATACTGTTCAACTGTACTCACTCTTAGCATCAACGTATGCAACAACGGCATTAGTTAAAAATATAAAACACTAAAGGATCTCACGTAAAATACAAATATCTTGGATGAATGAAAAGACTCTCTGGTTTTGTCTGTGTGCACCTGCGCTCTGAGTAGCCATCTTAGCCCCTGGATTGAACGACAAGCTTAAGATAAGTTCAGCTTGTGTCTTTATCTAAGCTTTTATTTGCAAAGAAAATATACTTAAAGCACCCATTTGCTCACGATATGAACATTGGAATCTCTCTCACCGACAGCTGATTATATCTTTGCACATTTGGGTTGTCAGGAGCTCAAGATTTCTCGTGCCTGATAAGTGCAATATGAAGGTCACCATTAATATGTAAATAGTGAGTCTTTTATCCAAGATATGTGTATTTTGAGTGAGATCCTTTAGTGTTTTGAGTGGTCTTGATTCTTTCACTCCTGGGTTCCCCTTTTATATATTTAAAATATGGCATCTATATACAGAAGAAATGCAAATTATTTTGAAAGTTGCCATGGGCAATACTGTGAATTATATCCAGGGCTGGTGCTAGCATTTTTGCTGCCCTGTGTGAACAATTACTGTGCTGCCCCCCTCGTTTTTTGTTGTTTTTTTTAAACACAGAATACCCCACCTCAATTAAACATGCAGAACACAGACTCACTCTCACCAAATTCAGAATAAAGAGACTATAAACAAACTGAATCAGAAACCGCAACAAGTCAGACTCTGAATTTTGTGCAGCAATGGAGAAACAGAAACATCACGAGTCCTCATAAATCATTCATCAAACAATAAACTCAAGGAATACAAATCAAACATATTAGTAAAACCATACTTGGAAATATTCTTTTTATAATGATCTAAAGAATAGAATAGCATTCAATAATTAACAGCTCATGCACAATTTTAAACATTTCCCAAACAACAATAAATTATTTCAAAATGGCAGACACAGACACCCAATAATTAAAACAATAAGGATGGAAAAGTCACCATTCTCCATACCTGAAAATGTTTTATTTCGAGTCATCCTGAGTAAGGCATGGATTAGTGAGGCAGCACAAATTTTCTACACACACACACACACACACTCACACATTCCCATTCACACCGCCCCCAGACAGATTCCTACCCCTCCCCCCCACATCCCAGTCAGGATCTCATGCACACAGAAATACATACACACACACCCCAGACAGGTTCCCATACACACACACACACACACACCAGACAGGTTCCCATTCATTCACACACACACCCCCCAGACAGGTTCCTACCCCTCCCCCCCCCCTCCCCCCCACACATCTCAGTCAGGATCTCATGCACACAGAAATACACACACACACACACACAACCTAGACAGGTTCTTCCTATTCACATACATACAACCCTCCAGTCAGGCTCCCATTCAGATACCCCCTCCCCAGTCAGGCTCTCATTCATACATATCACATCCCCATACCCCACTAAGGCTCTCATTCATTCATTCATTCATTCACAGCTGGGGGGTGCATAGGATGAGGAGCCAGTGGGGTCTGGATGACCTCGAAATTGATGGGGTAAACTGGTGGACTAACTGGAAAAACTGGTAATGTTCTTCGTGTGAGCCATTCTCCTGCTCCTGCTTGTATGGCGGCCCGTGCGCTAATCAAACCATGTGAGCCTAGCACTTCCTCTATGCTGATCTCATGCATCATGAGGTCAACATAGAAAATGTGCTAGCTACACATGTTTTGGACAGCGAATGCTGGCACCGAGAAGGAGTAGTTGAACGGGCTCCTTCTTCTTTCTTTGGCTGCTGGTGGATTGGGGTGCACTGATGGCCTATGGGCCTCTTCCTCTTCTGGGCTGCCAGTGAGATGGGGTCCACCAGCGATCTCATGTGCCGATTCCTCTTCCGGGCCACTGATGAGATTGAGTCCACCGGCGCCCTCACGGGCCTCTCCCTGTTCCCAACGCCACCTCACAGGGTGTGCCGCTCTGTGCAATTACACAATTTGCACGCCCAGTGCTGCTGGGCCTGCTTCTAAAATATCAAACTTTTAAAAGAAGCAAGTAATCTGATTGGCCAACTTGGGTATACTGCTTTGGGGTAAAGAGGGGAGAGGGAATCCCAGCCAGCCAGTAATACTTATGGGTGGAATCCAGGGTGGAACTGTGGTTCCGTGTGATGGAGTGTCACTGCAATGGCTGGACTATAGACAGAAGAGTCAGGTCCTTTCTGTTGTAAAGTGGCAGTGAGTAGGACTGGAGCAGGAATCTCCAATGTAAAAGAAGTTGACTCAGGTCATAAAACAAACAAAAAAAATCACACTTGTCCATTGCGACCATTTAAGTCATGTGTAATTGTGTATGGATGAATGTTGGGTCCTCCTCACATCTTTCTGTATGGGCTCGAATGAATTCTGTGCATCTGTTGATTACTCAGTCCAAGGCTGCGAGAGAAAGTAACATGCTCATAAACCTCTCCAGTTTGAAAGAAGAAAAACATTTTTCATATGAATTCAAGCCCTAAACTCTCAAAACTTGAAACCCAATGAAAGAGAATAATTTCCATGATTATAAACTAGGTGTTTATAATCATGCGTACAGCCTGCCAGCTCTCAAAACAGTCAGCAGAAATGAACACATATGCTGACAATATTGTCTGAACTTCTGCCTATAGAGCCCAACGTTTAGAAGTCTGTGAGAGGCACCGCATGTGTGCATACGTGGGGCCATGGAGATCTATGCAAATAATTTCTAAGTTGTTTGGAGGGAGTCACACAGTTCAGAAAATACTGCATATTTCTGCCCTGAGTATATGCTCATGTTTCAATTCACTCATGCATTTGTAATGCAGGAAAAGGTATCTTTATCTATCCATTTAAAATAATTACACACTCACATTTGCGGTACATAATAATTGTAATGATATACACTCAATAACACAGAATAAAGGGTGGAGGCTGGTATTTTATAAAGTATGGACTGAATTTTAAAAGCATTGCTCACGCTATAAGGCCCATATAAGTGAGTATGCGGGTCACGTGTGAGCAACACAGATTTTAAAAGCCACGAATTCAGAAAGGGATGGGGCGTGGGCCTTCCAGGGCGGGGACAGCAGTTATGCACATAAAACCGGAGGCTGCCGTGTGAGGTGGCTTGATAGCCGCGTATATTTACTGCTGCTCCAGATGAGGTGGAAGTCTGCAGAAATCGCCTAAGGGTAAGGTGTCCGGGTTAGCTGGGGGCTGTATAGGATGAAGAGCCAGTGGGGTCTGGATGACCTCGAAATTGACGGGGCAAACTGGTGGACTAACTGGTAAAACTGGTAGTGTCCTTCGCGTGAGCATGTTTTAAAATCCACTTACTTACTTACTTATTTATTTATTTAGAATTTTTATATACCGACCTTCTCGATACACATATCGAATCAGGTCGGTTTCCATATAACAAAACAGTCGCTGTAAAGGCGTTACATAGAACAGAGGTTTTTAGAACATGAGAACGTATATTAAACAAAGTTTCTGAACATAAGAACGTGACTATTAAATAAATATCAATAACATGTCAACATGTCAAACAGATTTTAAAAGTCATAAAAAATAAGTATCTACAATAGATAGTGAACTAATTGAGTGTATCAGGTAACGGTGTACAAAGTTGGATAGTAAGAACTGAGCATAACACTAGTTGATGAACTGGAGCATCTACAGTGGTGTCTTTCATAACCTGTGGGCTGTCCGTATGGGGTGTAATCAGGTGCAGAGGAGTTAGGGAGTTCAAGAGGTTTGTATTATTCTATATTGCCTGTTGACCAGTGTCTGAGTGTTACTTCAATTCCGGGAAGGCTTGCCGGAAGAGCCATGTTTTTAAGTGTTTCTTAAAAGTTTGATGGCATGTTTCTAGGCGAAGTTCCGGAGGTAATGAGTTCCAGAGGGTGGGCCCTGCTGTAGAGAGTGCTCGTTTTCTTAACAGTGATTTGACCGGAGGGGCATATAATGATCCTTTGTAATTGTATCTGATGGGTCTTTGTGATGTGTGAGGGCGGAGTTGCGTGTTTAGATGAAGGTGGGCGATGCCCATAACTTACATACACGCGTTAAAGCTGACAAAGACCTATGGTAGATACACGAAGTACGTTTGCTAGAGTAATGGCTTAAAATTAGGGCACACACATGCGAGGTAGGTGTGTTTTATATCATTACGCGTGCATGTACGCCTGGTTTCAAATTCCAGCGTATGTCTGCTCGCGCGCCTATATGCATGTACTCTGCTTCTGAAAATACTTGTGCACAAGCTTGAAATCACCAGTTCACCTTTACCTCTTCCACTTCACCCAGTCCTTTACCAGTTCACCTAGACACTCCAGCCCGTCATCCTTTACACTCACCAGTTCACCCAGGCCTCCCATCCAAAAACTATACATACAAGACAAATGCAATTTCAATTGCGTGAGACAATTAGCAGATGTGAAAGGGTATGGACAAGTTGAGTAATATATGCACGTATACCACTTAAAAAATAGTGACTTGTGCATGTACTTCCAAACCCCATCTTGCAATGCCCCTAAATCACCCCCTTTTTTCCAGTTCAGATTTATGAGTGACAGTGCAAGAACACATGTACTCTAGACATTTATAATATAGCAAAATGCATGTGCAATGTTACTTACATGTATATATGCTAACTTTTTAACACACACAAATCCCATGTAACTCTTTGAATAATGCCTCCTTATATTTGAATTTGCACAAAGTTATTTGACATATACTCAGTTCCTACTTAGCATTGACATCTCATCGATGATATCTACACTATGAAATCAAAACATTTAAAATAGACATGAATTTGGCTTTTTTTGAAAAAAAATCTCATATTGTTAACAAAGGTTGTTCGCTTTCCTGGGTTAGATGCCTGTTTGTGATTTTTTTTTTTACTGGTGCATGTCAAATAAATGATCAGCACTGATCATTTTGTGCGTGCATACGTGAGTGTGAATGTAGCTTTCTAAGTAGGTGTTCCTTCATAGATAGATGTAGTGTACAAGCTAACTAAAATCACACATTCAACATTAAAAAAAATAGTTCTGATGAGGGCACCAACTTGGAAAATAAACGTGAATTTACCACCTTTTGCTCATAATAAATAAATAAAATTAAAAGTAAAAAAAAAAAAAAATACTGTAACAAAATTTAACATATGAATTAAACCTAAAAGGAGAACCTATTTTAATATCAATTAATTAAAAAATAATTAGGACTTAACATGTCCTTAGCATAAGTGATTTTGAACTGGTGAAATAAGCATATGCTAATTATTTTCAATAAGTTGTAGAAAGAATAACTTTTCTTTTAATTTTACAGCTGCCATTTTCTAACATTTGTATGAATTATGTTTATGTACATGATGGACAGAGCTTCCAAATTATGTATAAGGAGAAACAAAACTTTGCACATGTTTTGCACTGTGCTCTCTTAGGGGCAGATTTTAAAAGCCCTACGCATGCCGGGCCTATTTTCAAAAGGCCCGGTGGCGAGCATAAAGCCCCGGGATGCGTGTAAGTCCCGGGGCTTGAAAAAATGGGTGTGGGTGGTCTGGGGGAGGGGCAGGGGCGTGGTCAGAGGCCACTGCAAGGCCGCTGGGCCGGGGGATTGCACGCCGGCAGTTGGCAGGCGTAACTTGTGAAATAAAAGTACGGGGGGGTTTCGGGCTGGGGGGCGGGACAGGTAGGGAAAGGGAGGGGAAGATGGGGGGGGGGGGGGGGGAAGGAAAGTTCCCTCCGAGGCCATTCTGATTTCAGAAGGGAGGGAACAGGGAAAGCCAGCTGGTCTCCCCGAGGAAGATGCACTAGTGTGCACCCTCTTGTGCGCGCCGATCTCTGATTTTATAACATGCGTGCAGCTGCGCGTGCATATTATAAAATTGGACGTACATTTGTGCGCACCGGGTCCGCGCACAATTGTATGCCGCGCTTGTATATTTTAAAATCTGCCCCTTAAGGAACAAGGCACAATAATGCACATTTTTATAAAGCAGAGCACCCCCCTCCCCCAGTTTAACAAAATTACAACTGAAATAAATCCAGGACTAATGTGAATTAAAGCATGATGAATTTTCTTATACTTCTCTTGTTTTTATTTTAAGTAGAATCTTTTGTTTTTGTTTTTTTAGTCTGAATGTAAACTTGTTTTATAAATAAGAAAGCTATGGTGACCCCTAATAGAGTCAAGGTATACACATCCCTTACTGAAGGGCTGAAACTGCAGTGGATGGGTTAGACAGAAAAAGGGGTTAAAATGTAGGGATCTGCTGTCATGTGAAATGAAATAGGAAATGTCAGTGATATTTTCTGTTTTTCAAATGAAAAGAAACTAATGAAATGTCATTTGATTTTCATTTTGTTGGGTGCTTCCATTTATTTATTTATTTATCTTTATTTATTTTTATTTTAAAAGATTTCTATACCGTCTTTCACAAATAATAATTTGACCGAAACGGTTTACAGTTATTAGAATAACGTCAGATAAAATAAAAATGAAATCATAGCAGCTCTTGTGGCTTTCCCCACCACCCCCACATCCTGGGGCTCCTTCTGGATTCCCTGGACACTCAGGAGTCCTTCCCCAGTCATTCCTGCCTGTGGCTACTGCTTCTCAAAAAGGCACCAACCTCGGGTCAGCCAGCAGCATTTTGAGAAACAGCAGTGGTGGGGCAGGAGCTATTGGGGATTACTCCTGCCTCCATTAAACGTGCCAGGGGAGTAGAGGAGAGTTTGAAGGGGTCCAGGATAAGGGTCTGAGGGGACAATTTTTGCCAGTAGGGTGGGACTCCATTGGGCAGTATTTCATTTTGTTTTGGCTAAATCAAATGAAACAATAATAATAATCAAACAAAAAAACTCAAACTCTTTCCAGTGCATACCACTCTTAAAATGAGGGAACACCCTCTCAGTTAATGGTGAATAAAGTCTCAAGGCACAGGAGGGGAAGGATCTGAGTGAGCTGGAAAATCAAACAGCAGGAGGAACCTGCCAGGTGAAAACAGTAATAAAAATAGATTGGGCTTCTCATTTTTTTTCCCTTCATTATCTACAGACTTAAGAATTGAAGGCACACATTTTCTAATTATTCCCACATATCTACTAGTTCTACCAACAAAACCAGACACCGGGGAATTAATTTATTTCAAAACGTAGGAATCCCTCACCTTTAGTGGTTCTTGCAGCATGCAGAAATATTATTTTTCAGAGCTCATGTGGTTTATTTTATAGGGTCATCTGCTTGCAGAAAATGTCCATCAGATTACTGGTCCAACCATGGATTCACGAAGTGCATACCACGACAAGCTGAATACCTTTCTCTGGGAGATGCCATGGGTATTGCCTTAACTGTAGTTGCCTTGATTGGGATCAGTATTGCCATAGCTGTATTGGTGGTATTCTTTCATCACAAAAACACACCTATAGTAAAAGCTAATAATTCAGAACTCAGCTTTCTCTTACTCGGGTCATTAGTTTTGTGCTTTCTCTGTTCTCTTACATTTATCGGCCAGCCATCAACATGGTCTTGCATGGTTCGTCATACTGCCTTTGCCGTTAGTTTTGTCCTTTGCATTTCATGTATTTTTGCAAAAACTACTGTTGTGGTGGTGGCTTTCAAAGTCACGTCGCCTAGCTCAAGCATCATGAAATGGTTTGGCCCTTTGCAACAGAAGACTATGATATTCCTCTGCACATTCATGCAAATTCTTATCTGTGTCACCTGGCTCATCATCTCGCCTCCCTTCCCTTCCCGGGACACATCTTACCGAGGTGCAAAAGTTCTTTTCCTGTGCAATGTTGGATCCTCACTAGCATTTTACCTTACGTTAAGCTACATTGGCCTCCTTTGTGGTATTTGTTTTGTGTTGGCATTCTTAGCCAGACGATTGCCAGATAGATACAATGAAGCCAAGTATATTACATTTGGCATGATTATATTTTTTGCAGTCTGGATAGCTTTCATTCCTGCTTATTTAAGCTCAACTGAAAAATATACAGTAGCTGTAGAAATATTTGCTATTCAATTCTCAAGTTTTGGATTGCTAATTTGCATATTTACATACAAGTGTTACATGCTTCTCAGACCAGATCAAAACCTACCAAAAACCATAAGGAGAATGTCTTCCAGAAAGGAAATTCTCTTTATGGTTGGTCAATAGCTTTCTAATAGGTCCCAAAAGTTCATGTGAGATGATCCAGATTTTCTTGCATTAATGTGTATAAAAAAAAAAAGAAAAGAAATTATATATTACCTAGCAGATGTATGTAAAGTTGATTCAGCTGGTGTATTTATATCTTGATTTCCAGTTGGGGATATAAAAATATTTTTTAAAATCCTGCATTCTGATTGGCCAGTTTGATCCCGATCTGTAATATGGGCTGTAGCTGCACAGGATCTTTAACAACCTGGAACAGTAACTTTCAAACAGCCGTACAGGGTATGCAGGCTTGCGCGAATGGTCGTGGCCATTTCATAACATAAGCGCGTATATGTGCGCATGGTACATGCACATACATGTACGCACAATTTTATGTGGGCAGACGCAAATGCAGGCTCTCCTGCGTAAGCGTGGGTGGGGGATTTTATTACGTACGCCGACGCAATTACCAGTTTCCCCAGCCTGTTCCCAGTTCGCCCAGGTAAAGGCTAGGACTTCCTACCCCCTCTCCTAATTAATCTGCCTCCCTTTCCCCCCCCCCCCCCAACTCTTCAATCCTTGCTAATTAGTCTTGTTTTGTTTTTATTATACTAGTTACACGCCATTCACAGCAGAAGTAAAGATACGCAGAAAGGGATCCCGGTGCACACTTATGTACGTAAATAGTTATGCCCTCTTTTAATGCTAAAATCTGGGAATGCTCACGTGCCTTCCTTCCCCGCCCCCCCCCCCCCAAGTTATTATGTGCGTACTGGAAGATACGTGCGTTCTTGCGCATTTTTAAAAATCCCTGCGGCACGCACTGGCCTGAGAGACACGCGTATCATCCAGCTTTGGCATGCGCCAGGCTCTTAAAATGTATCCTTAATGTGTATGTTTACTGAGATACTAGCAAAGAGCAAAACGGTTTTAACAGGGACTCGATATCACCATGGTGCTAGACTGCATTGTAGTAGAGCAAACTCAAAACAATGCTTTTTGAGCAGCATCAAGGCCTTATTAATTTTGTTTGGGTTATCAGATGCCATATCAGTGCTTTTGCTTGCACATTCCAGTGCATGCTACTCTATCAGATTATTGTTCTACACAGCACATATCTGAGGCACCGAATCCAAATAGTCTTGGAGAGCAGTGGAATCTCAGTAGACTGTAACGCCTTTCCTATTCGACTGACCAAAAAAGATAATGCAGTTTTTGAGGTTTCAGGACCACCTTAGGCCCTTTCTTCAAATGTGAGTCATCCATATTGTTTCTTTTTTTTGGTTCTGTAGAGAAAAATATCTAAAGCCATATCATGAAATGGTTAGAAAGAATTGAACAGTCTCAATGCCTGTGAGAAAGCCACTGCTCCATGCTAAAAGTTCTTAAAAAAAAAAAAAAAGGAATACTCAATTTTTTTAGACAAGACAAAACGGATGTGGGCCTACCGTGGCTGTCCTGCTGGCAGCCAGTCTCGCTTACCCCAAAGTGCTCCCTCAATGCTGCGGCAGGAAGCAGCAAGAGATCTGCCCAACGTTTACTTCCATGGCCACAGATTACCTTGGACAAGCGCGTGCACAACTCTGCCTTCTAAATAGGCCCCGTAGCGGGAACTTGGCTGCAGCACCTCCTGCTGACCTCGGCGTGGCTGGGTATTTAAATCCCAGCTGTGCTCCAAGCCAATGCCTCAGCAACAGGTCCTCCTGCTGTGCCTTTACCTGCAGTATGTGTTGCTTTGTTCTTGCCTTGCCTTTGTTCCAGCCCTGCCTTGCCTCCGCTCCAGTCCTTTTCCTTTTCTCCTTGTCCATGCCTGGTCCTGCTCTCCTCCTCCCTATCTGCCTTCTCTGACTGCATCTTGGATCCGACCCCTTGCTTGGACATTGATGCTGCATGTTCTCCACCTGCCCTGGCCTCCTGCCTGAATACTGACACTGCTTGAGCTCCACTTGCCTTGACCTCCTCCCTGGATACTCGTACATCCTGACCTCCTCCTGCCCTGACTGTGACCTGGTTATGGACTCAGCCTGTCTGCACTCCCTGGGACTCTCACCTAAGTCCTGCTGGATTCAAAACCCAAGGGCTCAACCTGTGGGGGCTGGTACAGGTGAAGCCTAGCATCTGTTCCAGTCTTAGCAAATCTGCCTCCTGTCGGTGAGAGACTAGCTGGTTCTCCAGCCGGGCAATGCCAAGCCCATCACAGCTGAAGCATTCACAAGCTGTGACAACTTATTCCTTGATCATTTGCAACCCATTTGCAGAATGACGGACAAACTAAACATTGCAAGTAAACTTGCTGAAAATTGGAAATGGTTGTGTTTTCCATGACCAAAACTAGTTTAAGCATTAAGGGGCTTTATTTTCAAAAGCATTTACATGCTTACAACTAGGTTTTACATATGTAAATGCACTTTACCCATGTAGATGAGCTTTTGAAAATTGCCACAAAATATGCCATTGAATTGCCCATAGGTTTTTTAAGTGCATTTAATACGGGTAAATGGCTTTTGAAAATTGCTATGATAGTCTGCTACTTTTACATGTGTAATGCCTTTGAAAATTCACCTGTATATGTGTTATACTATATCCTACATGAAAATCATATGGAAAGCAGGTTGCCACTGTGGCTTATGTTTTATATTTCTAGATTTTAGTTTATTGCATTGTTTGTCTTTTGATGTTGTTTTTGTTATGTGTTCAGCACATCGTAATCTGCTTAGAGTGAAATGTTTCAGAACAAGCGGTATATAAGAATTGGAAAATAAAATATATCTATCCTCAGCACAAATCTGCAAATTTGGTAATACAAGTGATAACTGTATTCACAGATGCTGCCGTTAAATGAAAATCTATACTGTATTAGTTCAATCAGTTTGCTTTGCTACATGCATCCATTTTTAGATCAACTGTATGATGATAGACACTGTCTGATTGACGAGTTGCTGTTTTCAAAATGACAGCATAGGGGAGAAGAAAAGATATGCAGTCTTATAAATGTGAACATGCTGAATACTGAAAACTGTCCATTTCTCTTCTAAATTGATCAAAAATGTCATTTTACTTAGAGGAAGATAATTGTGATTAGTCCTTTATTTGACCAGGGTAACCCCGTATTTCCTGGCCTATTTTACTCAAATAATGGCATGGCAGGAAGATTAAATTATGCTTAAAGCTAAGAGCAAGCAATTGATGTGAAAAGCTTCATGTCTCTGTATCTTATCTAACCCTACACTGCTGGAGGCACTGGCATAATTCAAAAGTTCATTTCTTGTCAGCTGTCATAATTTGATAAGAGAACTCTATGCAAACTTTGCATGCATGTCACAGCTGCCATCATTGGAATAAAGATAACAGCCATGAGCATTGTGGTGCAGACACAAAGGGCCTGATTTTAAAAAGCATTTACTTGGGTTTTGCATGTGTAAATGTACTTTAGCCTTAAAAGTGGGCTTTTGAAAATTGCTACAATATATGTCATTGTACACGCCGGAAGGAGTGGAGAGAATGAGAGATTGACACGCCGGAAGGAGTGGAGAGAATGAGAGAATGAGACATTGACACGCCGGAAGGAGTGGAGAGAATGAGACGAGATCTAAGGAAACTGGAAGAGTGGTCGAAGATATGGCAGCTGAGATTCAATGCCAAGAAGTGCAAAGTCATGCATATGGGGAGTGGAAATCCGAATGAACTGTATTCGATGGGGGGGGGGGAAGGCTGATGTGCACGGAGCAGGAGAGGGACCTTGGGGTGATAGTGTCTAATGATCTGAAGTCGGCGAAACAATGTGACAAGGCGATAGCTAAAGCCAGAAGAATGCTGGGCTGCATAGAGAGAGGAATATCGAGTAAGAAAAGGGAAGTGATTATTCCCTTATACAGGTCCTTGGTGAGGCCTCACCTGGAGTACAGTGTTCAGTTCTGGAGACCGTATCTTCAAAAGGACAAAGACAAGATGGAGGCGGTGCAGAGAAGGGCGACCAGGAAGGTGGAGGATCTTCATCGGATGACGTACGAGGAGAGATTGAAGAATCTAAATATGTACACCCTGGAGGAAAGGAGGAGCAGAGGTGATATGATACAGACTTTCAGATACTTGAAAGGTGTTAATGATCCAAAGACAACGACAAACCTTTTCCGTAGGAAAAAAATCAGCAGAACCAGGGGTCACGATTTGAAGCTCCAGGGAGGAAGATTCAGAACCAATGTCAGGAAGTATTTCTTCACGGAGAGGGTGGTGGATGCCTGGAATGCCCTTCCGGAGGATGTGGCGAAGACCAGAACTGTGAAGGACTTCAAAGGGGCGTGGGATAAACACTGTGGATCCATAAAGTCAAGAAGCCGCCAATGAAGAGTGGGTGACTCGCCAGAATGATGGCTACTGCCTGGAGACAATACCCTTATTAAATAAACATACACATGCTTACTGTGACTCCAACATTGCTCTAAGCTTCAACAGCAAGAGGAAATGTGGTAAAAAGGATTCACACTCACAAAGAGGGGAGTAGCTGGCTTGTTACGGCGGTTACTATCCCAAATCAAATAAGCCTGATACTTCACTTTCAATGCATATACAGCATAGTTCTCTGCTTCAACGGCAGGGGAGAAGAAATGAGGGTTCGCACTCACAAAGCGGGGAGTAGCTGGCTTGTTATGGCGGTTACTACCCCAAACCAAATGTGCCTGATACTTCACTTTCGATGCATATCCAGCATGGCTCTCTGCTTCAACAGCATGGGAGAAGAAAAACAACCAATAAGGGCTGTATAACATAGTCTGGGTAAAACAAATAAGCATGGGTGTAGCTTGCTTATTGCGGCGGCTACTACCCCTAACTAATCAAGCTAGATATTTCACTTGGATGCAGCTCCATCACTGCTCTCTACATTAAAGGTGGGGGTGGAAGGGAAATAGAATCAAGAGCTAAGAGAAACAGATAAGTATGAGAGAAAAAAATGTGTGAAGCTTGCTGGGCAGACTGGATGGGCCATTTGGTCTTCTTCTGCCGTCATTTCTATGTTTCTATGTTTCTATGTTTCTATGAATTGTCCATAGGATATTCACATGTAAGTGCACTTTGTGTCTAAATGGCTTTTTAAAATTGCTATGATATGTTACATTTACACATGTAACACCTTTGAAAATTACCTCCAAAATTTCTCTGTGTGCAATAAACGCTGATTACTGCAGGTTGGTCTGAAGCTGCATAATTCTCCTTCCATTTTGGTACAACTCCGCTTCAAAATTCCAACTTGAAAGGCTTATCCACATAAATTGGAAAGATATGTATGATCAAATCACACAGGGCTACAACCATTTCTTGTACTGCAAATTACTTGAAAATGAGATTTTTAAGATTTTACATGTCGTGTATGCAGTTGTCATTGCTTGATTATGGATCATTGGATTACCCAGCCAATTAGCTACTTGGTATTCTCTAGTGCAGTGGTTCTCAACCTTTTTTCGCTCGGGACACACCTCACAGATGGTCATTACATGTGTGACACACTGAACATGTGACCATCACCAGGCTAAATGTAAACACTCTGCATTCCACAGGAAGCCCCTCAACCCCAACAATGGGTGCAGAGCAAAACTAGGACATTCCCCATTTAATTTACCATACAAAAAAAGATATTTCTGGTGACATCTCAATACCAGCAACATAAACACTCTCTCCTACGAGGTGCAATAGACCTCCTTATGAAAAACAGTAATTTACCACCAATGCATGTTCTATTGAGAAAACACAACAAATAATATTGATACAAATGCCTACATGCTAGTAAAATACTTCACCTCAGTCACACATACAGAATAGGTGGGCCCGTGGCGAATGCCAGGACCCACGGCTTACCTGGGGCCATGGGCCCAGAGGCGCAGAGAGGGGTGCAGGTCAGCGCCATTAGGCAGAGCAGCCTCGGAGCGCTCCTGCACTCCGAGGACAGGGTGAGTCTGGCATTGTCGGGGCACTCCGGCGCGTCCCGATGATGTCAGATGCATCGGGGGCGGTCCCAGCGGGCTGACGTCATCGGGAGCCGACGCGGCCGGCCCTGATGATGTCGGCCCGGGCCATTTAAATGGTGGTACGTGCCACAGCTGGCCCCTTTTTTCCCTTCACTGCCCACGGGAGCAGACCGGCTGTGGTGCGACTCGCTCCCGACCACGTGGCCCAATCAGCAGCCGCGGATCGCTGCCGGGTCCACCGAGGAATAAACTTAAAAAAAACAAAAAGAAGAACAATTTTATTAAAAAAAAAAAAAAAGTTTTAAATTAAATTACAAAAGAATCGGAGCGGGAGCAGCCGGCAAGGAGGCCAACCACTGGGGTGACCAGCCGGACAACAATCCAGCCAGCCATGTGGGGAGAACAGCCTGTTATTTAAAACAGACTGCCACAGACGGAAAGACTTCCCTCTATTCCAAAGACTTTAAAAAAAAAAAAAGGGGGAAGTCACCGGTGTCCGAATTCTACTCCCTCACCCCAGGAACAGCGAAGCAGTGAGTACCCAATCGCTATGGGAAGGGGACTGAGGACTCGGCAAATAGAGCAGAGGGTCTCCTATATGCAAGGCTCGACGAGCCGAAGGGGAAGCCAAGGCGCCCAAAGCCGAAGGGGAGCAGGAACACCGGCGGAGGTGAAAGGCCACGGAAGGGACCCCCGGGGGAGAAGTAGTGGAAGGGACACCCCGCAACGTGATAATGAGCGTACGAATGGCCGGAGCTTGAATCGTGGTGCTGCTAGAACGAGGGCCCCGCAGCAAAACAGGGGGAGGCATGAGTTGACAGTAACCAGTACGAATAATGCCGGAGGTCCAATGCCGAATATGAGGGATCAAACCCAGCCATTCGGCTTCCCATATATACCGGGTTTACCTCCCCCACCATGGGCATGCGGCCCTTGGATGCAGCCAGCCAGCCCCGATAGCAGGAGCAGCAATACGGGACCTAATGCATACCCACAGTTGGCCTACGCGGGAGGGATGCCATACCCACTATATCCATGGGGATATTGGCCTGGACAACAGGGCATGCAAGATAACCGAGAGGCAAAAGGGACAGAAGAAGGGAGTTCAACAGTGGTCGAACGTGGTGGCAGAAATCAGCGCACATCAAGAGGGAGAAGGAGTACGAGCACTGCGGTCAATAGTCAGTCCGAAGGAGAGACACAACGCAGTGAGACATCCAGCGCAGTGACCGATATTGACGGCGAGGCTGTAATATTACCGGACATCAGTGCAAGCAAAGCACCTACAGCAGAAGTGGGAATGGAGCAACAACAGTTGGGTGAGTTATCCGACCCTAATGTTTCTATTCCACATCCCCTAGCCAAAACGGCAATAGCGCACACGTCAAAAAAAAAAAAAAAAAGTATAGTTCTACTTCTAGCAACAGTAGTTCATCTTCTGATTCTGACAGCGCAGATGAGAACATTCCCCCACAAGTGCAGTCGGCACAGGGTGAGATGGCAACAACCTTGATGCCGCAGAACAGCGTGGCCCCTCTATGGGTAAACGTACCGAGGAGGCTAAGAAAAAGAATCAAAAGAAAAAAATACATCAACATATTCAGACTTTTGGAAGGAAGAAGAACTTCTAGAGACAGAAAAAAGAAAAAAGGCAGAGATTCAGTGCCTGAGGATAATAAGACAATACCGCGCAACCTATGGACATGGACCAGATCATTTCTCAGACTGATGAGCGTGGTAACCAAATACAATCCATACCAATGTGGACCGATGCTTGGATATGCAGACACAATTTTGGAAGCACAAAGAGCATATGAAGGCTGGGCATGGCTAAATTACGATGAACGCTTCCGTGAAAGAATGGCGGAGACCGGCACAATATCATGGGCGACGCATGATATCGACTTATGGCTGAAACAAATGACAAACAGGGCTGCTGATGCAGGGGTTCGTGAATGAACCGGGAAAAGAGCACAAAACAATGGAGGGCCTACAAACAATACCAATAATGTCTGCTGGAGATTCAACAAAACATCGTGCACATTCAAGGACTGCAAGTTTAAGCACGTATGTCTGATATGCTCAGCACATCATCTGGCCAGCAAATGCACAAAGAAGACCACCACTGGGAGTTCTTCCCTAGGAAAATGAAACGAGGCAATGGCAAAAGCAGCCTCGCCGATTCGACTGGACAGAATGTTAGCATGGCTTGCCCAATACCCAAGGAAGGTGGACGCAGGGAAGATTACCAAGGGTTTTGGCGAAGGCTTCCGAATTCCTTATCAAGGGAAGATCAAGGAATTTACAGCCAATAATGCAGCGTCTACAACAAGACATTCAGAAATAGTCCAAGCCAAATTAAACATTGAATTGTCCTTGGGTCGAATGGCAGGTCCTTTTGCGACACCACCAT
Organism: Rhinatrema bivittatum; assembly: GCF_901001135.1. Classification (NCBI taxonomy): domain Eukaryota; kingdom Metazoa; phylum Chordata; class Amphibia; order Gymnophiona; family Rhinatrematidae; genus Rhinatrema; species Rhinatrema bivittatum. Next base: position 176,370,382 of record NC_042623.1, read on the forward strand.
TCAAAAATATGGCATTTTCTCCACTGGCAATGATACCAAAGAAGGAGCCAGGCAAATAAAGATTAATACAAAACCTATTGTTCCCGCCGGGACTCTCGGTAAATGACTACCTGCCACAGGAAGACTGTTCTGTATAGTATGCTTCATTTGACTCCGCCATCACTCTTCTGAGGAGGTGCGGAGAAGCAGCAGTTATGGCAAAAATTGACATTGAATTGGCATTTTGACTGCTGCCAGTACACCCATCTAGTTTTCCATTGTGGGGATTCAAGTTTCGGGGCATGTTTTACTTCAATAAATGCATGCCTAAGGGATGTTCCGTATCCTGTGCTTATTTTGAAGTCTTCAGTTCATTCCTGCACTGGGTATTGGCAAAAAGGGCACAGTCAGACAATATAATACATTACTTAGACGACTTCCTGTTCATTGGCCCGGCAGGAACAGAGATGGCGGTTCGCCTGTTGCAAACTTTCCAGGAGGTGGCACAGGAATTTGGAGTTCCATTGGCACAAGAGAAGACTTAAGGGCCAACTACCACAATGTGTTTCCTTGGCATTGAGTTGGATTCGAAAAGGATGATATATAGACTCCCAATAGACAAAATTCAAATATTACGTGCTTTGCTAGATAGGGCATCTAAAGCAAAGAAGATGACACTATGGGAAGTACAGACAATGTTGGGAGTATTTAACTTTGCATGCCAAGTAATTCCCATGGGCAGAGCATTCCTGCACATACTCACAGCGGCAACAGCGGGAGTCCGGTATCTGCATCATTTCATCAGGATATCACAGCCTATACGCGAGGATTTGGCGATATGGGCATTATTCCTGAGCAGCTATAATAGAATATCTGTTTGGCAGGAGCCCTCAATATCAAGCCGGGACTTGGACATTCATTCAGATGCATCTGGGGGATGGGGATTCGGTGTGTACTGTCAGGGTGCGTGGGCCGCCGGGCAATGGCCGGCAGCATGGGTTGAGGAAGGAATAACAACTAATATAACATTCCTGGAGTTGTTCCCTATATGGGTATCTTTGATAATTTGGGGGGAGAGCTTGCGGAACAAACACATCGTATTGTGGTGTGACAACCAAGCAGTGGTTTCAGTTATCAACAGATAGTCAGCCAAATGTCCAAATGTGGCGAAACTGTTTCGGCAGGTAGTTTTAAGTAGCTTGTGCATTAACGCCACTATAAAGGCGCGATATATCCCGGGGAAGTATAATGGGACAGCAGATTCATTATCTTGTGCTAAATGGTCTTTGTTCCGCAAACAGGTACCCGGCGCGGATGAACTGGCAACTACAGTACCGGAATATGTATGGGCAATTGGTTGCCAACCACGTTAGAACTGTTGCGACAATCTGTGGCTCACGCCACTTGGGATGCATACTGCGGGGGTTACGGGAGAGCATGCGTCTTCCCGAGACAGCATGGTTGGAAAGAAGGACTGGTAGCGGAGAAGCAGATCATGGCATACATATCATGGGCCAAAGATGCAGGACTATCCAGGGGCGCATGGTAGTGAAGCAGCTAGCTGGGTTGGCATTTTTTATGAGTGCTCAAGGTTGGGGGGACCCTACAAAAGGATTTCTGACATGTAAAATATTGAGGGGGTTGGGGAAGAAGGTTAGGACCTCAGAGGGACGGGAGGCATCCCATAACCCACAATTTGTTAATATTAATATGGCATAGGCTGAATAGCGTATGCCATTCAGTATTTGAGACACAATTATTTAGATTAGCTTTTACACTGGCCTTTTTTGGCGCTCTACGCATTAGCGAGCTAGCGGCTACGGCTAAGAAGGATGCCGGTCACACAGGAATGTTGATGCGGAACATCACAAAGTGGGGGGACACAATGAGGATTTATATACCGAGGTCAAAAACAGATCAGTCAGGGTAGGGAACTACTGTGACATTAAGACGATCACACAGTCAAGTGACTTGCCCATTGGCTAACTTTGAAATATGCTGTGCGACCCAAAAAGGGGGAGCATCTACTGGTACACAAAGATGGGGCCCCATTAACACGATACCAGTTCTCAGCAATACTCAAGCGGACTCTAAAGGAGCTGGGTGAGAATGCAGGTAATTTTGGGACGCACTCGTTCAGAATAGGAGCAACCACCAGTGCAGCGCAAGCGGGGTTTACGACGGAGGCAATACAACAGATAGGGAGATGGCGCTCTGCGGCAGTAAACTCGTATGTCAGGCTGGATCGAGCCGCCGCATTACAACACGCTAATTAATTTGATTATGTGTTACAGAATCGTGTCATAGGTTGGCACAGGTGTGGATCGTGGGGCACTCATTTGTGCATTGGGCAGCACAGAGGGCACAGCAGCGCAGATACAGCCCTCATCTGGGCCTGGCTCATCGGGGGGTGCGGATCACCTGGATGGGGAAGAGCGGAATGCATTGGGAGCAGCTACTATCCACACTACGGGTCAAGAGGGAGCCGCTGGCCAGGCCGGACATTATAATAATACACCTGGGGGTGGGGCGGGGGGGGGAACGATTTAGGGGCAATGACATCTCGACAGCTGTTACGAAGGATAAGGAGGGATCTAGGGGAACTGCAAGCAGAGTTCCCGGGCGTGATTATTTGCTGGTCCGACATAATACCTCACATTAAATTTGTAAAGCAGAAATTATGGGGGAGAGCATGGAATAAATTAAACAGACAGGTTGGAGGATGGCTGGTGCACAGAGGGGGATGGAAGATACGCCACGCATGGGCCGAGGAACAGTGTGAGGATTTCTATCGGCAGGATGGGGTGCACCTATCTGATATCAGGTATGACCTCTTCAATAACGAAATACAGGAGGCCCTCGAAAGAAACTACACAGGGGTGTGCAATGGCCACAGCTAAAAAACTTCAGGTTTGGGGGGCACCAGGCAAGTGTAAACAGTACCTGGTGCTGGTGGCGGGTACCCGGGCCAATAAAGAATTGCTAGACATAGGTCAGCCGCAGGGCTTGCAAAGGCTGCTTGTTAAAGGGGTGGGGACCAAGCCCGGGTGTAGGGCCCCCTTGCTTGTAAACGCGGTGGGGGGTCGGAGTGACGTCGCCTTGCTAGAAATAGTGGCGGGCGACAAAGGGGGGCATGGTCCCTTAGTGGCGAGACCAAAGGATTGGCCCGGGTGGGGGGGGTGAATTGTTATGATGTTGAATTCGTATTAACTGTAAGTTAATAAAAGCTGCGGCCGATTTACACCAAAAGAATGTGTAGTATGCTATTATTATTTGGGTTTCGGAAAGAGGGCAGGATACCAAGAGAGTCCGAGAGGTGTCATGGCTCCCAGAATCAATCAACCTTCACCAAGTACAGAAAGCCTACAAATTACAAATATGGAAACAGAAACTGGAATGGAAACCCAAAAAAGTCACTCTGCATTCTGTGCAAAACAAAAATATAGCACCCATCAGACTTCTAGGATCTGAAATAATGTACACAAACTAATGTGCACAAAGTTACACCTGCATTATGGAAATCAAACAGTAACAACCCTACCTATGAAAAGGCAGCATTGCAAAAATTACACCAGGCCCTAAACACCAATACACCTCCTATTAGGAAAACAGAATAAGCCAAGCTGCTATAGATCCCTACCAAGAAACTACAAGCTCGCAGAACACCCTTAGCTGGGTAACACACGCAGAACACAGACAGACCCTCACCAACTACAGAATAAAGTGACCATAAAGCTATTATTTTTGTTTTTGCGTTGCTGCACTGCATACAGAGTTTGGCTTCTTGCTGTTTCCAGTTCAGTTTTTGTCTCCACATTTCTATTTATCAATTCCCTGAGAAATATAAAATAATCTAAAACTAGAATATAATAAATGTTTCAAAACAACTGATAAATGGAACATCCAATCATTAAAAATTTTCAAAATTATTAAAAATTCTCCAAACACCAATAAACTATTTCTAACAGCAGACACATCACATAATACCTAATAATTAAAATGGCAGTCAATCAAGAAAGATAAACTTAAAAAGCCACCTTTACTTACTCTCTCCAGTAACTCTCCTACTCCTTTCATTGTAGATCAATAGCACTCACCAGAAGCAGCAAGGGCTGCTGGAGCTCTGTCCTCACGTTCTTCCTTAGGGCCCAAGACCAGTCTATCTCACACACACACACACACACACATACCAGTCACCTACCTGACCAATCTCCCTTTCTCTCGCTCACACACACACACACACCAGTCACCTGCCTGACCAATTTCTCTTGCTCACACACATACACACACACACACCAGTCACCTGCCTGACCAATTTATCTTGCTCACACACATACACACCAGTCACCTGCCTGACCAATTTCTCTTGCTCAACACACATACCAGTCACCTGCCTGACCAGTCTTTCTCTCACATACCCCACTGACTTTCCTGAGCAGTCTCTTGCTCTCACACATTTCTCTTACTCACACACATTCTCTCATACACTTACACACATGCTGCCTCACTCTCTGTCTGCAGCAGGAGCGACCTCCCCAGCCCCACAGCGCTAAGAAGGCAGCACTCAGCTGTTTGCTTGTGCTGCGATCGATCGCAGCACAGAGCAATCAGCTGAGATTGTAATTTTATAATTTTCTCCCCTCCCCAGCCTTTTTTTTTTTTTGCAGTTTTGATTATTATAATTTTATATTTTCTTACAGGTGTCGCGCTGGTCAGAGAAGGGGAGGTCAGAGCCGGGGGGGGGGGGGGGGGGAGCGATGCCGTGCTCCTTCTGCAGAAACAGCATGCAGGCATGGCCTTTTCTTCTTCCTGTGTGCCCAGTAGACATCACTTCCTTTTCCGGGCCACAGGGGCGGGAAGAAAAAAACGGTCACGTTCCTGTTGTCGGCTTCCACAAAACACTGCTGCCATTCCCCTCGGGGCTTGAATGTGCTGATAGCCTGGGCAGGAACAGAAGCAGTGTTCATCTCGCTGAGGTGAAAGCGAGGGGAAGAGCAGTGGGTGCGCGACACACCGGTTGAGAACCGCTGCTCTAGTGGATCCCCATCCATGTATTAACCAGCTGACCTTGCTTAACAAATCCTTACAGGGAGCACAATGAGAATGCTGATCCAAGTGCTCACCAGATTTTATATCAATTTTTTTACCTTTACCTTATCTTTTTATTGTTCTAATTGGTTTGTCCCATTATCCTTTTTCCACTTTCCACTTTCTCCTTTTCCTAATTTCTTTTACAAGGTCTCTTTTCTCTTTTTGTTTCTTCTTTCCTCCTGTCTTCTTCCTTCTCTTGCTCCCACCCTCTCTCTCTCTCATACTCACAAACACACACACACTGTTACTCTCACATGCTCTCTCACAGGTTCCCTCAAACACACACACATACACACACACACACACACACGAGAAGTCCATTACCTGCTATTAATTAAGTTGACTTAGAAAATAGCCACTGCTATTACTAGCAACAGTAACATGGAATAGATTTAGTTTTTGGGTACTTGCCAGGTTCTTATGACCTGGATTGGCCACTGTTGGAATCAGGATGCTGGGCTTGATGGACCCTTAGTCTGACCCAGTATGGCATGTTCTTATGTCTTTCATTCTCACATGTTCTCTCTCACAGGCTCTCTTACACACACAGATTCTCACTTTCAAGGGCTCTCACACTCTCATATGCTCTAGCTTCTCTCACAAATAGTCTGTCTTACACACATATATACAAACTCTCACTCTTACTCTTCCAGAGAATAGCCCTTGCATACCCTCACAAATAGATTCTCATTCTCACAGGCTTCCCCTCTACACACACACACAGAGGCAGATTCTCACACTCTCACTCTTCTCCCTACACACAATCACACAGAGGATCTCACTATCCAACACACACACAGGCGCTCGCTCTCTCTCTCTCACACACACACACAGGCTTTCATCATCCTAGGCTCCACCCAATGCACAAGGGCTGTCACTCTCATCAGCTCACATACATCCACACACAGGCTCATACATACACATAAAGGCTCCCACACATTTACAGGCTTACACGCACAGGCTCACACACACAGGCTCTCACTTTCACATGCACTCTCTCACACACATATACACACACACTCTTACTCTCATAGGCTGATGCTCACACTGGCTCGCACTCTCACAGGCTCACACACACACAGGCTCACGCTCACAGAATCCCGCACACACAAGTTCTCATTTTCACAGGCTTCCCTTCTCTTCCTCCCCCCAACATGCATACACAGGCACTTGCTCCCACACATATAGGCTCATAGGACCTCTTCCTCAGTCACTGACAGACCTCTTCTTCAGCTGCCATGGGTTGGGGTCTACAAAGGCCCTTCTGCAGAACTCTATGGGCCAGATTTTCAAAGGATTACGAGTTCCGGGCCTATTTTCAAAAGGCTCAGCGAAGCGCGTATGTTCCAGGGCTTTAATAAAGGGGCGGGAAGGGGGTCGGGGTCAGAGGCTTCAGGCAGGGGGGAAAGGGCGGGGAAGGTAAGGGAAGGTGGGGTGGGGGTAGGGAACAGGGGAAGTCAGTGTGGCTCAGCGCACGTAAGATGCACAATTGTGCACCCCTTTGCACGCGCCGACCCCTGGTTTTATAACATGCATGCGCCTGCGTGTGTATGTTATAAAATTGCGTGTCCATGTGTGCGCACCATGTAGCGTGCACATGGATGCACTTGCGTAACTTTGAAAATCTACCCCTTTGGCCCCATGAGATGAGGCTCATGGTCGCAGTCTCCTTTTATGGCCACCACTGGATGGGGTCCACAGGGGCCCTGCTGCAAAGCCTCTACTTTTGCTGTTGGGCAGCCCTGATTGGATTGGCCTGATTAGAGAATGATTAGTCACTGAAATTGAATTCATATATGGCAGCCCAGGGACTTGGTTGCAGCATTATGGACTGCCATGGAGGGTGATTGGATTGTAGATGCTTTTAAGTTTCTGATGTATTCTAGCCCCCAGTTGGAACCACAAACCAGTGGATGCACCCTCTATGCATGACTGCTGCTGAAAGAGGGCACTGAAAGAATCCATCCTGAATGACACTTCCTTTGTAGCCTTAGGGTATGTCATGATCTGCTATGCTGGTGGGAGGAGCAATCAGATAGGGGTGTAAATCTGAGGTATTCCATAGGCGGACTTAGCAATCCGTTGTTATAGACTGCCGGAGATAGTAGTAAGTGGATCCTTGGGCCGGTGGCAGATAACCACGCACCCGGGAGAAGATGCCGAGAGGAACCACCGGCTAGGCTTAGAGTATGGAGACAGACACACACTAGTTCTTTTATTAAACAGGTATTGAAACCACCAGAGGTGGCAGTAGTGAGCTGCAGTGTCTGGTAGGGCTGAAGTCCCTCAGATATTGTAACAGCGATCCCTGGATGACTGAGCTGTTGAGAAACTGTAGTGAGTTGGCAGGGTATGCAGAGTTCATGAACAGAACTAGATGACAACACTCACAATTGGTCTCAGGGAGTTCAGGAGCTGGAAAGGATAGGCCTTCGAGGAGCAAGTACCTGCTTCCAGGGAAAGCTCTGAGAGAGCGATGGTAACTCACAATGGTAACTCACAATGATGACTTCCAGGCAGAAGAGAATTTGCAGATAGTCAGGAATGAGGGCCCTCGAGGAGTGAGTACCATTTCCTGTCTGTAACCTGAAAGGCAAAGAGAGAGAGCGAGGCCCCCGAGGAGCGGGTACCTCTGGTAAGTCCAAGGAGGCAGAATAGCTTAGGCAGGGAACCCAATCTGAACCTAGCCTAACCTTTGCTAACTCAACTAGTAGCGATATCAGAGACCTTTAAATATCGGAAGCGGATGACATCATCTCAGGGGGACGCCCCTAAGGTTCGCGCCCTTGCTGGTATTTCACTCGGGGCGCGCGCCCTAGGCTTCAGGCAACATGGTGGATCTGCAGTGTCGAGCCGGCCCAGGGACACTGGAGAGAGATGGCAGGGAGATGCCGCAGCAGCCAGCCGTCTTTCAACCCTGGAGGGAGTCGCCACAGAGGTAAAGAGTGCAGAATGAAGACGTCGGGCAGCGATGGTCGCAACAGGGTAGAAGAGGATCTTGCTTCACTCATTATAACATCCATAAAGGTCAAACAAGAACAAAAGTACAAATATAGTCTAATACAATTTTATATTGTCTTTTGAACAAATCCATCTTAACATGTTTTGCAGTTCTGCTGGGAAATAAAGAACAATGATACAATAAAAAGCAAAAAGAGTGTGAAAAGAATAGGAAGCTGTAAAGTAGAGCTCATTGAAAGATGTAATGCCAGACATCAAAATAGTGATTAGCGCAATGGAGAATTGCTAGAACTGTAATGCTGAATACTAGTAATCCCTTTGGTTTTAGAAAAACTCTGGCATAGTAGACTAATATCTTTTATTGCCATAATTTGTTTATTCAACCTCTTTTGAACAAACACATTGTCTGAAAATAAAGGTCAACCCAACAGGGCCAAGAAAGGTAAAAAGTCATTAAAAAAAAAAAGAAAGAGCAAGACCAGGACATGCATTAAACTGGAAGCATGGAATAATTGGCAAACCTATAAATGAGAAATATTGAGAAAAGAAAATAAAGCAAGGAGAAACAATAACAGAGGCAGCCATAATGCAAGAGGTGGCCTCTCTGCCAGCAGATGTCCTCACAGATTCAATCTCTCTCCTGTGCAAGCCAGCTTCTTAATGCTACTATGACACAGCAATTCCAGCCCTTTCTCTCCCAGTACTTGGTGCCTCTTCAATGAGTCACCTTGTCTCAGTGCATTGGCCCTCCTTGCCTTGCTTTCCCGATGTGTGGCCACCTGCCTTGCCCTATGGTCTCTCTGCCTTATGTCTTGCTGCTTTGCCTTATGGCCCCTGGGGCCGTCTACCTTGCTTTGTGGCCTCCTTGGTCTTCTGTTGTGCTTGTTGCTCTTCTGCCTCCTCGATCTGCCCTGTAGCTTTCAGCCTTCATGTCCTGCTCAGATTTGCCTTGGCCTTTGGGCCTTCTACATTCTCTTGCCTAGTCCTGTTTATTCCTCGTCTCCAGTCCCAGTTCTTGCTCTTGTCTCCAGTCATAGGCTTTGTCTCTGCTTCCATTCTGTACCTCTAGTTTCAGCCATGACTCCAGTCCAGCTCTGTCTTTAGGCCAGGCTTTGCTTCATGTTCCAGCCCTGTTCCTGCCTGCCTTCAGTTCCAGCCTATGCTTCTGGTTCCAGACCCTGCTTCCAGTTCCAGCTTGTCTCCAATAACAGCCTAAGTCTTGCTGGCCACTAGAACCCGAGGCCTTAACCTGCGGGGCAGGTGGCTGGTCAGGCAGAAGATCCTGTTCAGCCTTGCCCTAGAATCTAGTCCTACTCATGCAGAGGATATCCCCATCCAACTGGTTTGCCACTCTGTGACAGGCAGGTGCCACCTTATAGACTAACCAATTTATTGAGGCATGAGCTTTCAAGGACAGAGTCCACTTCATCAGATGTAGCCCTGGCTGTCCTCTTCCCATCCATTACACACAAGAGACAGGCACAAAAACTTTGTAGCACAGTAATGATGTAGCTTTTATTCAAATAATGTGGGCTTTCCTTTAATTGGTGCCACTGATCTGCCTGTCATTAAAAAAAGGCCATTTTGGATCTCTACTAGGCCATCCACAAAAAGAACAATTAGGCTGTTGCTACATCCTTCACCATGACAACTAGACTGCCCTTTTCTGGCATGGCTGCACCCAGCTTCCAGTGAGTTGTCTTCCAGGGTCATCCAATGCTGTACCAGCCAGCAGCCAGGTAGTGTGGTATGGCACACTTCCTCCTCAACTGCATCCATCTAGGTAAATCACCTCTTCCTTTGATACCTTGCACTCATCTCCTATCCTTTCCCTTCACAATCTACAACATGAACTTCCTGATCTTATGTGGAAAAAGTAGGGGTGGGAGGGGAAACGTAACGTGATCTGCACGATTGCCTTCCTTTATTCCCTCCCCACAGGACTGCTCACAATCCCAGTGTCCCCTCTGGGCCACTTTTTCTGGCATAAATCTCAGGTTGCACAAAGGGCCATGATACGTGTGTGTGGGTGGGTGGGTGGGAGATTCTAGGAGGGAGCCTGAAGGTGCAGTGCCTTTTCCCTGCTGCAGCCATGTACTTAGCACCATTGCCTTGCCATGAACATGAACATGAACATATAAGGGCAGTATGCATAATCTAGAACTGTCTAAGGAGCTGAGGGAGTGCAGCAAACAGAAACCTTGCATTATTTACTACAGAAGAAGGAAGAGTTTTTTAAAATGTGTGGCATGCTTATAGCATATTACTTTTTTAACGGCACATTCATTTTTCTGCATATTATTGGGAATTTAAACTGTCAGGACTGATATACTCATAATCTGAAAACCTCTTCCAAATGTGAAAGCCTCTCAGATTTCATTGGCTTTATTTTCTTGGAAGAACTGAGGCTTTCTCGTTCCAAGAAAAGCAGAACAGTTTTCCTGGTGAACATTATAGAGCCTTGTTAGTAAAATTTGAAGATAGTAATGTTAGAAATGAAATGCATTTGTTGACACACTAGTCATAAATTTCTAAAGCAAGTTTTAATTTTAGGGATCATCCTGTTTTCTTAAAAAACAAATAAAAATCCTCCCAAAATGACCATACAGGGCATCTTTGACCACACAAACTACTATTAATTTCATTAACAGATCATAAACTGAAATTATTATCAGAGGAAATATTTTACTGCACCATTCAAATGGAACTGCATGTTACTGTTTATAAGAAGGCAGATTAACCATAAAATAATTTCATCTGCTAATCTTGGAGTGAAATACGATTCCTTTCATATATTTACTAATTGCTGTTGCATTCCTAGGCAATCATTCTGTTTTACCCACAGGAACTGAAAATTAATGTATTGCCCATTCTGTTGCCCTGGCAGTGGTGAAACCATGACATTTCCCTTTCAGCTGGACACAGCAAATATCTCAGTGCCAACAGGAGGACTAAAAGTTATGAAATGATCAGCCTCATGCTCCACAAATCCAGCATGGACGACTCTGTATAGAAATCAGTATGTCACTCTCTATATCACTGTAAGAGGGGGTACTTTTAACTCGATGTGGGGTTTGGGGGGTGGGGTAGGTTTGAGGGGGTGGTTTTACATACATGGTCAGAGGTATGGACAGTAAAGCTGACGCCACTGAAGATTTTCTGTCGTTTGAATTGATGAAAGGTACAAGAGGCATTGATTTGTACAATGTACAGTGATACCTCGGTTCTCGAACGCCTTGACTTTCGACCAAATCGGTATTCGACCAGGAGATTCGAGAAACTTTTGTCTTGGAATCCGAACAAATATTTGGAACTCGAACTTCCGAGATGAGCCGAGTTGAGCCGAATGGCGTTCATTCGGCCCAGCGCGCCTTGCTTGCGTCATCAGTGTGAGTGCAGAGAGAGAGTCACGCTTTGTGGAGAGAGTCACGCTTTACACTGAATTTAACCCTTAGACATGGGTCCAAAGAAAGCCAGAAGTGGTAATGCAGACAAAGGTAAGCTGAAAGCTGTGAGAACAACTATTGAGCTGAAGAAAGAAATCATTGCCAAATATGAACAGGGCACACGTGTTTCGGATCTGTCTGCTGAGTATGGCGTGCCAAAATCAACCATCTCTACTTTCCTTAAGAATAAAGCTGTTATAAAGGCTGCCAATGTTTTATTTCTTGTTGAGACTCATGTTTTTCTACATATTATATACAAATTAGGCCAGTAAATAGGCATTTTCTGGGGCTTGGAACGAATTAATCCAGTTTCCATTATTTCCTATTGGGTTTCATTGCTTCGGTTCTCGAACAATTTGGTTCTCGACCGTCCTCCTGGAACGAATTATGTTCGAGAACCGAGGTATCACTGTACTCTCTACCTAGTTTGATGCGCACTCTACCTAGCTTGTTTGAAGCATTATATAAAACATTGCTAAATTAGCTCCTTCATATGATTTTCAAATCAAATTATTTAAAAAGTACAACTGTATTAAGCCAGCTTTATTTTAATATGTTGCTACAGTGTTTTTGTGGATCTAGTTTTAGTATATATATATATGAGATCCTGCTTTACTCTAATAGCTATGCTGTTTACAATATAAATTAGTAAACCACTAGTGGCTTGATTTTGAAAAGCATTTACACGCTTAAAATTGGGTTTTACACATGTAAATGAACTTTACTCGAATAAGTGGGCTTTTGAAAACTGCTACAATAGTTACATTTACACGTGTAAATCCTTTAGAAAATTACCTGCTGTAATACTGTAAATATCTGGCTATACATTAAGCCAACCTGCAAATGTTTCCAGGTTAAAGGTGGGGCAAAACACGTTGAAAATGTAAGCTCTTAATAGAATATTCAGAATAGTTCACTGAAAGACAGCGGACAACATTAAGTATCGACCCATATTATCCTTACCTGTCACCAGCTAAATTACATCATAATTTGAATCTTGGATACTATTGAAAAGAAAATCTATTGTTGATGCATTCTAACCAATCTGGCTCTCTATTCTTCAAAAATAATAATTGCTTTCATTTTCAGTAGGTTCGACATATAGATCTACCTTATCCTTTCTTTTAATTTTCTTTGTCCCTTTAAGCTCCTCTCTGTGATCTTCATTTGCAATACAAGGCATGCTTATCAAATTATTTACAAATCACCTTCCATGGCAGGCATTTGAGAGTAATCTAAAGAGTTATTAGCTCTTAATAATCAAATAAAGTGTCAGGGAGAGTGAAGACAAAACTCAACAGTTAAAGTACAGAGCTTTCATACAGAAAGATCAACAAATAAAATTCACAGCAATAAAAAGCAGATACGTATTGATCTATGTGATCATGTAAACCTGCTGTCTGAGATTGTTCCAGACCTTAGGAGCTCATGAAGTTACTACCTCCATAACCACTTTGTAAATTTCACTGTTCAGCAGAGATAGTTGGTCAATTTCTTGGAAGAGGGTGCCTGGCGTCAATAAGTCATGTATGCAAAGCAAGCAGCAAAAATCTTGTAATTCAGAATGAAGACCTCTTTTGGAAGCTAGTATAAGCAGTAAAATGGAGATTGGGGTAACCATGTACTTTCAGCCAGAAATTAATCTGATGGCTATATTTTGTATCAACTGCATGGTGCCCAGTGACTGAGAGGAGGGTTAATAAGCTGAGTTAAATTGCATAGTTGCCGGTGCAATAGGTCTTTTAACATCTTTGGTAATAAGTTTTAAATATACTCACTTAGGACTTTTTCTTTGTGAATAATCATGTTCATTTTGGCTTTGGCACAGATTCATGAAACACAGATCCAAGCACATCCAGTGTGTGTATTGCCCCAGTTCCTCTCCCTTAGATATTTCACAGGCTGTCTTTCATGCAAGTCATTTCTGTGGACTGGGGCTTGAAAATACTATGACAGCGCAGATTGTCTCTGTACTCCCCATTAACCAGAGAACAGCATGCAATAAAACCAGCTCTGTAAAATGTCATTCTTCAGTGTTTCGGAGCCAGATTTGGTCAAGCCTTCGCTGCACGAAGCAGTTACTCTGTATTACACATAATTAGTAATTAGTTTTAGTTTTCAGGTTACTGGTTTCAACTGTTACGTACTACACACAGTTAACAGCTCAAATGAGGGAAAGATAGTAAGTGATGGATCACATGGCACAAAACCATCACTCTCCTAAAATTATATGCACTTCATTAATGCAAACCATGTTAACAAGCATTCAACTGCTTATACCAGCATACTGACCGCCCCAGAATTAGCTGGCTCATCCCCAAGCTGGATAAACAGGTAGTAATTCGGATGTTTCTATTGAGTATCCTGAAATACAGAATGACTCAGCTTGGCTTTGCTCTCTTAAACATTTCAGAATCCTTTTGATGAGAAAAATTGTTAGAAAAAACTGAAAGGAGCAGCTACAAAAGTAAAAAATGTCCAAGAGGCGTGGTCATTGTTAAAAAATACCATTCTAGAAGCACAGTCTAGATGTATTCCACACATTAAGAAAGGTGGAAAGAAGGCAAAACGATTACCGGCATAGTTAAAAGGGGAGGTGAAAGAAGCTATTTTAGCCAAAAGATCTTCATTCAAAAATTGGAAGAAGGATCCAACAGAAGAAAATAGGATAAAGCATAAACGTTGGCAAGTTAAATGTAAGACATTGATAAGACAGGCTAAGAGAGAATTTGAAAAGAAGTTGGCTGTAGAGGCAAAAACTCACAGTAAAAACTTTTTAAAATATATCCAAAGCAGAAAGCCTGTGAGGGAGTCAGTTGGACCGTTAGATGATTGAGGGGTTAAAGGGGCACTTAGAGAAGATAAGGCCATCGCGGAAAGATTAAATTATTTCTTTGCTTCGGTGTTTACTGAAGAGGATGTTGGGGAGGTACCAGTAATGGATAAGGTTTTCATGGGTAATGATTCAGATGGACTGAATCAAATCACGGTGAACCTAGAAGATGTGATAGGCCTGATTGACAAACTGAAGAGTAGTAAATCACCTGGACCGGATGGTATACACCCCAGAGTTCTGAAGGAACTAGAAAATGAAATTTCAGACCTATTAGTAAAAATTTGTAACCTATCATTAAAATCATCCATTGTACCTGAAGACTGAGGATAGCAAATGTAACCCCAATATTTAAAAAGGGCTCCAGGGGCGATCCGGGAAACTACAGACCGGTTAGCCTGACTTCAGTGCCAGGAAAAATAGTGGAAAGTGTTCTAAACATCAAAATCACAGAACATATAGAAAGACATGGTTTAATGGAACAAAGTCAGCATGGCTTTACCCAAGGCAAGTCTTGCCTCACAAATCTGCTTCACTTTTTTGAAGGAGTTAATAAACATGTGGATAAAGGTGAACCGGTAGATGTAGTATACTTGGAATTTCAGAAGGCGTTTGACAAAGTTCCTCATGAGAGGCTTCTAGGAAAAGTAAAAAGTCATGGGATAGGTGGCGATGTTCTTTCATGGGTTGCAAATTGGCTAAAAGACAGGAAACAGAGAGTAGGATTAAATGGACAATTTTCTCAGTGGAAGGGAGTGGACAGTGGAGTGCCTCAGGGATCTGTATTAGGACCCTTACTTTTCAATATATTTATAAATGATCTGGAAAGAAATACGACGAGTGAGATAATCAAATTTCCAGATGACACAAAATTGTTCAGAGTAGTTAAATCACAAACAGATTGTGATAAATTGCAGGAAGACCTTGTGAGACTGGAAAATTGGGCATCCAAATGGCAGATGAAATGTAATGTGGATAAGTGCAAGGTGATGCTTATAGGGAAAAATAACCCATGCTATAATTACACAATGTTGGGTTCCATATTAGGTGCTACAATCCAAGAAAGAGATCTAGGCGTCATAGTGGATAACACATTGAAATCGTCAGTTCAGTGTGCTGCGGCAGTCAAAAAAGCAAACAGAATGTTTGGAATTATTAGAAAGGGAATGGTGAATAAAACAGAAAATGTCATAATGCCTCTGTATCGCTCCATGGTGAAACCGCACCTTGAATACTGTGTACAATTCTGGTCGCCGTATCTCAAAAAAGATATAATTGTGATGGAGAAGGTACAGAGAAGGGCTACTAAAATGATAAGGGGATTGGAACAGCTCCCCTATGAGGAAAGACTAAAGAGGTTAGGACTTTTCAGCTTGGAGAAGAGATGGCTGAGGGGGGATATGATAGAGATGTTTAAAATTATGAGAGGTCTAGAACGGGTAGATGTGAATCGGTTATTTACTCTTTCAGATAGTAGAAAGACTAGGGGGCACTCCATGAAGTTAGCATGGGGCACATTTAAAACTAATCGGAGAAAGTTCTTTTTTACTCAACGCACAATTAAACTCTGGAATTTGTTGCCAGAGGATGAGGTTAGTGCAGTTAGTATAGCTGTGTTTAAAAAAGGATTGGATAAGTTCTTGGAGGAGAAGTCCATTACCTGCTATTAAGTTCACTTAGAGAATAGCCTCTGCCATTAGCAATGGTAACATGTAATAGACTTAGTTTTTTTGGGTACTTGCCAGGTTCTTATGGCCTGGATTGGCCACTGTTGGAAACAGGATGCTGGGCTTGATGGACCCTTGGTCTGACCCAGTATGGCATTTTCTTATGTTCTTACGTTACATTAATGCATAGCAAGGCACTGTGTTAGTGTGCAGTGGGTAGTTTAACAGACTGAACTTTATTATTGGGACAGTCTGCCTCTTTTGTGCTTACAAGCAAGCTGCGTGTGTGTGCACACCACACACGTTACATTAGTGCATAGCAAGGCACTGTGGCAGTGGGCAGTGGGTAGTTTAACAGACTGAACTTTATTATTGGGACAGTCTGTGCAGTGAAATCCCCAGTCTGCCTCTTTTGTGCTTACAAGCAAGCTGCGTGTGTGCACACAACACACACATTACATTAGTGCATAGCAAGGCACTGTGACAGTGGGCAGCCAGTAGGCACTAGGCAGTGACATTAAATCCATAATGTCAGGGGAAAGCTAGATGTAGTTGAATGATTGAGACTGGCAGAGGAAGCACTTCAAAAGGCACTAGTGCCACTCCCCCATTAAAGTTAAAAAGGGACCTGTCACAATCTAAACTCTTTGGAGGGGCAGGCAGTTCCATCCAGAAAAAAATGAAATCTGACCATGATGCATCGCCATCACCACCACCTGTTTCTGACCTTGTATTTTTGGATGTGAGGGAAGGGGAGGCTGAGTTATGCCAGACAAAATGTCAACACCCAAAAGCAGCAGGGGGACAGAAGTCTCGACTAACACTTAGCATTGACAATGTAGCACAGTCACTGTTTGCTTCTGATTCAGATGAATAATCATCTTGTGTGGGATTCTCATCAGAAACAGAAGAAGTAATAGCTGACGAAGCTTTAGGAGGATCAGTTAGTCCTGTCTTAGCCTCCACTTCAGTGCAGCAGAAGAGAGATAAAACTGATGATGATGAGGAGGAAGAGCAGTCAGTGCAGGCACAGAGGGTGACTGAGGCCCCTGGCATTGCTTCTCAGGGTGCACCCACTACCTCAGCTCCAGGGCCAACATCCACCCCCAAGGCTTTAGAGAAGGGAGGATCATGAAAGACATCTGCGATCTGGAGCCACTTTAAAGTGACGGATGACCCGCGTTTTGCTCGATTTAATTACTGTGGCAAGGATATTAGCAGAGGCAAGCAAATGGGACATCTATCTAATTTTGGCATGACGCATCATATGAAGAGGCAACACCCAACAAGAGTACTGCCATCTGGGGATGGTAGCAGTACCAGTCAGGGGACCCCTTCCAAGCAGCGTAAAGTGGTTCAAAAGCAGCAGAGTCAGCCCATGTCCTCATCCCCTTCTAGCAGTTAGGTGGCAGGCCAGTAACCCCCTGACATGTGGCAGAAGTGACAACCTACCATGGAGGAAATGGGCTGGAGTGTGATAACGCTATCCCGTGGTAGGAGGCAGGCAGCCTCAAAAGTTGTAACCAGGAGCATTGGGGAAATGATTGCCCTTGATGACCAGCCTTTGCAGTTAGTGGAGAATGTGGGTTTCAAGCGTTTTCTGAAAGTCGTAGTTCCAGATTACAAAGTCCCCTCCAGAACCACATTTAGCAGAAAGGTCATCCCCAGCCTGTACAAGCAGTGTCGCAGTCGCATGCAAGCACTGCTAGCTAAGGCAGAGGGGAGAGTGCATTTCACCTGCAATATCTGGACCACCATTTATTTACGATTTTTATATACCGATGTTCATTTCAAAAAGAGATATCACATCGGTTTACAATAAGGTACAATAGGTAATTCACTATCCCCTAAAAGGGCTTACAATCTAAAATTTTTGTACCTGAGGCTAAGAGATTACAAAAATAAAATCATCAAAATCAAAGTTCTTAACAATTAAGCAAAAGGTATAACAAGGAGCATATTAAACAAATAACACAAAGGGGTGCACAAAGGGGAGTGCCCCTTTGTCGCACCCCTTCGATGCGTGGCGCCTGCTGGCTTGGCGCCTTTCAAACTGCCCGGATCCGTTTGCGATGATGTCAGGGGAGGGGGCGGGTCTCAGAATCATGGCTTTCCCCACATAAATCTCTTCTCAGTTTCAAAGGCAGTTTTTTCAATTTTTTTTGTCTTTTTACCTTGGATGTTAGCTGTTACATGTTACCATGAATGCTGCACACTCTTACCTCTCCCTGAAAGCACACTGGTGGGACCTGGCTGAGGCAGGGGCAGCCAGCAGCTCTATTGCTGAACAAGTATCAGGGTGGAGGTGGTCTTTACTGCACACCCACCTGTCGGACCAGGCCCATACCGCAGCCAATATTCTAGCATGCATCAGACAGATGCTGGAGGTCTGGCAACTACACCAGTGAAACAGGAATCCTCAGGCAGGGTTCTTTGTCACAGACAGTGGTGCAAACATGGTTAAGGCAATAAACGACGGGCATTTTAAGAACATCCGCTGTTTTGCACACAGTCTGCACCTGGTAGTGAAGTCAGCTCTGGGGTTGGATTCCAATGACAAAGAGAATGAATACCTGCATAGTTTAATACAGAAGTGCAGGAACATAGCAGCGCACTTCCACAGAAGTGTGAAGGCGGGGCAGGTTCTCCGACAAAAGCAGACTGATTTGGAGATGCCTCACAAGCGTCTCATTCAAGACATTGCTACCTGGTGGAATTCCACCTTTATGATGCTCAAGAGGTTAGTGGAGCTGCAGACACCCCTTCATGCACTTTCTGGTACAATCGACATAGGTGTGCAGAATCCCCTAGGGCATCATGATTGGTTAGTCATGAGTCAGCTGGTAAAACTCCTGCAGCCCTTCAAGGATGTCATGGAGGAGCTGAGATCCAGAAGTGCCACCTTGGCTGACATCATCCCTATAGTTAATCTCCTGGATGAACATTTGGAGGCCTTTAAACAGGAAGAGGGAATGACAGTTGAGGTGCTGCATTGTCTGGATGCTTTGCAGCAGCAGGTGGAAAAGAGATTAAGGCCTTTAACAGAACAGAACACATACATGCTCGCCATAGTCTGTGATCCCCGTGTGAAAGGGAAACTCGCCCTACAGTACGATTGCCTCTTATTGGTGAAGGACCTGCTGTTAGCAAAAGTCTGTGAACAGAAGCGCCATAGGCAGAGACAGATTAGGCGTGAAGCAGAGGTGGAAACAGCGGGCATGTCAGAGAGTTGTGCTGCTAGCCCAAGCAGGAGCAGCACTCTGTCAGCGACAGATAGTACCTCCTCCTCCACTTCAGAACGCCAAAGGCATGTTGCCCATAAAGATTCATCTGTTGTGTGATGGGCGAGAGAGAAAGCAGCTGGCATGAGTGATTCTCAGCCCACCCAAGCAAAGGAGACACCAGCACAGCTGTCAGTGACATGGTATCTCTCAGAGCCGACAGAGAACATGCAGACAGATCCGCTGGCATATTGGGCACCCAAGTCTACTGTCTGGCCACACCTAGCCAAATTGGCTCAGCGATATCTGTCATGTCCACCAACCAGTGTGCCCAGTGAACGTGCCTTTTCAATGACAGGGGATATCATGAGCCCTCACCGCTCAAGGCTGGCACCAGAGTTCATGGAAATGCTAGTGTTTTTGAAAGTAAACCTACCTTTGCTTGGGTTTCCAACTTTTTCCTGTGAATGGCAAGATGAATAAAAGCAATTGAAAGCCTTGCAGCAGCTTAAACTGCATCCTATGCTCCAGATAATATAAGCACTGCAGCACATGTACCTGACCTCAAACGCTGTGCCTGTCCGTCCACTGTCCAGGCCATACGTCCCTACAAGGGCCTGACCTCAAACGCTGTTCCTGACCTTCCACTGTCCAGGCCGTACATCCCTACAAGGGCCTGACCTCAAATGCTGTGCCTGTCCATCCACTGTCCAGGCTGTACGTCCCTACAAGGGCCTGACCTCAAACGCTGTGCCTGTCCGTCCACATTTGGAATGTAAGAACATAAAAAGCTGACTTAAGATGTTTGGACCTTGCATATTTCATATGCTCAATATTTTTCATGACCTTGCCAACAGTAATGTTTCAAGTACTATTGAAAACTGCTGGTAGTTGTACTCTAGTTCATCCTCTGTGTTCCCATTGTTTACGGAGGCACTGTGTAAACCACAAAGTCAACATAGGTTGATATTGTAGATTTTGACTTGAGTAGCGGTTTTCTTATTTCTGAGAGCTCTTCATGTTCCTTTGTCATCAGCTGAAGTGCATAAGTACAGTTAATAGCTTCTGGGTATTCAAAAATAATCTCCAGCTCAGTTCTTTCTTCACAAATGGCAGTCTCTATTGCTCTAAAAGCATCCTCTGTTGAATTATCTTTCAGAAATGAAAAATATGCCATTTTCTTCTGGCAGTGAACCAGTTCCGGAAGAAGTGACAGGTCAAACCACAACATACCTGCACAAAGGAAATCCTCTATTGCTGTGCCTGTCCATCTAGGCCTTATGTCCCTACGTGGGATTGACTCTGACCTGTATTGCTGCGCCTGTTCATCCAGGCCTTATGTCACTAGATGGGCTTGACCTCTGTCCTCTATTGCTGTGCCTGTCCGTCCAGGCCTTATGTCCCTACGTGGGATTAGATCTGTCCTGTATTGCTGTGCCTGTCCGTCCAGGCCTTATGTCCCTGCGTGGGATTGACTCTGTCCTGTATTGCTGTGCCTGTCTGTCCAGGTCTTATGTCCCTACCTGGGATTGACTCTGTCCTCGATTGCTGTGCCTGATTGTGCAGGCCTTATGTCCCTACAAGTGTTTGACCTCTGTCCTCGAATGCTGTGCCTGTTCATCCAGGCCTTATTCCCTACATGGGCTTGACCTCTGTCCTCGATTGCTGTGCCTGTTCATCCAGGCCTTATGTCCCTACGAGTGTTTGACCTCTGTCCTCGAATGCTGTGCTTGTTCATGCAGGCCTTATGTCCCTACAAGGTTTGGACCTCGATTGCTGTGCCTGTTCATCCAGGCCTTATTTCCTATGTGGGCTTGACCTCTGTCCTCGATTGCTGTGCCTATTCGTCCAGGTGTTATGTCCCTACATGGGTTTGACCTCGATTGCTTTGCCTGTTCGTCCAGGCCTTATGTCCCTACGTGGGATTCACCTCTGTCCTCGACTGCTGTGCGTGTCCGTCCAGACCTTATGTCCCTAGGTGGGATTCACTTCTGTCCTCGACTGCTGTGCCTGTTCTTCCAGGCCTTATGTCCTTACGTGGGCTTGACCTCTGTCCTCGACTGCTGTGCTTGTCCGTCCAGGCCTTATGTCCCTAGGTGGGATTGACTCTGTCCTGTATTGCTGTGCCTGTCCGTCCAGGCCTTATGTCCCTACATGGGCTTGACCTCTGTCCTCGACTGCTGTGCCTGTTCGTCCAGGCCTTATGTCCAGTCCTATCGGCTGAACCCTCGTTGCAAAGGGAAACCTCAGTCTCTGGCAATTCAAACTAGTAATCCTTCACAGCATGGATCCTTAAATAAAACAAACATTTTTCTTTAGTTTCAGGGCAGAGAAGAGAACTTCCTCCATCTTGCTTATGAAGTCATGATCTGTTTGCAAATTCTTAAATCCTAACAATTTGTACCATTATACACTCTAGGGGCCAACCCATTCCAGGGAGCCCTTTCCTGCTCAAAGGAATGGGAACTCTCCCCGTTGTTGCAGCCTATCTCTTACCACCTGTTGACCCATGTTCAGAACAAGAAAAGATCTCCAAGGTACTTAGACTGTGGCAAACACAACACAGTGAGACCATGCTCACAGTGAGACCCTGCTCCAGGTCGCCACGCTTTGAAGACTCGTGTTCCACTCTAGGGGCCAACCCATTCTGGGGAGCCCTTCCCGGCTCAAAGGAAAGGGAACTCTACCCTCTGACCCATGTTGAACCACTGTTTACATGGTAACCTCCTCTGCCTCGGCCTTGAAAATTCTCTTTTGTATATTTGCTAACTCTACCAGATTTTAAAAGACCAGCGAGAACTCACTAGATGCCAACGGAAACACCCCACTCTAGGGCGAACCCATTCTAGGGAGCTCTTTCCTGCACAAAGGAAAGGGAACTCTCCCCGGGTGTAGCCAGCCTATATCTACCTTCTGCCTCTGTGCCTTGCTGCCATACACCAGATGACTCACTCAACTCCTTGTGGTGTTCTGGCCACTATCATGGTTGCTCAGTGTGTTGGTGCTAGTCTTTCTGCTTGCTATGTTCCTCCTTCATTGTGCTGTAGGATGTCGATGCCACTTGACTTGCCGCTTTGCCTGTCGTGCTGCCTTCGCCGTTTCATGCATCTCTTATCGGTGCTCTCTTTTGAAGCTGTGGTGTGTTTTTGACACTCTCGTTGCTGCTTTGTGCCTCTATTAAAGCACTCTTCTTGCCACTCCTGGTACCCCTTTGCCCCTTTATTTATTTATTTATTTATTTATTTATTTGTTTATTTAACATATTTCTATACCGGACTTCATGAATGGGATTCATATCAAGCCGGTTTACATGGAACTAGGGGATAAACCAGAGTAACCAAACAAGCAGGTAGTTTAAAGTACCTTAGGCTATTCATGCCACTTTGGTGCCACTTTGCCACAGTCTAAGTACCTTGGAGCTGATGTGTTGTTCTGATGATTGCTCCCCAGAAGCAACTACTGGCCACTGGCATCCCGGAGCGGGATGCCAGTGGCCAGTAGTTGGTGTTCCACCTTCACGGAGCGGAAGGATGGAAGGCTGCTATCTCAAAAATAAAATAAAATAAAAACAGGGGTGGGTAAGAGTATGGGGTAAGGGTGTGGCCTGCTTGTTACAGCGGTTGCTACCCCTAATTGATTAGGGCTGGAGGGTACTGGAAGCCAATAGTAACAGGTGGGAGAGAAAAAAAGGGGAAAAAAATGGATAAAGTGCGTAGCTTGCTGGGCAGACTAGATGGGCCGTTTGGTCTTCTTCTGCCGTCATTTCTATGTTTCTATGTTTCTATAAGTGGATCAAAGTTACAAACCCCTGCACATTTTATATAGAAAAGTGTAACATTATTGAATCAAAGTAAGAATTATCCAGTAATAATGTATAAGAGGCCTTGGGAGCAATGTGAAACTGAAACACCTATTCTGTACATCTGTGTTTACATAATTTAATAAGAGTCATTGTTCAGGAATTTAAAAAATGTCAGTGTGAGTGTTTCGGTGCTATTTTAAACAACTCCTCCATTATTGATTATCTAGTATGAACATTATTCCTACAGTTCTCAACTTTAGTTTCAACTATGCCTATTCTTGTACAGTAAATTTTGACCACCTTACTCCTATGAATACTTCCTTGAAGTTTGACCTTTTTTTTTTTTTATAGAAGGAGAATATACTACCTGTTGGTTAGATAAAAGGCTATTGCTACATTAACACATAACAAGCAGTCAGCATTGTAGTTTCACTCGACCCAGAGCTGACAGTTCCTTTTTTCACTTGGAATTCAGCCTTCAGATTGTATCACGTTAGCACTGCTGGCACTACATTTTGGC